>NC_135891.1:121699490-121761990 GCF_964194155.1 Cetorhinus maximus
TGGGGGTGGGGTTTGGTGTGTGGGTTGTGGAGTGTGTGTGGGGGTGGGGTTTGGTGTGTGGGGTCTGGAGTGTGTGTGGGGGTGGGGTTTGGTGTGTGGGTTGTGGAGTGTGTGTGGGGGTGGGGTTTGGTGTGTGGGTTGTGGAGTGTGTGTGGGGGTGGGGTTTGGTGTGTGGGTTGTGGAGTGTGTGTGGGGGTGGGGTTTGGTGTGTGGGTTGTGGAGTGTGTGTGGGGGTGGGGTTTGGTGTGGGGTCTGGAGTGTGTGTGGGGTGGGGTTTGGTGGGTGGGGATGGAGTGTGTGTGGGGGTGGGGTTTGGTGTGTGGGGGTGGGGTTTGGTGGGTGGGGATGGAGTGTGTGTGGGAGTAGGGTTTGGTGTGTGGGGGTGGGGTTGTGTGGGGGTGGGGTTTGGTGTGTGGGGTCTGGAGTGTGTGTGGGAGTAGGGTTTGGTGTGTGGGGGTGGGGTTTGGTGTGTGGGGTCTGGAGTGTGTGTGGGGGTGGGGTTTGGTGTGTGGGGGTGGGGTTTTGTGTGTGGGGGTGGAGTGTGTGTGGGGGTGGGGTTTGGTGTGTGGGGTCTGGAGTGTGTGTGGGAGTAGGGTTTGGTGTGTGGGGGTGGGGTTTGGTGTGTGGGGTCTGGAGTGTGTGTGGGGGTGGGGTTTGGTGTGTGGGGGTGGGGTTTGGTGTGTGGGGTCTGGAGTGTGTGTGGGGGTGGGGTTTGGTGTGTGGGGGTGGAGTGTGTGTGGGGGTGGGGTTTGGTGGGTGGGGATGGAGTGTGTGTGGGGGTGGGGTTTGGTGTGTGGGGGTGGAGTGTGTGTGGGGGTGGGGTTTGGTATCTGGGGGTGGAGGGGTGCTGTGGGCTAGGTAGCAAGGTGGAAGGACGTTGCATAGAATATAAACTTACTTTATGTAATCTCTCCTCATAATCTAACTCTTGAAGCCCTGGTAACATTCTGGTGACTCTACACTGCATCTGTGCAAAACTAATATATCCTTTCTAAGATGTGGTGACCAGGACACAGTAGGCCTAATGTGGTCTAAGCAGGGCCATGTACAACTGAAGCAAAACTTACCCCCCTTTATATTCTAGCTCTTTAGTTATAAGGACTGACTTTCGACTAGTCATTCTAATATTTTTAGTACCTGACTATTATATTTTAATGATCTGTATACAGAGATTCCTAAATCTCTGGGAACCTCTACTGTTTATAGCTTTACACCATTTAAATAATACTGGGATCAATCCCTTTTTTGGTTCCACATGGATGATCTCACACTTTCCTGTGCTGAATGCATGTGATACAGTTTTACCCACTCACTTTATCAATGTTTCTTTGTAATTTTATACCCCTGTCTACACTATTCCCTCTTCCTATTCACTACAGACCAGTTAGCCTAAAATCAGTTGATGGGAAAATGCTGGAATCTATTATTAAGGAAGTGTTAACAATGCACTTGGAAAAACATAGAATGATTAGAACAAGTCAACATGATTTTACTGAAGGGAAATCCTGTTTGATGAGTTTATCAGAGTTTTTTGAGGATGTAACAAGTACATTAGATAAAGGGGAACCAGTAGTGTATATGGATTTCCAAAAGTCATTCAATAAGGTGCAGCACAAAAGGTTAATATGCAAAATAAGTGCTGATTGAGTTGGGGTGATGTATTAACATGCAGAGAGGATTGATTAACAGGCAGAAAATAGAGTGGCAGAAACAGATTTTTTTCAAGTTGGCAGGCGGTGAATAGTGGAGTGCTGCAAGGATCAGTGCTGGGACCTCAGCTATTTACAATCTATATTAATGACTTAGATGAAGAGACAGAGAGTAATGTGTCTAAGTTTGCTGATGATACTAAGTTGGGTGGAAAGGTAAGCTATGGGGAGGACACAGAGAGGCTGCAAAGGAATATAGACAGGTTAAGTGAGTGGGCACCTCCACCAGAATTAAATCTGGGATGGGGAGGCCCGTGGTTGGACTTTCTGCCCCATCACCAATTGAGGCATTAAGTGGGCAACTAATGACCACTTTAGGGCCTCATCCTGCCGCTGCTGATATTAACCCAATGGCTGGCAGGCCTGTTACCAGTGGGGAAGCATGGCAAGTGTCCCGTGTGGCTGCTTGTGGTCTCCCAGTTGGGGATGGGGGTTGGGGGGGGTTGTTGGGGGGTTGGGGTCCCTCATTCAAAGATACTTGGGACCTGGCATCGGGAAAGATGGGAAGGGGGAAGGACCCCCCTCCCCCTCCCCCGCGACCCCCATCCCACAAAACCCCTCCTGCCATGACTTACATTTACCTCTGGCCTGGGTCACTCCACAATCTTGGGCCTCCAGTGGCTGTCGTTCCCACAGCAGCCACTGACTCCATGGTGACGCTGTTCAGCAAAAGAGCTGTCGGCCTCTGATTGGGCAGCAGCTCTTGGTGGGTGGGATTTCTACCCCTGGGGTTCTTTATCCCCACCTGCTGGTGGCTGCTTAAGTGCCTGAGAGGCTCTTATTACTGGCCGGCCTTCCCTGAGGCAGGAACATGGGTCTACTGTTGGCTTTCCGGCTGGCAGGTGAGACCTCTGATGCCTTCAGAAAATCCTGCTCTCTGTCTTCTACCGTGTAAGTAATCTACTAACTAGGTCAATTCCATGGGCAGAATTTTGCCGTTGGTGAGCAGGGGGCAGGGCCGATGGGAAAAATGACAGGGGGTGACATTGGGCAGAACCTCCGACGTCATCCCGCCCCATTTAAATCTTCAGGAAGGCGGGCCCACAGCAAAATCAGCTGCGCACCCGCCGACCTGTCAATGGCCAATTGAGGCCATTGACAGGGTCATTGAAACAATTAAAGGACCTTAAGGTTGGCGGGGAGGCCAGGAGCCCCGGGTGGCAAATAGAGTAAACATGAAACCTCATCCATGAGGTTTCATGTAGGGTTTTAAAAATTGTAATAAAGTTGTTCTGTGAATTATGAACATGTCCCAACTCATGTGACATTGTCACACGAGGGGACATGTAAGGGAATTTCCTTTTTTCCATTTTTAATATTTTTCAAAGTCCAGGCAGATGGCTGCACTTAGCCTCAGGGAGATGTGCACTCTTCCGTGTGCATGCGCGAAAGAGCGCACTCTCGATTTCAGGGATTCTCCCCCCCGCCCGCACAGGGAGTGCATAGCGCTTCCCAGCGGACGTCACACTGGGCAGGCCTTAATTGGCATAAAATGGCAGAGTGGCCTGCTTCGCTGGCGGCGATTGGCTCTGCGCCTGCTGGCGATTGGGTTGGGCCCGCCCGCCCGACAGGCAGGAAATTCTGCCCCATGTGTTTTAATTTGAGTTAACAGTCTCTTATGTGGAGCCTTATCGAATGCCTTTTGGAAATCCATATATAAACTACATCTATAGACATTCCCCTGGCCACTTCAGTTGCTTCTTCAAATAATTCAATTGGGCTCATAATGCATGACTCATCTTGACAAATCTACGTTGCCTCTCTCTCTAATACTGTCCCAATTGAATTAGGTGCTCAGTCACTTTGTCCTTAATTATAAATTCCAATACATTTCCCACAACAGATGTTAGACCAACAGCTTTATAATGCCCTAGTTTCTTTCTCCTACTGTTCTTTAGGAGAGATATAGGGAGAGAGGAACAGATTTAGTGAGAAAGCGGAAGCAATACCGGTTCAGAGAGATGCTGATCAGCTTAAATCATTAAATAGGTCAAACCACAAGCCTCTACCACAGTGTTGATTCCATCTTCTGAAATAAAGATGGTTTTTATTTTTTTAATTTTAACTTTCAGTTGCGTCTAAATTTTGAACCACTGAAATGATTCACAAATGATTTCCGAGAACTGTAGCATTTCTTGCAAATCAATTAACAAAATCATTCATAACCCTTGCTCCACACGTAAGGCATGGCTTAATCCCAAATTATCCCCTGGACCCAAATGATGAATAGATGCTTTTTGATGATAACTCTGGGATGATGAGAGCTTGGATGATGGGTGCTCATACTAAAGGTATTGGAGGAAAGTAAGAAATGGGTTTGGAGCAGATAGCTCTGATAAGGAGTCACTGGTCAGATTTTCACGGATTCAGGAAGACTTTGCAGACCCTCTAAAATGGCAGGTGGGACCTGAACGTGTAAGTCCTGAGCCCATATTTGCCACTAGGAGAAAGGGGGTGGGGTGAGGTTCACACATGAGGGAAGCCTGAACTCAGCACTGAGTTCAAACAGACTCCATTTTGGCAGTTGCAAGAGCCATAATCTGCAGTGTGAGGGTCACAAATTTATGATGTAGAGGTAATCACTCTTGAAGGCTGTATAAGGTCTGTTTAACTGTCATGATCTGAAGTTATTTAAATCCCCAGCCCTTTAAAAATGGACAAAAAATCAGCTGCATGTGTCAGTGAGAGTTAAAGAAAACTCTGTTCTAGCAATTTCAATAGTTGTTTGTTCATAATTTCCTAAGGACTCAGTATGAATGCTTGGCTGATTTCCAAAAGCCACAATTATGTCAGCAGGAGTGGGGTGGTGGCGGGGAGGGGGTGGGGTGTGGGGTGGGGGGTGGCTATGAGTTTACAGTTTGATTGAAAAGTTGAAGAGCCTATTAAAGATTCAACCATCTTTGATTTGGGGCATGAATGGAAGATAGTTTGGTTTTATAAGAGATAAAGCATTTGAGATTTAAAAGAAGCTTTGAATGGGCTTTTATGAACAAGAGTTTTCTTTTACGATCAAGTCTGTACAGTGAAATCTGTATTAGATTTTTAGAATTTTATTTTATTGTATCTACACTTGACTCCTGAGGTCTGCCCAGGGTAGATACTGGGAGAGTTGGCGCGAACTGGCAGGCAGGTATAAGGGGCCATGAGGGTGGGTGGGGGGCATGTATTGGAATGGAGCTAGCAAAGGGCCATGGATGGGTGTTAAGGGGGGACATGAGTTAGCCTGTAGGGTATAAGGGATCATAGGAGGGGGGTGAAGGGTGAGTACGAGAAGGCCTAAAATCTTAAAACACAACTGGGGTTGCTTCTGGGGCTAGCAGACCTTACTCTATCCCACACCTCTATTTCACTCTTAATGCAGTCCTGCTACAGAATGACCTGTTAATACCTTACCTCCTGTAACATATCTGACTTCCTTTTTCCAGATAAGAAACTGATGGATGACGTGATAGAAATCTTTAAAATTATAAAAGGTTTGATAGGGTAGATCACTTTGTGTGGGAATCCAAAACAGGAGATCATCAATATAAGACAGTCACTAAATCCAATCGGGAATTCAGGAGAAACTTCTTTACCCTGAGAGTGGAGAGAATGTGGAACTCACTACTACAGGGAGTGGTTGAGGTGAATAAGGTCGAATCATTTAAAGGGAAGTGAATGAACACATGAGGGAGAAAGGAATAGAAGAATATAGTGACAGGGTGAGATGAAAACACTAGCACAGAGCAGAACATCCTGTTTCTGAGCTGTAAATTCTGAATAATGCTTTATAAATACATCAATTAGATAAGAATAATTGGGATTGTTAACAGTCTCGAACGGTTGCAGAGGCAACTCAACATGTGATTGCAGAAAGGTTCAAGCCCTCACTTAACACAATGGGCTGCATTATACACTGAGGGGGGTCCCCACACCCCAGCAGAAAAGTCGGGGATGAGCCCACCTCCACTTGGCTAGCTCATCCAGTTTAATTAGTGTGAGGTGGAACTTCTGTCCGTCTCCAGGGAGATGTCCCGCTTCACAGAGATGCCAGCCAATCGGAGGCCAGGACTGGTGGCCGCTGCTGGTACTGCAGGAGGCCTGGGGGGAAGAGGAGCCATGGGTGGCCTGAAACCCAGATCAGTCTGGGATTTCACTGGGGTCAGGTTGGCAGTGGGATAGGGTGGACACGGGGAGGCAAAACTGTGGAGGGGTGGGGGGGGAGGTTAGGGGATGGACTGACTAGCAGCCCATAGGGTTAAACTTGCCGGGCACAGGCCTCTCCCACTGCCTGTTAAATCTGAGCGGCACTGGGATGTGGCCCTTGATTGTGTATTAATTACCCACTTAAGCGCTTCAATTGGGCCATAGGTGGGTGGAACTCCTGATGCCTCCCCCATCGCCTGTAAGATCGTGGTTGGGGCAGGGGCAGTGGGGCTGGGGCAGGGCGCTTGAGGCATGCACGCCATAATTTACAGGTCCAACCGCCTGTTTTACAAACATACAAAATAGGAGCAGAAGTAGGCCATTCGGCCCCTCGAGCCTGCTCCACCATTCAATAATGTCACGGCTGATCTTTTTGTGTTTTGATTTCCACATTCCCATTTACTCCCGAAAATCTTTGATTCCCTTATCCAACAAGAATCTATCTACCTCTGCCTTAAAAATATTCAATGACCCTCCACCACCTTCTGAGGCAGAGAATTCCAAAGTTGCACAACCCTCTGAGAGGAAAAAATTCTCCTCATCTCTGCCCTAAAAGGGGGACCCCTAATTTTAAAACAGTGCCCCCTTATTCTGGTCACCCACAAGAGGAAACATCCTTTCCACGTCCACCTTGTCAAGGCCGTTCAATCAAATCACCCCTCACTCTTCTAAACTCCAGTGGAAACAAGCCCAGTCTGTCCAACCTATCCTCATAAGACAACCCACCCATTCCAGGAATCAATCTAGTAAACCTCCTCTGAACCACCTCCTACGCACTTACATCCTTCCTTAAATAAGGAGACCAAAACTGCACAGAGTATTCGAGATGTGGTCTCACCAATGCCCTGTATAACTGAAGCATAACATCCTTACTTTTATGTTCAATTCCACTCGTAATAAAGGATAGCATTCCATTAGCCTTCTTAATTACTTGCTGTACCTGCACACTAACTTTTTGTGACTCATGCACAAGAACACCTAGATCCCTCTGCACCTTGGAATTCTGCAGTCCTTCTCCGTTGAAGTAATACTCTGCTTTTTTATTCTTTCTGCCGAAGTTGACAACTTCATATTTACCCACATTTTACTCCACCTGCCAAAATTTTGCCCTCTCACTCAACTTATCTATTTCTGTCTGCAAACTCCTTGTGCAGCAATTTGCGCTGAGCGGGTGGGCGCATGCCCGGCCCACTCAAATGTAAAATGATGCGTGATGACGTCAGGTGAGCGTCCCAACATCATCGCGCACTCGCGCAATATTTCAGTCGGCGGGCGCACACAGGACAATTAACAGGTCTAATCGGGCCGTTAAAGTAATAATTGACTGAAGTTTTTCGCTGCCCACCCAACCTTATGGTCAGCGGGCATGCGAAAAGGGCAAGCGGCCTTGGCAATTTTTTGGAAACCTCATCCATGAGCAGGATGAGGTTTACAACAGCGATATAAAAATTAAATAAAAATTTTAAAATTTCATTCATAACGTGGCCCTGCTCATGTGACAGAGTCACATGAGGGGGACATGTTCTTAACAGTGGTAAATTTTTTATTTTTGTGTTTTTAAATCTTCAGCTCCCTGTCTCAGCTCTGTGCCTCAGGGAGGTTTCATTGCGGCACTCGCACGCTTGCACAAACTTCCACACTTGCCCTCCTCCCACCCCCACCCTGGCAGCACTGCAGCGCATGTTTCACGCTGGCTGTTAATTGGCCAGCCAGTGTGAAACCGATGTCGGGGCCCGAGCGTGGGCAGCAGTCAGCTCTGTGACTGCTCCTGGGCCTGCCTGCCGTGCCCTCCTGACAAGGTAAAAATCCTGGTGCTGATGTCTTCTTCACAACATACTTTCCTACCTATCTTTGTGTCATCTCCAAATTTAGCTCCCATGTCCTCACTCCCTTCATTGAAGTCATTGATGTAAATTGCAAAATGTTGAGGTCCTAGCTCAGATCTCTGTGGGACCCCAATATTCACATCCTGCCAATCAGGCAAAGACCCATTTATGCATACTCTCTGTTTCTGCCAGCCAGCCAATCCTCCACCCAGGCTAATATGTTACCTCCTACACCATGAACTTTAATTTCTGCAATAACCTTTGATGTGGCACCTTATCAAATGCCTTCTGGAAATCCAAGTACACCACATCTACAGGTTCCCCTTTATCCGCCACATGTTACTCCTTCAAAGAACGCTAGCAAATTGGTTAAACATGATTTCCCTTTCACAAAACCATGTTGACTCTTCCCAATTCCTTAGTTTTTTTTAAGTGCCCAGCTATAACCTCTTTAATGATCAACCCGAATACCTTCCCCATGACAGAGGCCAAGCTAACTGGCCTATAGTTTCCTGTTTTCTGCCTCCCTTCCTTCTTGAATTGAGGGGTTATATTTATGACCTTTTGGTCTGATGGAACCTTTCCAGAATGTAGGGAATTTTGGAAAATTAAGATCAGCACATCTACTACCT
Source organism: Cetorhinus maximus (assembly GCF_964194155.1). Taxonomy (NCBI): domain Eukaryota; kingdom Metazoa; phylum Chordata; class Chondrichthyes; order Lamniformes; family Cetorhinidae; genus Cetorhinus; species Cetorhinus maximus. The sequence continues at coordinate 121,707,843 of NC_135891.1, forward strand.
CATTAGCCACCTCTAAGACCCGAGGATGAAGTCCATCTGGACCCGCCTTTGGGTGGCCAGTAAAATCCAGCACCATGTCCCAGGTCAATTAAATGATTAACTAAGATACGGCTGGAATAAAGATATGGTAGGAAGCACTAGGTCCAGTCCTATTCCGTGGCCAACTTAGCACAGAGTGAAATAGAGGTTCAAACAACCTGGTTCATCTCTGTGTCCTCTTCAGTAAGATTCTGATCATATACAGCCAGCAGTGAAATTATGTTCCCACAAAGGTTCAGACCAGATTGCGAGTAAGGCTGGAGACAGAGCGGTGAAATGTCATTGTTCAGCTCAGTGGCTTCTGTCTCGAGGTTCTGCTTTAATTCTCTTTCACTGCATTGGTCATCGTCTGTTCCCAGAGGGGTCCCCATCTGCCGCTTATATGTAAAACTAACATTGCTCTCAGAGCTAAAGGAACCGTTATTGGTGCAAAATTCCTCTTCCTCCATCATGGACATCATTTCATCCTCAGCATTCCCATTGGCCGAAGTTATGTTAGTATCACTCTGCACACTAACGACAACGACAAGAACATCTGTAACATCTTGGTCATCAGAAAAATTCGCCCAATGCTGCAGGAAACAAATATAGCCAGGTTACAACAAGCTCCCTCTGCACTGTCCCCACCAAACACTCCCAGGACAGGTACAGCACGGGGTTAGATACAGAGTAAAGCTCCCTCTACACTGTCCCCGCCAAACACTCCCAGGACAGGTACAGCACGGGGTTAGATACAGAGTAAAGCTCCCTCTACACAGCCCCTATCAAACACTCCCAGGACAGGTAAAGCATGGGGTTAGATACAGAGTAAAGCTCCCTCTACCCTGTCCCCACCAAACACTCCCAGGACAGGTACAGCACGGGCTTAGATAAAGAGTAAAGCTCCCTCTACACTGTCCCCATCAAACACTCCCAGGACATGTACAGCACGGGGTTAGATACAGAGTAAAGCTCCCTCTACACAGCCCCTATCAAACACTCCCAGGACAGGTACAGCACAGGGTTAGATAGAGAGTAAATCACCCTCTACATTGTCCCCATCAAACGCTCCCAGGACAGGTACAGCACGGGGTTAGATACAGAGTAAGGTTCCCTCTACACTGTCCCCATCAAACACTCCCAGGGCAGGTACAGCACGGGGTTAGATACAGAGTAAAGCTCCCTCTACACTGTCCCCATCAAACACTCCCAGGACATGTACAGCACGGGGTTAGATTCAGAGTAAAGCTCCCTCTACACAGTCCCTATCAAACACTCCCAGGACAGGTACAGCATGGGGTTAGATATAGAGTAAAGCTCCCTTTACACTGTCTCCATCAAACACTCCCAGGATCTACAGCACGGGGTTAGATACAGAGTAAAGCTCCCTCTACACTGTCCCCATCAAACACTCCCAGGACAGGTACTGCACAGGGTTAAATACAGAGTAAAGCTTCCTCTATGTTGTCCCCATCAAACACTCCCGGGACAGGTACAGCACGGGGTTAGGTATAGAGTAAAGCTCCCTCTACACTGTCCCCGTCAAACACTCCCAGGACTGGTACAGCATGGGGTTAGATACAGGGTAAACTCCCTCTACACTGTCCCCATCAAACACTCCCAGGACTGGTACAGCACGGGGTTAGATACAGAGTAAAGCTCCCTCTACACCTCCCTATCAAACACTCCCAGGACGGGTAAAGCATGGGGTTAGATACAGAGTAAAGCTCCCTCTACACTGTCCCCATCAAACACTCCCAGGCCATGTACAGCACGGGGTTAGATACAGAGTAAAGCTCCCTCTACACAGTCCCTATCAAACACTCCCAGGACAGGTAAAGCATGGGGTTAGATACAGAGTAAAGCTCCCTCTACACTGTCCCCATCAAACACTCCCAGGACATGTACAGCACGGGGTTAGATTCAGAGTAAAGCTCCCTCTACACAGTCTCTATCAAACCCTCCCAGGACAGGTACAACATGGGGTTAGGTACAGAGTAAAGCTCCCTTTACACTGTCTCCATCAAACACTCCCAGGACCTACAGTACGGGGTTAGATACAGAGTAAAGCTCCCTCTACACTGTCCCCATCAAACACTCCCAGGACAGGTAAAGCATGGGGTTAGATACAGAGTAAAGCTCCCTCTACGCTGTCCCCATCAAACACCCCCGGGACAGTACAGCATGGGGTTAGGTACAGAGTAAAACTCCCTCTACGCTGTCCCCATCAAACACTCCCGGGACAGGTACAGCACGGTGTTAGGTACAGAGTAAAGCTCCCTCTACACTCTCCCCATCAAGCACTCTCAGGGCAGATAAGCACGGAGTTTGCTATGGAGTATCCCAGGTGGTTTCCACTCTGGGCTCACTCTGGCTTGCTGCTGCTGCTTGGTTGAAGTGTACTGTACTGAGACACTGGCAATTTGGGCAAGCACTGATCTGATGGGCACACAAAGCATGTTAAAATCAGTTTTCACTATAGCGAAGGATGAAACTTACACTGGAATTAACAGAACTGTGCATTGATTTGACAGCTAGACTGTTAACGGGATCAGGGATTATTGGAAAGATAATATGTTTTGACCTGGAAAAAAACACAAGAAAAATTGTGAGTTTAGGTTCCTGTTAATAAGGGGTGAGAAAGGTGAGTTGGGTTGTGCCTCTTGGAGTTTGAATGGTGAGTTCATGTATGTCGATGTCTGTTTGGAGTGAGAATGGTGAGTTGTGTTTGTGTTGTAGGAGTCAGAATGGTGATTTGGTGTGCGTGTCTCTTGGAGTTTGAATGATGAGTTGCTGTGTTTGTTTTTGGGGGTGAGAATGGTGAGTTGATGTTTGTCTTTTTGGGGTGAGAATGGTGAATTGGTGTGTGTGTTTTTGTAGTTTCAGTGGTGAGTTGGCGTGTGTGTATTTGGGTGGCTATGGTGAGTTGGGTTGTATGTTTTGGGGGTGAGAATGGTGAGTTGGTGTGTGTGTTTTGGGGGTGAGAATGGTGAGTTGGTGTGTGTGTGTGTTTTGGGGGTGAGAATGGTGAGTTGGTGTGTGTGTGTTTTGGGGGTGAGAATGGTGAGTTGGTGTGTGTGTGTTTTGGGGGTGAGAATGGTGAGTTGGTGTGTGTGTTTTTCAGAGTGTAAAGTCCACTGACTGATGTACCTTTTGATGCTGAAATAACAAGCAGATGCAATGATGAAGACAGCGAGCATGACAGAGATGGATGTTGCCACGACGATTGTTGTGAGCTCGTTCTCATCTGTAAGTCACCAAAAGATTCCCTTGAACAAATTTTTGTCTCGTGGCAACTTTCTTCCATTAAATTCCCCCCTCACGCTCTTCTGGATTTTGGCAGTAATGTAGAGTTGAACTGTTAGCAATGATTTTGGGAGGGCAATGTCCCAATCGTACTCTGGAACTTTCATGGAAACGCTACAAAAATCAGTGATTCACTGGGAAGATTGGAAACAACCAGCTCACAAATCCTGGCCCAAAGCTTCTTGGGGTCCGGGCCTTAGTGGCAGAATTTCAGCAAGATCATCAGAGTAATCACTGGACAGGAGGATGGAAATTCACTCTGCTTGGCGATATTAAGCTGCTAATTCTGGGGACGGGAAATGTTGGGGGTGAAGATGGAGGGGTTGTGGGGCTGGTGGGTGCAGAGAAGGGGAAGGAGTAGGGGGAGGGGTAAGACACTAACTGGCATCACTTGATGTGTCATTATGGAAATCAGCAGGGATTGTGGAGCAATAAAGTGAGGAGTTAGTGTGAGGAGGCTTATAACAGGGTGAGGGGTTAAAGAGGTGAGGGGTTAATGGAGTGAGGGATTAAAGAGGTGAGAGGTAATTGGGGTGAGGGGTTAATGTGGGGAGAAGGCAATGGGTGAGAGGATAATAGGTTGAAAGGGTTAATGGAGTGAGGGGATAATGTGGTGAGGAAGTAACGGTGGGTGGGGGTGTACAGGATAAGAGATTAATGGGATGAGGCCATGACATGATGAGGAGAGACGGGAAGAAAGGGTAATTGGGTGAGGGGTTAACAGAGTGAGGGTATAAAAGGGTCAAGGGTAATGAGGTAAGGGCATACTAAGGTGAGGGGGAATCAGGGTGGGGGGTAAGCGTGTGAGGAGGGTAAGGGTGTGAGAGGTTAATGAGGTGAGGGTAGAACAGGATGAGGGGGTGAATGGAAGAGTTGTCATTTTACTGTAAGTGGATTCATTGATAGATGTTCATCAAGATTGTGTGGCTGAACGACAATGGAAACTGGTGTGTGTCTGAAAGGCTTTTATCAGAGGGAAAATCCCAAGTGAGGAGTGTCTGCTGGGGGAGGGGCTGGGAGGTGATCAGGGAGGGACCTTTCAGCAAATGACATTTTGGAATCTGCCGTATTCATAATTTGAGGCTTGACTTGTGGTAATTAGAGAGTGTTCGGGTGGCACAGGTGACTCATGGTCTCTGGTTCCCAAAGCTATTCATCGCTGAGGGTTTTCCTCACCTCATGTCTGGCTCTGTATGGACTCATTGATAGAGATTGATCAATATGATTAGTCAATAACTCCACTATCATCATATCATGTGACTATCAGGATAGCAGAAGATGAATTAGATGGAAACTGGGCCTTTTCTGTTTAGCAATTCCTATTTTTCTAATGGCAGAATTGATGGGGAGGGGCCGAATGGCCTCCTGATCCAGTGCTTCTATCTTGACAGCTGGTCCATCTCTGGGGGTATCAGGAAAGGTTACACTGAGTAATTGGTCCTTCATACTTTAGCAACACAGAAGAGACTGTGTGTGTACACCACAGTGCACATAGATTTTGCACAGCTGTCCACAGAGAAACTCTTTCGAGTTACCAACAGTCACAGATTGCAACTCTTTCAAGTATAATCACAGTTCTTGGTTTTCCAGGAGTGGGACATGAACCCACAACCCTCTGATTCAAAGGCGAGGGTGCTATGAACTGAGCCACAGCTGACACCTCCCTGTCCACAGAGAAGGTGCAAATTATAGGGGTTGATGTAAATCATCTCTGGTTGTGCAATTAGACAGGGTTAATCACAGGTACCAGGCTGCGGCTGACATTACCATAATCCTTGGTTTGGAAGTTTCGGAGAGTCTTGGCTCCTATTCCAGCAGTAGTGACGCCACAAATTTCCACGGTATACAGGGTCGAGGCATTTAGATTCAACAGAGTGAAACTTAGAGCCGAAGAGTTAACCATAGCAGCTGACAACAAAACAGAATCAGACATGATCACTGAGGAGAAACACACCTTACACAATCCAGGAATATAAGAAATAGAAGCAGGACCAGACCGTTCTACCCTTTGAGCCTAATCTACTGCTCCATATGATCATGGCTGATCTTCTGCCTCAACTACACTTTCCTGCCCACTCCCCGTATCCCTTGATTCTGAGAAATCAGAAATCTGTCTATCTCAGCCTTAAATATAGTCAACAATGGCACATCCACAACCCTCTGGGGTAAAGAATTCCAAAGATTTCCAACCCTTCGAGCGAATAAATTTCTTCTCATCACTGTCGTAGATGATCGGCTCCTTATCCTGAAACGAAGCCCCCATGTTCAATGTTCCCCAGCCCGAGGAAACACCCTTTCAGTGTCTATCCTATCAAGCCCTTCTGAATCAGAAGCTTGAATGTTTCAGTGAGATCACCTCTCATTCTTCAAAACTCCAGAGAATTTAAACCCAATTTACTCAGCCTCTCATTGTTGGACAACCCTCTCATCCCAGGGACCAATCAAGCTGCCATATTGCCTCCGAGGGAAATATATCCTTTGTTGCGAATGTCTAGTTTATGGTTCATTTGTTTTCAAATACCACATTTAGTTTTGGGAACTTTAAGTTTTGACTGTAGAGAATGGAGGCATCTGGCTGGGAAATTGATAAGCAGCCCTGGTGTGAATGTAATTCGAACAAACTTGTTGATTTAAGAGGTTAACAGTTAGAAAGGTAAGTTCATAAACTGACAATTGGGCTTACTTGGCTAAAGAACTGAAGACATATGGCAGGCTTTTCGGGTCCTGCCAGCGGCAGGCATTGTGGCAGGCAGGAGAGGAAAATTTGGAGAGTGGCCAACTTTTGGACCATAAAATCCCACCTGTAATGTCTGAGGTTATTCCAGCAAAAAAATAGCTATTTATGTGGTTTCCAAAAATTAAGGGAAGCTTTGGCATTAAGAGGTAGTCAATTGACAAGGGAGAAAGCCTTGTGTGTCACATTGCCATGGAGATGAGCGGAACTCAGTAAGATTATTTGTTTTGAGATTATCTCCGTGGATTCAGTTCATGCGTAGCCATGAGGCAAGACTGGCTGAGAGAAGCAGCTAAGAGCCTGGGCCAGCTTTGGACCTTATGTGGCTTGTAGTTCCTTAAAAGCCAAGAGCTAAAGCCAGACCTACACCTGAAGTACATTAAATGCTAGATTTATCTTCCATGTTGCAGGCTGCGATTGGAGCTGGTATTAAATATAAGCCAAAGTTGAAAAGGAGAAAATGACTGGAAGATTTATTTAGCTGGAAACTAAGGAAGAAATATACAGCAATCTACAGTAATCCGCTCAATGAAAGATAGCTTAGTTGCAATCTGATTTTTGTGTGGTGCAGCTCACTGAGAGAATGTAGCCAACATTAGTTAGACAGTTAGTTAGGGATGCAATTTAGGCAGAGAAAATGCAAACTTCTTAATTCACTGTGTGGAATGTAGGTGAGGTTTAACCTCAGCTTGGATTCCATGAGGGAACAGGATTTGGAAGATTTGTTCTACCTTGAAGTTAGTGGAAAAATCTACAGTGATCCTCAGAGCCTTGTCCAGAAGAATGGACTGAGACATCCACAGTAGTCACATGATGGTAAATTAAAGTCTTACCTCTGAGAATAGCTGGAACTGAGGAGAATTAAAAGGACTGTGGCATAGTTATGGGTAGTCCCGACCGCAGTAAATAACTTCAAGATTGATGTGTCTTATAAGGAAAAGGCTTGAGGGAAGTGAAGAGTAAAACTGAGTGTATAACATGCATAGTAATAACTTATGGTGTTAAGTTAAGACTGCTTGTTTTGTTTAATTATTTTAAATACAATAAAGTTTGTGTTTCGTTGGAAAACATAGAAGATTGTCACATAGTTCTGTTGATTATATTACTGAAAGGTGTTTGGATTTCCCTTTAAATGTTAATGGTCCCTAACCAGATCATTACACCTTCCTTAGCTATGGGGCAGAATTTTCTGTTTGTCAGGCAGGTGGGCCTGATCCAATTGCGGGTGGGCGCGGAGCTGATCGCCACCAGTGATCGGGGCCGCACCGCCATTTTACCTGGGCGGGCCAATTAAGGCCCGCCCAGCATGACGTCTGCTGGGAAGCGCTATGCACTCCCTGTGCGGGTGGGGGGGATTCCCTAAAATCGAGAGTGCGCTCTTTCACGCATGCGCATGAAAAAGCACACTCATCTCCCTGAGGCTAAGTGCAGCCTCAGGGAGATTGCCTCGACTTTCAAGAATATTAAAAATAGAGAAAAGAAAAATCCCTTACATGTCCCCTCATGTGACAATGTCACATGAGTTGGGACATGTTCATAATTTACTTAACAACTTTATTAAAATTTTTAAAACCCTACATGAACAAAGAACAAAGAAAGAACAAAAAAAAGTACAGCACAGGAACAGGCCCTTCAGCCCTCCAAGCCTGCGCCGATCATATTGCCCGTCAACTAAAACATTTTGCACTTCCGGGGTCCGTATCCCTCTATTCCCATCCTATTCATGTATTTGTCAAGCTGCCTCTTAACACCACTATCGTACCTGCTTCCACCACCTCCTCTGGCAGCGAATTCCAGACACTCACTACCCTCTTCGTAAAAAACTTGCCCCGCACATCTCCTCTATAGTTTTCTCCTCTCACCTTAAATCTATGTCCCTTAGTAATTGACTCTTCCACCCTGGGAAAAAGCTTCTGACTATCTACTCTGTCCATGCCACTCATAATTTTGTAAACTTCTATCAAGTCGCCCCTCAATCTCCGTCGCTCTAGTGAGAACAATCAGAGTTTCTCCAACCTCTCCTCATAGCTAATATCCTCCAGACCAGGCAGTATTCTGGTAAACCTCCTCTGCACCCTCTCCAATGCCTCCATATCCTTCTGGTAATGTGGTGACCAGAATTGCTCGCAATATTCCAAGTGTGGCCTAACCAAGGTTCTATACAGCTGCAGCATGACTTCCCAGCTTTTATACTCAATACCCCTGCCAATGAAAGCAAGCATGTCATATGCCTTCCTGACTACCTTATCCACCTGTGTTGCCACTTTCAGTGACCTGTGGACCTGTACACCCAGATCCCTCTGCCCATCGATGCACTTAAGGGTTCTGCCATTTACTGTATAATTCCTGCCTGTATTAGATCTTCCAAAATGCATTACCTCGCATTTGTCCAGATTAAACTCCATCTGTCATTTCTCCGCCCAAGTCTCCAACCAATCTATATCCCGTTGTATCCTTTGACAATCCTCTTCACTATCTGCAACTCCTCCAACCTTAGTGTCATCTGCAAACTTACTAATTAGCCCAGTTACATTTTCCTCCAAATCATTTATGTATACTACAAACAGCAAAGGTCCCAGAACTGATCCCTGCGGAACTCCACTAGTCACAGCTCTCCATTCAGAAAAGCACCCACTGCTACCCTCTGTCTTCTATGACCAAGCCAATTCTGTATCCATCTTGCCAGCTCACCTCTGATCCCATGCGACTTTACCTTCTGTACCAGTCTGCCATGAGGGACCTTGTCAAAGGCCTTACTGAAATCCATGTATATAACATCCACTGCCCTTCCATTGTCGATCATCTTTGTCACTTCCACGAAAAACTCGATCAAGTTAGTGAGACACGATCTCCCCTTCACAAAACCATGCTGCCTCTCACTAATACGCCCATTTGCTTCCATATGGTAGTAAATCCCGCCGCTGGATGAGGTTTCATGTTTTCTCTATTTGCCGCCGGGACTCCTGGCCTGTCCGCCAACCTTAAGGTTGGACGGGCAGGTCCTGTAATTGCTTAATTGATCCTGTCAGTGGCCTCAATTGGCCATTGACAGGTCGGCGGGCCCGCAGCTGATTTTGCTGCACCCCCGCATTCCTGAAAATTGAAATGGGCCGGGGTGACATTGGGGGTTCCGCCCAATGTTATCCCGCGTCATTTTACGTGTCGGAGAGAGCGCCCCGCCCCCTGCTCGCCGATGGTAAAATTCTGCCCATGGGAGATCAAAACTGCACACACTATTACAGGTGTGGTCTCACCAAAGCCTAGTACAATTGTAGCAAGACTCCTTTATTCTTGTACTCCGTGCAATAAAGGCCAACATGCCATGTCCCTTCCGAATTACTTGCTGTATCTGCATGCTAAAGATGTTATAGCTAGGCACTTGGGAAAAGTTCAAGGTAATCAGGAAGAGTCAACATGGTTTTGTGAAAGGGAAATCATGTTTAACCAATTACATAAGAACATAAGAAACAGGAACAGGAGTAGACCTTTCGGCCCCTCGAGCCTGCTCCGCCATTCAATATGATTATGGCTGATCCTCTATCTCAATGCAATACTCACACTCTCTTCACATACCCCTTGATGCCTTTAGAGTCCAGAAATCTTATCTATTTCCTTCTTAAATATATTCAGTGACCTGACCTGCACAGTCTTCTGTGGTAGAGAATTCCACAATTTAGGATGGGCTGAAGGGCCTGTTTTTGTGCTGTATCCTCTATGACTCTATGGCTCACAGGTTCACCACCCCCTGAGTGAAGAAATTTCTCCTCATCTCAGTCCTAAATGGCCTACCCTGTATCCTGAGACTGTTACCCCTTGCTCTAGACACCTGCCAAGCCAGAGGAAACATCATCCCTGGATCCAGTCTGTCTATCCCTATCATATTTTTGTACATTTCAATTAGATGCCCTCTCACTCTTCTGAACTCCAGTGAGTACAGGTCTACGTGAGATGTGAAGAGGGCATAAAGAAGCTACAAAGGGTTATAGATAGATTAAGTGAGTGGGCAAAGATCTGGCAGATGGAGTATAATGTGGGAAAATGTGAAATTGTCCATTTTGGCAGGAAAAATAAAAAAGAAGCATATTATCTAAATGGTGAAAGATTGCAGAGCTCTGAGATGCAGAGGGATCTGGGTGTCCTAGTTCATGAATCACAAAAGGATAGTATGCAGGTACAGAAAGTAAGAAAGAAAGTTAATAGAATGTTATCGTTTATTGCAAGAGGAATTGAATAGAAAAGTAGGGAGGTTATGCTTCACTTGTACAGGGCACTGGTGAGACCACATCTGGAGTACTTTGTACAGTATTGGTCTCCTTATTTAAGGAGAGATGTAAATGTGTTAGAAGCAGATCAGAGAAGGTTTACTAGACTAATATCAGGAATGAATGGGTTACCTTATGAGGAAAGGCTGGACAGGTTAGGTTTATATCCACTGGAATTTAGAAGAGTAAGAGGCAACTTGGTTGAAACCTTTAAGATCCTGTGGGGTCTTGACAGGGTGGATGTGGAGAGGATGTTTCCTCTTGTGGGAGAATCTAGAACTAGGGGTAACTGTTTAAAAATAAGGGGTCACCCATTTAAGACAGAAATGAGGAGGATTTTTTTCTCTCAGAGGGTTGTGAGTCTTTGGAACTTTCTTCCTCAAAAGACAGTGCAAGCAGAGTCTTTGAATATTTTTAAGCCAGAGATAGACAGATTCTGGATAAACAAGGGGGTGAAAGGTTATTGGGTGTAGGCGGGAATGTGGAGTTGAGGTTACAATCAGATCAGCCATGATCCTATTGAATGGCGGAGCAGGCTCAAGGGGCCGAGTGACCTACTCCTGCTCCTAATTCGAATGTTCATATGTTTGTATGTATGTATATTCATATGCTAAGTTTTTGTGTTCCTTGTACGAGTACTCCCAAGTCTCTCTGAACATCAACATTTACAAGTTTTACACTTATAAAAAAATGTTCTGCTTTTCTATTCTTATTATCCAAGTGAATAACCTCACAATTCCCCACATCATACTTCATCCACCACTCTGTTGCTCATTCACTTTACCTGTCTATATCTCTTTGCAGCCTCTTAATGTCCCCATTACTGCTTACATTCCCACCGAGCTTCGTATTGTTAGCAACCATAGATACATTACTCTCTGTCTCTATGTCTAAGTCATTAATATAGATTGTAAAAAGCTGAGCCCCCAGCACTGACGCTTGTGGCACTCCACTAGTCACAGCCTGCCAATTTGAAAATGCCCCATTAGTCCCACTTTGTGCTTCCTGTCCACTAACCAATTCTCCACCCATGCTAATGTATTTCCCATACTCCTTATCTTCTTATTAATCTTTTGTGTGGCACATTATCAAATGCCTTTGGAAATCCAAGTATACTACATCTACTGGTTCCCTTTTATCTACCCAAAAATCTCTGATAAGTTTGTCAAACATGATTCACCTTTTGTAAAATCATGTTGACTCTATCCAAGCCTGTCCACAACCTACAAGGCACAAGTCAGGAATGTAATGGAATACTCTCCACTTGCCTGGATGAGTGCAGCTCCAACAACACTCAAGAAGCTTGACACTATCCAGGACAAAGCAGTCCGCTTGATTGGCACCCCATCCACAAACATTCACTCCCTCCACCACCGATGCACAGTAGCAGCAGTGTGTACCATCTACAAGATGCGCTGCAGGAACTCACCAAGGCTCCTTAAACAGCACCTTCCAAACCCATGACCGCTACCATCTAGAAGGACAAGGGCAGCAGATAGATGGGAACACCCCACTTGGCAGTTCCCCTCTAAGTCAATCACCATCCTGACTTGGAAATATATCGCCATTCCTTCACTGTCACTGTCAAAATCCTGGAACTCCCGCCCTAACAGCACTGTGGGTGTACCTACACCACATTGTGATGAAAGTATAATAATTTTCATAATATTTTTCTGGTTCATTGTGAAGTAGGTTTATGGAGATAAGTATAGTTGGGTCTGTCTGTGTGATTTAATTACATTTGGAGTCAAGTAGACTTCAAGATTGAAATTATCAAAAGAAGCTATGTGCTTGATATGCTAATGAGTAAATTTGATGCTGACTTAGCATGTTAAGGTGTGAAGGGACTTTGCATTTTTAGATGAAGAGATTTGGATTTCAAAGGGATCTTAGTCTGTTTACATCTAGCCAGATAAACCAGGCTAAGGAGTGTGTTTATTTTTCCTAAAGATAACTGACAATATTGACAACGTGACGTTTTTATATTATGAGGAAGATACAGTTTCAAAGACATATGGAACAATAGAATTTACATATTAAAAAGAGAGAAACTTACATTTAGGAGAATGAAAGGCTATGTGGGAGAAGACCATGAAAGATCTAATAGGAGTGTGTGAGATAGCCTTAATGAAGCCTCCAGCCATTTTGCGCATAAGTCTGCTATATAACAAAACTGAAGTTGGGGAAAAGCCATTTGGAATTCCACTGTCAAGTGGGTATTTGTGTTAACTTGCAGGTTCTGTTTTAAATCTAAGATCTATTTTGGACTGTTGCCTTAAACAGGGTGTAACTGGGGGTCAGGTTAATTCGGAATTTTATGAATTATTATAGTAGTAAGTAAATGTAGGCTTATGTATGTGCTTGAAAGCTTTTATTTTGTTATTAGATATTCTAATTTAATTTTAAAATCTCTAAAGGTCTTGGTGGACTTATTACTTCTGAATTCAGTGTACACATCTCATGTTAAATACAAATTGCAAAATCATTGTGATAGAACGACCAAGTTTCCCTTGTGGATTTGGTCTGCCTGGCACACATCATCTGCCACATCATAACACACATGGACTGCAGCGGTTCAAGAAGGCAGCTCACCACCACCTTCTGAAGGGCAATTAGGGATGGGCAATAAATGCTGGCCCAGCCAGTGAAGCCCACATCCCTTGAATGAATAAAAAAAAACATGCTATGATTTTCCAAGTGCATTGTTAAGATTTCCTCAGAATAGATTCCAGCATTTTCCTGATGATCAATGTCAGGCTAACTGGCCTGTCACTCCCTGTTTTTCTCTCTCCTTCCTTTCTTAAAAAATGGTGTTAAATTTGCTAACTTCCAGGCAACTGGGATCATTCTAGAATTTAGTCCACAACTATCTTTTTTAGAACCCTAGGATATAGGCCATCAGGTCCTGGGGATATAGTCCCTTAATTTTCTCCAATTTTATTTCTACTGATCACACTCACACACACACACACACACACACACACCTGACACAATCCTGATCACACTCACACACACACACACACACCTGACACAATCCTGATCACACTCACACACACACACACACACACACACCTGACACAATCCTGATCACACTCACACACACACACACACACACACACACCTGACACAATCCTGATCACACTCACACACACACACACACACACACCTGACACAATCCTGATCACACTCACACACACACACACCTGACACAATCCTGATCACACACACACACACACACACACACCTGACACAATCCTGATCACACTCACACACGCACACACACACACACACCTGACACAATCCTGATCACACACACACACACACACACACACACACACCTGACACAATCCTGATCACACTCACACACACACACACACACACCTGACACAATCCTGATCTCACACACACACACACACACACACACACACACCTGACACAATCCTGATCACACACACACACACACACACACACACCTGACACAATCCTGATCACACACACACACACACACACCTGACACAATCCTGATCACACTCACACACACACACACACACCTGACACAATCCTGATCACACACACACACACACACACACACCTGACACAATCCTGATCACACACACACACACACACACACACCTGACACAATCCTGATCACACACACACACACACACCTGACACAATCCTGATCACACTCACACACACACACACACACACACCTGACACAATCCTGATCACACTCACACACACACACACACACACACCTGACACAATCCTGATCACACTCACACACACACACACACACACCTGACACAATCCTGATCACACTCACACACACACACACCTGACACAATCCTGCAGACAAACACACACACATGTACACACACATACACACACACACACACACACACCTGACACAATCCTGCAGACAAACACACACACATGTACACACACATACACACCTGGCACAATCCTGCACACACACCCAACAGAAGGAGGCATAACCTAGTGGGCTGGAGCTGTACTCTGGTATTGTTGCTGTGCTGTGTTGGGGCTGCGCTGCTGTCAGCTGTGGGACTGGGGCTGTGCTGCTCTGGGCTGTACTGCAATGGGAGTTGCTTTGGAAGGTGCTCCTTTCTTACTGTGTGTGTGACTTTGGTAGCCACTGTAGACGATGAGGTAATTCTCCATGCTGCCCTGACACTGTCCCAGTGACATCTCCCTCCACTCGAGGAACGCCGAGTTTTTCCTGATGTTGGTCACATTGACCTTGCTTGGTCCATGGGTTGGTGCTAAAAATAAAAAGCATCATAGAATCATAGAGTGCACGAGGAGCCATTCTGCCCATTGCACCTGTGCTAGCTTTTTGAAAGAGTTATCCAATTAGATCCTAAAACATTAATAATATAAAAAGCCCCAGGCAACGGCTTGGATTAGTTTCAGTGCAGAGACTGGGAACGGTTTCTGCATTTGAGAGAAATGATTCATTTGGAATCTGACACAAAGCAGAATGAAAACCCCTCAATCACAGGAGGGTCCAGGAGTCCATCACCTCCTGACTCCCAACCTGATGATCCACATGTAACCAGGAATAATGTTTCAACAACTCTGCCACATTTACAAATCCCCAGCTCCAGGTTTGTCAGCAAACAACACTAAGAATTATATACAAGCAAAAAACTGCAGATGCTGGAAATCCAAATCAAAAATAAAAATACCAGGAAAAACTCAGCAGGTCCGGCAGCATCTGCGGAGAGGAGCACAGTTAACGTTTCGAGTCCGTAAGTCTCTTCAACAGAACTAAGGAAAAATAGAATATTTCACCTCTCTTCTATTTTTACTTAGTTCTGTTGAAGAGTCATACGGACTCGAAACGTTAACTGTGTTCCTCTCCGCAGATGCTGCCAGACCTGCTGAGTTTTTCCTGGTATTTTTATTTTTTCTAAGAATTCTATCTCTGGCCCAAGGATTTATGACTGCACAGGATGTGTCAACTCTAGTCTTCTTTGCAATCAATTCTCGAGATTGTCCCCACCTCATTCTGTGGTTTCTTTCACCCAGTATTAGCTGGGGCTTTACTGCACTCACACAGAATTTATGTCAACATCTTGATATCCTGGTCAACTGACAGAACCTGAGTGGCCTATTTCCCACGGCAAAAACTCTTCACAGTGGCAGCTGAGAGAGACAGCCCTTGATTCATCGCCACCATTTCCTAATTGACCGTGGTTACCATAGGTTTCATCATTCGTAAAGCTTTGGGCTGATGACTCAGCTTGCAACTTACGTTGTTGCTGAGTGCAGACAGTGCCAGATCCAATGGTGTAACCACTCATGCTTTGGCAGTCGCTGTTCCCTTTAGAACTATTGGTGTGAACGGTGACTCGGTAAAGCTTCAGTGGCTCCAGCCACTCAAACACCTTCTGTAACGGTCCTGCAAATAACTCACCATTAGGTACGTTTGACAATTATCCCAGAATAACACAGAAAAATCCATTCACAGCAATGTGAAGGGGGGTAAACACTTTAATTGTAACCTAAACAAACACAAAAGAGAGAAAGGAATAGAAGGCTATGCTGACAGGGTGAGGTGAATTAAGATGGGAGGGAGCTCAGGTGGAGCCCAAACACCAGAATGGAGGAGGTGGGCTGAATGGCCAGTGCAGACATGATATAATGTTAAGAATATTCATGGCTATTAACAGTTGAAGAACCTGCACAGTTCTGCAGCTGTTCAAGAAGGCAGCTCACTACCACCTTCTCAAGGGCAACTAAGGATGGGCAATAAATTCTGGCCCAGCCAGCAAAGCCCACATCCCGTGAATGATATAAAAAAAAATACAGTTTCCTCTGCACGTCCATCAAACACTCCTAGGGTAAGCAGGGTACACATTAGCTTAGAATCAAGCTCTCTCTACATTGTGCCATCACACCAGACCAGAATCCTAACAGGACCAGCCATATAAGACTTAAGACATAAGAACATGAGAAAAAGAGCAGGAGTAGGCCATTCGGCCCCTTGAGCCTGTTCCCCAATTCAGTAAGATCATGGCTGATCTGATTGTGGTGTTAACTCCACTTTCCTGCCTCTCACAACCACCCCTGCCACCCCCCATTATCTTTGACTCCCTTGCAGATCAAAAATCTCTCTAACTCAGCCTTGAATATATTCAGTGACCCTGCCCCCACTGCTCCCGTGGGAGAAAATTCCAAAGACTAATGACCCTCTGAGAGAAGAAATTCCTCCTCATCTCCATCTTAAATGGGAGACCTTTTTTTAACTGTGTTCCCTGGTTCTAGATTCTCTTATGAGAGGAAACATCTCTCAGCATCCACCCTGTCAAGCCCCCTCAGAATCTTTTATGTTTCAATAAGATCACATCTCATTCTTCTAAACTCCAAGGATTATAGGCCCAACCTGCTCAACCTATCCTCATTAGACAATCCGTTTATCATAGGAGTAAGTCAGGTGAACCTTCTCTGAACTGCCTCCAATGCAAGTATATATCTCCTTAAACAAGGAGACCTAAACTGTACTCCAGGCATGGTTTCACCAAGGTCCTGTGTAGTTATAGCAAGAATTCCCTACTTTTATATTGCATTCTCCTTGCAATAAAGGCCAACATTCCGTTTGCCTTTCTAATTACTTGCTCTACCTGGATGCTGACTTTTTGTGATTCATGAACAATGACACCCAGATGCCTCTGTCCCACAGAATTCTGCAGTCTCTCTCCATTTAAATAATATTCTGCTTTTCTATTCTGTCTGCCAAAGTGGACAACCTCACATTTTCCCGCTATATATTTCATCTGGCAAATTTTTGCTCACTCACTTAACCTGTCTATATTCCTTAGCAGTCTTTGTTTCCTCCTCACAACTTGCTTTCCTGCCTATCTTGGTATCATCAACAAATTTGGCTACAATACTCTCTGTTCCTTCATCCAAGTCTTTAATATAGATTGTAAATACTTTGGCTGCAAGAGCAAGTCAGAGGTTGAATGTTCTGCAGTGAGTAACTCACCTCCCCAAAGCCTGTCCACCATCCACAAGCCACAAGTCAGGAGTGTGATGGAATACTCCCCACTTGCCTGGATGAGTGCAGCTCCAGCAACACTCAAGAAGCTTGACACCAATCCTGGACAAAGCAGCCCGCTTGATCAGCACTCTATTCAACACTTTAAACATTCACTCCCTCCACCACAGACGCACAGTGGCAGCAGTGTGTACCATCTACAAGATGCACTGCAGTAACTCACCAAGGCTCCTTTGACAATATCTCTCAAACCTACAACCTCTGCTACCTGGCTGAACAAGGGCAGCAGACACATGGGAACACCACCACCTGGAAGTTCTCCTCCAAGCCACTCATCATCCTGACTTGGAAATATATCGCCGTTCCTTCACTGTCACTGGGTCAAAATCCTGGAGCTCCCTTCCTAACTGCACTGTGGGTGTATCTACATCACATGGACTACAGTGGTTCAAGAAGGCAGCTCACCACCACTTTCTCAAAGGCAATTAGGGACAGGCAATAAATATTGGCCTAGCCAATGATGCCCACGTTCCATGAAAGAGTAAATAACACAGATAATTCAAGGCTATGTCACGACAGTGAAATGGAAAGATGGGAAAAGTGGAGTGTGTGTACCTACAGAGGTGATGAATCGCATTGATAGGTGAGCAGGTAATGGTGGTTGATAGGGGAACATTACCTATTGATAGGCACTTACCTTTTTTGTTCTTGATTTTCAGTTCCTTTCTGGGTTGACAGGTATTGTTCAGAATTCCCACTGACACCAGCTCCAGGACGATGCAATAGAATCTGACACTGTGTCTATTCCATGTGGCTTTCAAGGTGTGGTTATTGAGGACAGTGACATTCAGCTTCGGTGTTTCTGTGCAAATATGTGACAGTGAAGGAAGTGAGCAGTTTAAACAATAACAGAACAGCAGCACCATTTGAAAAGATTCAGAAAATTCCAAATTACCCCTGGAGAGTCTCTGATGTGGGGGTGGGGACTTAATCTTGAGGTCTCTGGTGGGGAGTGGGGTCACTGATCTCATGGGGAGGGGGTCTCTGATCTCAAGGTCCCTTGGGGGTTCCTGGGCAAATAGGGGTTAAACAGGAATCCCCTTGTGGTTTCTGGTCTGTATTTTTTTACCAATGAGGTAAAACAATTTTGAGGATATTTATAGTGTTTTGAGGTTTGATTCTGTATAGTTTCCAAGTAAAAGCTTAATCAACCATTTGATTCCATTCACAATTAGAGATACCAGAAGCTGGGGTATTATCTCTGCACAGAGGGTTTGAAATATCTCATCACTTACCCACCCTCAAACACCCACAGCAAACTGTGCCAGTATGGCCTGGGTAACAGATCCCTACACCTTCCCCCCACTCCCCAGTCACTTGGTATCAATTCCTAAAGACAAACTGTAAATAATAAGAACATGAGGACATAAGAAATATGAGCAGAAATAGACCATATAGCCCCACGAACCTGTTCCACCACTCAATATGATCAAAGCTGATGTGCTTGCAGTAGGGATGGTACAGCAAAGGGTCACTAGATTGGTTCCTAGGATGAGAGGATTGCCCTATGATGAGGCTAAGTTAATTGGTTCTATGGTCACTATCAACATCCTGGGGCCCAGTCCTTGATCATAAACTGAACTGGACTAGCCATATAAATACTGTGGCTACAAGAGCAGGTCAGAGGTTAGGAATCCTGCGACGAGTAACTCACTTCCTGACTCCTCAACGCCTGTCCACCATCTACAAGGCGCAAGTCAGGAGTGTGATGGAATACTTGTCTCACACAACACTCAAGTAGTTTGACACCATCCAGGACAAAGCAGCCCCCTTGATTGGCACCCTATCCACAAACATTCACTCCCCCCACCACCGATGCACAGTAGCAGCAGTGTGTACCATCGATAAAATGCACTGCAGAAACTCACCAAGGCTCCTTAGACAGCACCTTCCAAACCCATGCTACCATCTAGAAAGACAAGGGCAGCAGACACATGGGAACACCAACACCTGGAAGTTCCCCTCCAAGTCACTCACCATCCTGACTTGGAAATATATCACTGTTCCCACACTGTCGCTGGGTCAAAATCCCGGAACTCCCTCCCAAACAGCACTGTGGGTGTACCTACACCACATGGACTGCAACAGTTCAAGAAGGCAACTCATCACCACTCTCTCAAGGGCAATTATGGATGGACAATAAATATTAGCCTAGCCAGTGATGCCCACATCCCATGAACAAATTAAAAAAAAAGGCGGATTATTGGCCCTAACTCTACTTTCCTGCCTGCTCCCCATATCCCTTAATTCACCGAGACCAACAAACTATTTCAACCTTGAATCCAGTCAATGATTCTCTGCCTCTCGAGGGTAGAGAAGTCCAGAGATGCACAATCTTTTGAGAGAAAACATTTCTCCTTATCTCAGTCCTAAATGATTGATCCCTTATCCTGAAACAGTGGGTGGGATTTTCCTGCCACTGATGTGACCAGAAATTCCTGCTCAAAGTTAACAGACGTTTGGCACTCTCCAAATTTTCTGGTTGCGTCCGTGATAATTCCCGCAGCTAGTGGGACAGGAGAATCCCAACCCGTGTTCTAGATTTCCCATCCAGGGAACTGACATCCCAGTGTCAACCTGGTCAAATGCCTTCAGAATGAGATCACCTCCTATCCTTCTAAACTCCAGAGAGTGTAAGCCCAATTTACTCATATTCTCATCATAGGTCAGCCCTCTCATCCTAGGGATCAATCTATTGAACCTTCACTGTGCCACTTCCAATGCAAGTATATCCTTTGTTAAATACAGGGTCCAAAACTGTGCACAGTATTCCAATGTGGTCTCACCAAACTCCTGTACAATTGCAGCGAAACATCCTTATTCATGTAGTTCAATACCCTTGCAATGAAAGCAAACATGCCAGTTGCTTTCCTAATTACTTGCTGTACCTGCATGCTATCTTTCTGTGTTCCTTGTACGAGCACATCCAAGTCTCTCCGAAAAAATGTAAAGGTTCCTCATGTTTAAAAATATGATGCTTTTCTATCCGTTTTACTAAAGTGAATAACCTCACACTTCCCCACATTATACTCCACCTGCCACCTTGTTGTCCATTCATCCAACAGGTGGGATTTTCGGGTCCCACCCGCTGTAGGGCCGGAATTTCCTTGCTGAAGTCAACAGACCTTTTGCTGGTCCGTCAAATTTTCCATCCCGCCTGCAACGATTCCCGCAGCGGGCAGGACCGGAAAATCCCGGCCCACCTGTCTATAACTCTATGCAGCCAGTTTGTGGCTTTACAGCTTAAATCCAACCTAGTTTAGAGATCTGCTGGGTTAGGGAGCACAGGCCTTGTGCCTGTGACATGTGTCAATGCACGGCAAGGTATTTTCACACCCTGATTGTGCCCCAAGATTCATCATACTGTTACCAAGCTGCATCGACAGTCAGGGCCCGCCTGCCACTTGTCCATTATGTCCCAACCCCTGGTGTCACCCGGCTGGTGTGTACCTTCAGGAGGTGCAGCAGGGATGAAGATGGTCTCAGTCTGTGAGGCTCCCACTCTGTTAAAGGCGACTATAGAAATGTTGTATGCTGCCAGTGAGATGGCAGTCTGGTAAGTTGAATTGTTGCATATTTTTTGAGTGAAGTTGCTTTTACTCAGCGCTGGTTGGAAGGTGAGGCTGTAGCTGGTCACATTGACGTTGGGTTCAGTTGGGGGCTAAGGAAACAGTTTTATTGTTAGTGAAACGAAAATCAAAAGGAGAGCATATCCTTCTATTCCTATTTCTCTCATGTGTTTATCCAGCTTCCCCTTATCTGTATCTATGTCATTCACCACAACCACTCCATGTGAAAGCGAGTTTCACATTCTCACAGCCTTGGTGAAGAAGTTTCTTCTGAAATTCTTTTTGGATTTATTCGCGACTATCTTAGAATTAAGAAGTAACAAGAAAGACTTGAAAATTTGAGGTCCTTTTTGGGGTGTTTAATAACTTGCTCAGTCAGGGTCACTCAGCTCCTGACCTCATTACAACCTTCGTTCAAACATGGACAAAGAGCTGAACTCCCGAAGTGAGGTGAGAGTGACTGCCCTTGACATCAAGGCATGTTTGACCAAGTGTGGCATCAAGGAGCCCTGGCAAAACTGGAGTCAATAGGAATCAGGGGGAAAACTCTCCACTGGTTGGAGTCATACCTAGCACAGAGGAAGATTGTTGTGGTTGTTGGAGGTCAACCATCACAGCTCCAGGACATCACTGCAGGAGCTCCTCAGGGTAGTGTCCTAGCCCCAACCATCGCTGCTTTATCAATGATCTTCCTTCCATCATAAAGTCAGAAGGAGGAATGTTTGCTGATAGTTGCACCATGTTCAGCACCATTTGCAACTCCTCAGATACTGAAGCAGTCCATGTCCAAATGCAGCAAGACCTGGACAATATCCAGGCTTGGGCTGACAAGTGGCAAGTATCACTTGGCCCACACAAGTACCAGGCAATGACCATCTTCAACAAGATGAAATCTAGCCATCTCCCTTTGACATTTAGTGGCATTACCATCATTGAATCCCCCACTATCAATATCCTGGGGGTCGCCACTGACTAGAAACTGAACTGGACTAGCCACATAAATACTGTAGCTGCAAGAGCTGGTCAGAGGCTAGGAATCCTGTGGCGAGTAACTCACCTCCTGACTCCAAAGCCTGTCCACCATCCACAAGGCACAAGTCAGTGGTGCGATGGTATGCTCCTCACTTGCCTGGATGAGTGCAGCTTCAATAGCACTCAAGAAGCTCAACACTATCCATGACAAAGCAGCCCCCTTGATTGGCACCAAATCCACAAACATTCTCTCCATCCACCACTGATGCACAGTAGCAGCAGTGGGTACCATCTACAAGATGCACTGCAGGAACTCACCAAGGCTCCTTAGACAGCACCTTCCAAATCCATGACCTCGACCATCAGAAGGACAAGGGCAGTGGATAGATGGGAAGACCACCACCTGGAAATTCCCCTCTGCGCCACTCACCATCTTTACTTGGAAATATATCGCTGATTCTTCTAACAGCGCTCTGGGTGTACCTACACCATATGGGCATTTATTTATGTTCATTCCTGGGATGTGGGCATTGTTGGCTAGCCCAGCATTTATTGCCCATCCCTAATTGCCTTTGAGAAGGTGGTGCTGAGCTGCCTTCTTGAACCGCTGCAGTCTATGTGGTGTAGGTGCATCCACAGTGCTGTTAGGGAGGGAGTTCCAGGATTTTGACCCAGCAACAGTGTGCGTCGGTAGTGGAGGGAGTGAATGTTTGTGGATGGGGTGCCAATCAAGTGGACTGTTTTGTCCTGGATGGTGTCAAGCTTCTTGAGTGTTGTTGGAGCTGCACTCATCCAGGCAAGTGGGGAGTATTCCATAACACTCCTGACTTGTGCCCTGTAGATGGTGGACAGGCTTTGGGGAGTCAGGAGGCAAGTTACTCACTTTAGGATGCCTAGCCTCTGACCTGCTCTTGTAGCCACAGTATTTATTTGGCTAGTCCAGTACAGCTTCTGGTCAATGGTATCCCCCAGGATGTTGATAGTTAGGGATTCAGTGATAGTAATGCCATTGAATGTCAAGGGGAAATGGTTAGATTCTCTCTTGTTGGAGATGGTCATTGCCTGGTACTTGTGTGGCGTGAATGTTACTTGCCACTTGTCAGTCCAAGCCTGGATATTGTCCAGGTCTTGCTGCATTTGGGCACTGGCCACTTCAGTATCTGAGGAGTCGCAAATGGTGCTGATCATTGTGCAATCATCAGTGAACATCCCTGCTTCTGACATTATGATGGAGCAGCTGAAGATGGTTGAGCCTAGGACACTACCCTGAGGAACTCCTGCAGTGATGTCCTGGAACTGAGATGACTGACCTCCAACAACCACAACCAACTTTTTTGTGCTAGGTATGGCTCCAACAAGTGGAGAGTTTTCCCCCGATTCCCATTGACTCCAGTTTTGCTAGGGCTCCTTGATGTCACACTCAGTCAAATGCTGCCTTGGTGTCAAGGGCAGTCACTCTCACCTCATCTCGGGAGTTCAGCTCTTTGTTCATGTTTGAACTAAGGCTGTAATGAGTCAGGAGCTGAGTTACCCTGGTGGAACTGCAGTGGTTTAAGGGCAATTAGGGATGTGCGATAAATGATGGCTAAGGCAGTCATGGTGACATCCTGTGAAAGAATGAAAAAAAAGGAAATGTTTAAAATTATGAGAGTATATGATAGGTAGGTAGAAGCAGACAGTTTCCAATGGTTGAGAATGAGAAGCCTTTACGTAGAAGATTAAATGTACGAGATTTAGAACAGAAAGCAGGAGGCATCTTCACACAGATCATTGTGAGGCTGTGGATTCACTCCTAGGGTTAGTGACTGAGGCAGAAATGAGATTGAAGAGGTGGATGAAGCAATATGAGAACAGGCCAGTAAATATGAATAAACTATATACTCGCATGGAGGGGAAACATCAGCACAGACTGGATGAAATAAATGGTCTGTTTCCACGATGTAATATCTGTCTTTGCTACAGTTCAATATATATATATATACATATAGAGAGAGAGGATGTCTTTCTGCAGCTCAATAGACTAATTCCAGAGGTGTTTTATTCATTTTTATCGTTGCTTTTTTATAAGGTCAGATCGAGGGAAATGTCATTAGAATTTATTGAAAAATATATTGAAACAAATAAGGGAGATATAGTGTGTGGAATTTTATTTCAACAGACCCACATGAAGTGGAGAGATTTGTAACAGGTTGGGAATCCATCTGTTAAAGAAGAGGGATTTTACTGAGGTTTTTTAACCTCAGGCTGCTTCCTGACTACTCAGAAAGGGCAGCCAGATAATGTGTCAAACTTGTCAAAGGAAGGATTTCTATTTTCCTTAGGATGGGAGGCAGTGGCCGAGGAAGTCAGCAGTAGGCATGTGGTCCCTCCAACCTCAAGGCATGTAGCAAGAGGATCCAGAACCTCAGGAGGGCAGGAAATGTGAGTGACAGAGCAATTTCTGGTGCTAAGCCCTGCACTCTGACTTTTTCAATATTCCCCTATACATGCCATGGACCGATGTCCCTTGCAGCTCCACTCATTCCTCTCTCGCTAGATACTTCCACAAATCCCCATCTGAACAGCCAGCACTCATACTCACCCTAATCTTTGTCCCATCTCACTCACATACTTTACGCACCCTCCACAAATATTGTCAATCCCTCTTCCCCAATCCATTTCTAACATAGCCCCCTGCGTTCTCCTCTTGTAGGGCACAACCTGGCAAGAGGCAGAGATGCAGAGGTTTGTGGGGGAGGCAGGGGTGTGGTTCTCCAGTGCCAGGCACCTCGATGGCCACTGGCAATGCACCTGGCCCATCGGGAAGGAGGGTCTTGTTGCAGGAGGCTGGAGATATCAGCAATCACTTGCCATGAATCTGAGTCTCCTGAGGCACTGGTACTCAGGTATGTCAAGAGACTGATCCTCTGTCCATGGACCCTGTTTTTGGGGGTGGGGGTAGGAGTCTTAGCTTCTTTGAGCTCCAACTCCCTGCAAACCTGCAGCCGTTACCCCTTGACCAGTAAAATTCTACCCATACACTCAACCAGAAAGATCCAATGAGAATCAAGGGGGGTCGCTCTTTAGAAATAAGGCGTCACCCATTTAAAACAGAGATGAGGTGGAATTTTTTCTCTCTGAGGGTTGTGAGTCTTTGGAACTCTCTTCCTGAAAAGGTGGTGGAAGCAGAGTCTTTGAATATTTTTAAGACAGAGGTGGATAGATTCTTGGTAAGCAAAGGGGGTGGTAGGTTATCGGGGGTGGGCGGGATGCAGATTTCAGGTTACTATCAGATCAGCCATGATCTTATTAATTGGCAGAGCAGGCCCGAGGGGCTGAATGGCCTACTCCTACTCCTTGTTCGCATGTTCATATGTAAGAGATGAACGGGAGTGAGGAACTTAAAACAATCACCATCACCAGGGTAAAGGCGCTGGGAAAACGATTAGACTTAAAGGTTGACAAGAACCTAGAACCAGGGAGCCTGCATCCCAGGGGCTTGAAAGAAGTGGCTGCAGAGATAGTAGATGCATTGGTTATAATCTTCCAAAATTCCTTAGATTCTGCAAGGGCCCTAGTGAATTGAAAAATAGCAAATGTAACATCTTTATTCAGGAAAGGAGGGAGATAGAAAGCAGGAAACTACAGGCAAGTTAGCCTAACATCTGTTACAGGGAAATTGTTAGAATCCATTATTAAGGAGGTTATAGCAGAATATTTAGAAAATCATAATGGGATCAGGCAGAGTCAGCATGGCTTTGTGAAAGGGAAACTGTGTTTAACTAATTTATTAGAGGTTTTTGAGGGAGTAACAAGCAAGGTGGATAAAGGGGAACTTATAGATGTGCTGTACTTGGATCTCCAGAAGGCATTTGATAAGGTGCCACACCAAAGGTTACTACGATTACATTGTGTAGGGGGTAACATATTAGCATGGATAAAGAATTGGTTCTCTAACAGGAAACAGAGAGTGGGGATAAATGGGTCTTTTTCAGGTTGACAAGCTGTAAACTAGTGGAGTGCCACAGGGATCAGTGCTGGAGCATCAACTACTTACAATCTACAAAAATGATTTGGATGAAGGGACATAATGTATGCTAGCTAAATTTGCTGATGACACCAAGGTAGGTAGGAAAGTAAGTTGTCAAGAGGGGGTAGAGAGTTTGCAAAGCGATATTGACAGGCTAAGTGGGTGGAAAAAAATTGGCAGATAGAGTATAATGTGGGAAAATGTGAACTTGCCCACTTTGGCAGGAAGAATAGAAAAGCAGCATATTATTTAAATGGAGAGAGGGATCTGGGTGTCCTGGTGCATGAATCACAAAGAGTTAGTAATCAGGTACAGCAAGTGATTATAAAACAAAAACAGAAAATGCTGGAAAAACTCAGCAGGTCTGACAGCATCTGTGGAGAGAGAAACAGATAGCGTTATGAGTCTGTATGACTCTTCAGCAAGTAATTAAGAAGGCGAAGGGAATGTTGGTGTTTATTGCGAGAGGAATGGAATGTAAAAGAAAAGAAGTTTTACTCCAGCTGTACAGGGCATAGGTGAGACCACATCTGGAATACTGTGTATAATTTTGGTCTCCTTATTTGAAAAAGGATATAATTGTGTTAGAAGCAGCTCAGATAATGCTCAGTCACCTGGGATGTGAGGCTTATTTTATGAAGAAAGGTTGGGTCTATACCCTGGCCTATTTAGAAGAATGAGAGGTGATCTTATTTAAACATATAAGATCCTGAGGGGATTTGATAGGGTGGATATTGGGAGGATGTTTCCACTTGTGGGAGAGACGAGAACAAGGGGACATGGTTTAAGAATACGAGGTCTGCTGTTTGAGACAAAGATGAGGAGAATTCTTTTCACTTAAAGGGTTGTTAGTCTAGAATTCCCTTCCCCAGAGAGCAGTGGAGGCTGGGTCATTGAATATATTCAAGGCTGAGCTAGACAGATTTTTGACAGACAAGGAAGTCAAGGGTTATAGGGAGGGAGGGGGGCGGAGCAGGTGGAAAAGTGGAGTTGAGATCACAACCAGATCAGACATGACCTTATGGAATGGTGGAGCAGGCTTGAGGGGCCGAATGGCCTACTCCTGCTCTTGTGTTCCCACGAGAGATGTAGAAAGAGGAAGATAGTGAGGTAGATGGACAGCGATATGCAGGGACAAAGCGGGAGACACAGTCAGAGAGAGAGACACACACAAAGAGAGAACACAGAAGCAGCAGTGACAGATAGAGAGAAGGAAAGACAGATAGCAAAAAGAGGGAGAGAGAGGGGAAGAGAGAGAGAGTGGGAGAGAGAGATCACATTACTGCCTGAACTCACCTGCCATTGCAGCTTCACATTCCTCTGGCCAAGACAGTTGTGACTTAGGCCATTAATAAATTCCCAGTGCAGACCTAGGCTTTGGGTGATTTCTATTAAATAAATAAAATCATCTTATTGCAAATCCTGCCTGTGTGAAACCGTGAACATTAACACACAGGAACAGCTTCCTCTTTACAAGACGGTCAGTGGCCAGTTTGTTAATTCACCCATGTTGTTTACAAACTGATCCACCCTCAAATCCTGACCCTCAAACCCTGACCTTCACACGCTGACCCCTCACATGCTGGCCCTCAATCCCCTCACACCCTGCCCCTTCACAGCCTGACCCCTCACATTCTGACCCTCATACCCTGAACCCTCATACTCTAATCCCTCACAACTGACCCTCACACCCCTGACCCTCTTCACACCCTGACCCTCACACTTGGACCCTCACACCCAGACCCCACTCATACCCAGACCCCACTAACACCCTGACCCACTCACATCCTGACCTCTCAAACCCTGACCCCTCACGCCCTGATTCTCATTCGCTGACCCCTCAAACCCCACACACCCTGACTCCTCACACCCTGACTCCCCCGCTCACACCCTAACCCCTCACATCCCGACCACTCACACCCTGACCCCCCTCAGACCATGACCTTCACACCCTGGCCCCTCATATCCTGACACCTCACATGGTGATTCCCCCTCAGACCTTAAACCTTCCTCAGACAATGATCCTCACACCCTGCCTCTGCACACCCTGATTCCCCCCTCACACCCTAGCCCCTCACATCCTGACACCTCACTTCCTGACCCCTCATACCCTGACCCCTCATACACTGACTCACCCACACTATGATCCATCTTCCACTCCCAACCTCGCATGATCCCTCACCTCCTAACCCCTTTATTTCCTAACCACTCCCACACTGTCTCTGACCACCCTCAGCTCCCCAATCCATTACACTGACCGCTCCCAACCCCATCCACCACACTGACCGCTCCCACCCCCAGCCAGCACACTGTCCACACCCAGCCCCCATCCACTACACTGAACGCTCCGAACGCCCCCATCCACTACACTGACCGCTCCCAACCCCCATCTACCACACTGACCACTCCCACCCACAACCACCACAATGGCCGCTCCCAGGCACCCCCATCCACCACACTGACCACTCCCACCCTCCATCCACCAGGTTGACAACTCCCACTCCCACTGACCGCTCCCAGCCCCATTTGGCACACCGACCACTGCCACCCTCCATCCACCAGAGTGACTGCTCCCACCCACATCCAGCACACTGACCACTCCCACCGCTATCCACCACACTGACCACTCCCACCCCCATCCAGCACACTGACCACTCCCACCACCACTGACTGCTCCCACTCCCATCCAGCACACTGACCACTCCCACTGCTATCCACCACACTGACCGCTCCCACCCCCATCCACCACACTGACCACCCCACCCCCCATCTACCACGCTGACCACTCCTGCCCTCACATCCAGCACACTGACTGCTCCCACCCCCATCCATCACACTGACCACTCCCACCCCCACTGACCGCTCCCACCCCCATCCATCACACTGACCACTCCCACCCCCACTGACCGCTCCCACCCCCATCCAGCACACTGACCACTCCCATCCCCACTGACCGCTCCCACCCCCATCCAGCACACTGACCGCTCCCCACCCCCACATCCAGCACACTGACCGCTCCCACCCCCAGATCCAGCACACTGACCACTCCCCACACCCACATTAGGCCACTGACCGCTCCCCATCCCCACATCCAGCAGGCTGACCGCTCCCCGACCCCACATCCAGCACGCTGACCGCTCCCCGCCCCCACATCCAGCACACTGACCGCTCCCCGCCCCCACATCCAGCACTCAGACCGCTCCCCACACCCACATCCAGCACACTGACCGCTCCCCACCTCCACATCTAGCACGCTGACCGCTCCCCACCCCCACATCCAGCACACTGACCGCTCCCACCCCCACATCCAGCACGCTGACCACCGCACCCCCACATCCAGCACACTGACCGCTCCCCACCCCCAGATCCAGCACACTGACCGCTCCCCACGCCCACATTAGGCCACTGACCGCTCCCCATCCCCACATCCAGCAGGCTGACCGCTCCCCGACCCCACATCCAGCACGCTGACCACTCCCCGCCCCCATATCCAGCACTCTGACCGCTCCCCACCCCCACATCCAGCACGCTGACCGCTCCACACCCCCACATCCAGCACGCTGACCGCTCCCCACCCCCACATCCAGCACACTGACCGCTCCCCACCCCCACATCCAGCACGCTGACCGCTCCCGACCCCCACATCCAGCACGCTGACCGCTCCCCACCCCCACATCCAGCACACTGACCGCTCCTCACCCCCACATCCAGCACACTGACCGCTCCCCACCCCCACATCCAGCACACTGACCGCTCCACACCCCCACATTCAGCACACTGACCGCTCCCCACCTCCACATCCTGCAGGCTGACCGTTCCCCACCCCCACATACAGCACGCTGACCACTCCCCACCCCCACATCCAGCACAGTGACCGCTCCCCACGCCCACATCCAGCACACTGACCGCTCCCCACCCCCACATTCAGCACACTGACCGCTCCCCACCCCCACATCCAGCACGCTGACCGCTCCCCGCCCCCACATCCAGCACTCTGACCGCTCCCCACCCCCACATCCAGCACGCTGACCGCTCCATACCCCCACATCCAGCACGCTGACCGCTCCCCACCCCCACATCCAGCACACTGACCGCTCCCCACCCCCACATCCAGCAGGCTGATCGTTCCCCACCCCCACATCCAGCACACTGACCGCTCCCCACCCCCACATCCAGCACGCTGACCGCTCCCCGCCCCCACATCCAGCACTCTGACCGCTCCCCACCCCCACATCCAGCACGCTGACCGCTCCCCACCCCCACATCCAGCACGCTGACCGCTCCCCACCCCCACATCCAGCACGCTGACCGCTCCCCACCCCCACATCCAGCACGCTGACCGCTCCCCACCCCCACATCCAGCACGCTGACCGCTCCCCACCCCCACATCCAGCACGCTGACCGCTCCCCACCCCCACATCCAGCACGCTGACCGCTCCCCACCCCCACATCCAGCACGCTGACCGCTCCCCACCCCCACATCCAGCACGCTGACCGCTCCCCACCCCCACATCCAGCACGCTGACCGCTCCCCACCCCCACATCCAGCACGCTGACCGCTCCCCACCCCCACATCCAGCACGCTGACCGCTCCCCACCCCCACATCCAGCACGCTGACCGCTCCCCACCCCCACATCCAGCACGCTGACCGCTCCCCGCCCCCACATCCAGCACGCTGACCGCTCCCCGCCCCCACATCCAGCACAATGACCGCTCCCCACCCCCACATCCAGCACGCTGACCGCTCCCCACCCCCACATTCAGCACGCTGACCGCTCCCCACCCCCACATCCAGCACACTGACCGCTCCCCACCCCCACATCCAGCACGCTGACCGCTCCCCACCCCCACATCCAGCACCCTGTCCTGTTGTGTTTTCTGTGAAGAATTTTAGCAGTTGTTTGACCTGCCGGGATGAAGATCGGTTTACTCCAGACACTCCAGATGCTTCCGTCTGCATTAGGAATCCTTTGGATCTTAAGTTCATACGCGGACGGTGATTCCAGGTGGATCTTGCAGGTGTCTGAAAACATCAACACCAAAGGAATGAAAAGCAATGTCGGAGAATTGAAAAACTATCAAAGCACACCCATTCCTAAACCTCCCACTGAAGCTTTGTTCTTTTCAGTGGTTGGCTCCTCTTTCAAATTAACCTTGTCTTCACATTTCTGAGCAGAACATTGATGGTGATTCGATCAGACTCAGGACCTCACTTCAATTCTTAGAACAAGCTTTTACCTTCTGCCTCTGATTCACTTGAACAACAGATTTTCTGGAAAAAAGAGCAGATTAAATGGAATTACTGTTAAAAGCGTGACTCTTAATTATACTTTGGAATACCAGTTTTTGAACAAGCAGATTTAACAATTAAAATTATCTTTCTGGGAATGACTGCGGGTCCATGGGTTCAACTATTACCGAAGGATGTATATACCCTCCTTAAAAGGGATGCACCCCGTGCTGTACCTGTCCTGGGAGTGTTTGTTGGGGACAGTGTGGAGGGAGCTTTACTCTGTATCTAACCCCGTGCTGTACCTGTCCTGGGAGTGTTTGATGGGGACAGTGTAGAGGGAGCTTTACTCTGTATCTAACCCCGTGCTGTACCTGTCCTGGGAGTGTTTGATGGGGACAGTGTAGAGGGAGCTTTACTCTGCATCTAACCCCGTGCTGTTCCTGTCCTGGGAGTGTTTGATGGGGACAGTGTAGAGGGAGATTTACTCTGTATCTAACCCCGTGCTGTACCTGTCCTGTGAATGTTTGATGGGGACAGTGTAGAGTGAGCTTTACTCTGTATCTAACCCCGTGCTGTACCTGTCCTGGGAGAGTTTGATGGGGACAGTGTAGAGGGAGCTTTACTCTGTATCTAACCCCGTGCTGTACCTGTCCTGGGAGTGTTTGATGGGGACAGTGTAGAGGGAGCTTTACTCTGTGTCTAACCCCGTGCTGTTCCTGCCCTGGGAGTGTTTGATGGGGACGGTGTAGAGGGAGCTTTACTCTGTATCTAACCCCGTGCTGTTCCTGCCCTGGGAGTGTTTGATGGGGACAGTGTAGAGGGAGCTTTACTCTGTATCTAACCCCGTGCTGTACCTGCCCTGGGAGTGTTTGATGGGGACAGTGTAGAGGGAACTTTACCCTGTATCTAACCCCGTGCTGTACCTGCCCTGGGAGTGTTTGATGGGGACAGTGTAGAGGGAGCTTTACTCTGTATCTAACCCCGTGCTGTACCTGTCCTGTGAATGTTTGATATAGTTGCCTGTATATATTTCTCAGTTATATGAATAAAATGAATCTATAAATCGTCCCGTGCTTATTTGTAAACTGTTAATGGGAGGACTGATATAGCCTGTTCTGTGTTAAAAAACATAAGAGACTAAGAGACAATCGTGTCATTGTACCTGGGCCCACTTTCCCGAGTCAAGGCTTCGATACTGAATGCGGTTGCGAATCTGTCTGACCTCCGGCTTTTTCCAGGTCAGTGTCAGCAGTCCTGCTGACCTCGCCAGCTGAATCTCGTTGCTCTGAGGTGCATCATACCTGACTAAAAGTGTGAGAGTTTATTTCAAGGTGAATGAATCTTGATTCAAATTATGCTGCCCATTACAATGCAGTTCCCTGTTTGCCGCTGTCTCTGTTCATCACTAAACCTTTCAACTACAGGCCAGTCAGTTTAACTTCAGTGATAGGGAAACTTCTGGAAACTAGAGTTCGAGACAAAATCAATAGTCACTTCGACAAGTGCAGGATAATTCGGGAAAGCCGGCATGGATTCATTAAGGGAAAATCATATTTAACTAACTTGCTGGAGTTTTTTGAGGAGGTAACAGAGAACATTGATAAAGGAAACACTGTTGATGTGGTGTATATGGATTTTCAAAAGGCATTTGAGACAGTGCCACACAACAGACTTGTGAGGAAAATTCTAGCTCATAGAATAAAAGTGAAAGTAGACACTTGGATAAGAAATTGGCTGAGTGACAGGAAACTGAGAGTAGTGATAAATGGTTGTTTTTCAGATTGGAGAAAGGTTTGTAGTGCAGCTCTCCAGGAGTCAGTGTGTGTTGGGACCCTTGCTCTTCCTGATATATATTAATGACCTAGACTGTGGTGTTCAGGGCATGATTTCAAAATTTGCAGATGATAGGAAGATTGGAAATGTTGTTAACTGTGATGAGGATTGTCTTGAGCTTCAGAAGGACATAGACATGTTGGTGGATTGGGCAGACAAGTGGCAGATGAAGTTCAATGCAGAGAAGTGTGATGTGATTCATTTTGGCAGGAGAGATATGGTGAGAAGGTATAAGATAGAGGGAGAGACTCTAAAGGAGGTGCAGGAACAGAGGGACCTTGGCGTATATGTACATAAGTTATTGAAAATGGTGGGGCATGTTAGACTGATAGATGGTTACAGCACTGAAGGAGGCCATTTGGCCCATTGTGTCTGTGCTGGTCAACAAAGGCCTGACTACACTAATCCCATTTTCCAGCGCTTGGCCCATAGCCCTGGAGGCTATGGCAACACAAGTGGATATCTAAATACTTCTTAAATGTTACGAGAGTTTCTGACTCAAACACCCTTTCAGGCAGTGAGTTCCAGACTCCCACCACCCTCTGGGTGAAAAAGACCTCTCCTCAACTCCCCTCTTAGCCTTCTACCTCTTACCTTAAATCTATGCCTCCTGGTCATTGACCCCTCTACTAATGGAAAAAATGCATCCTATCCACCCTATCTATGCCCTTCATAATCTTATACACCTCTATCGGGTCCCCTCTCAACCTTCGCTGCTCCAAGGAAAACAGCCCCAGCCTATCCAATCTTTCCTCATAGCCCAGACCCTCCAGCCCAGGCAGCATCCTGGTAAATCTCCTCTGCACCCTCTCCAGTGCAATCACATCCTTCCTATAATGTGGTGACCAGAACTGCACATAGTACTCCAGTTGTGGCCTAACCAGCATTTTATACAGTTCCAGCATAACCTCCCTGCTCTTGTATTCTATGCCTTGGCTAATAAAGGCAAGCATTCCATATGCCTTCTTAACCACCTTATCTTCCTTCAGAGATATGTGGATATGCACACCAAGGTCCCTCTGATCTTCAGTACTCTCCAGGGTCCTACCATTCATAGTGTAATCCCTTGCCGTGTTAGCCCTCCCCAAGTGCATTACCTCACACTTTTCCGGGTTGAATTCCATTTGCCACTGATCTGCCCACCTGACCAGTCCATTGATATCCTCCTGCAGTTTACAGCTATCCCCCTCACTATTTATCACCCTACCAATTTTTGTGTCATCTGCGAACTTCTTGATCATATGTTGAGAGAGCAGTTACTAAAGCACATAGTATCTTTGGCTTTCTTAATAGGGGCATTGAGTACAAGAGTAAGGAGGTCAAGTTGAAATTGTATAAGACACTAGTTAGGCCTCATCTGGAGTACTGCGTCCAGTTCTGGGCTCCATACATGAGGAAGGATGTGAAGGCAATGGAGAGAGTACAGAGGAGATTCACAAGAATGATTCCTGGGATGAAGAACTGTAGCTATGAGGATAGATTGGAGAAGTTGGGACTGTTTTCCTTGGAGAAAAGAAGGCTGAGAGGAGACTTGATAGAGGTATTCAAGATCCTGAGGGGTATGGGCAAGGTAAATAGTGGGAAACTGTTCCCACTCAAGAGAACATGAAGAACTAATGGGCAGAGATTCAAAATAATTGGCAAAAAGAGTAAATATGATGTGAGGAAAAGCTTTTTCACCCAGAGGGTGGTTGGGGTCTGGAACAAACTTCCTGAAAGGGTGGTGGAGGCAGGTTCGATCGAGGTATTCAAAAGGCAGTTGGATTGCACCTGAAAAAGAGAGAATGTGCAAAGTTACGGGGATAAGGCAGGGGAGTGGGACTAGGTAGAATGCGCAGAGAGCCAGTGCAGACTCGATGCGCCGAATGGCCTCATTCTTCATTGGAAAGGTACTATAATTCTGCTTTGTACAGATCAGCAGTGATGGTGCCAGGCTGGGCTGTGCCAGGCTGGGCTGTGCCAGGCTGGGCTGGGCTGTGCCAGGCTGGGCTGTGTCAGGCTGGGCTGTGCCAGGTTGGGCTGTGACAGGCTGGGCTGTGCCAGGCTGGGCTGTGACAGGCTGGGCTGTGCCAGGCTGGGCTGTGCCAGGCTGGGCTGTGCCAGGCTGGGCTGGGCTGTGCCAGGCTGGGCTGTGTCAGGCTGGGCTGTGCCAGGCTGGGCTGGGCTGTGCCAGGCTGGGCAGTGTCAGGCTGGGCTGTGTCAGGCTGGGCTGTGCCAGGCTGGGCTGGGCTGTGCCAGGCTGGGCAGTGTCAGGTTGGGCTGTGCCAGGCTGTGCTGTGCCAGGCTGGGCTGTGACAGGCTGGGCTGTGCCAGGCTGTGCTGTGCCAGGCTGGACTGTGCCAGGCTGGGCTGTGCCAGGCTGGGCTGGGCTGTGCCAGGCTGGACTGTGCCAGGCTGGGCTGGGCTGTGCCAGGCTGGACTGTGCCAGGCTGGGCTGTGAAAGGCTGGGCTGTGCCAGGCTGGGCCACAATCCCCAGTTGTATTTTCTTTTAAGTTATTTTTTAAAAAATTGTCAGAAACCTCACAGATGATTGTTGTGGCTATTGCAGTTTGTCAGTTTATGTTCTCTTGACGATTAGACCAATATGGGAATCATTAGAGATCCCAGAATCTCACTGACCCAGCACAACCTTGGCCCTGGCCTCAGCTCCCAGGACAATTATTGCAAATGCAGGAGCTTCATCAATGACTGTTTCGGACCTTGTTCATTGTGTTGGTTTTGATTATTATCTGTGACAGATACAAACTGCCCACAGTATCTGTCCATCATTTGCTGGCGCCAGCCCTGGACAATTGGCCCAGCTCAGCAAACATCTGGCAAAATTGCAGTGGGAATCTGGAGAGGAACAACAGAGATTCTACCCCATATGAAGCGGATTTTGGACATTAACTGCTGCTCCCCCTTCCCCACCATCACCCATCCCCAGCCAACCCCTGAATCATAAACTTCCAAACAGTCATAGCTCACTTTAGACTTGGCTGGAATTTAATTCCACCAATCATAGACATTGTCCATGCAGCAACACTTTGTAATCTGTAAAGCTCGGAAGAGCAAATATTTTTGTTTTAATCTGATGTGACTGGAGTACCGAGTTGAGA
Organism: Cetorhinus maximus; assembly: GCF_964194155.1. NCBI lineage: Eukaryota > Metazoa > Chordata > Chondrichthyes > Lamniformes > Cetorhinidae > Cetorhinus > Cetorhinus maximus. The sequence continues at coordinate 121,743,966 of NC_135891.1, forward strand.
TTGTCCCATTCAGGAATCACTGGCCCACAGCAGAACAACGCGGCTGGGACCTGACTAGCTGCTAGAGTCCAACTCACTTGTGGTATTTGGCACAACGTAGAGCTTTTCCGATTTAACCCTTGTGCCCCCGGTTGTTGCTTCCACCCAGAAGGTCAGGTTCTTTGCCAGGTACAGGTCATCGCGGGGCACTGTGTACCAGGTCTCGTTCCCTGCCAGAAAGGACCTGCATTTCTTGCATGTGTCACAACTGGAAAACAAAGAGTGAGACCCTAAGAACAGGAAAAAAGTAACATGGGAAAGTGGCCAGAGTTCCAGCATCTTCTCAGCTTTTGATCAGGAATGTCACCCTCTTTCATTGACTCTGGAAAATTCAGTGTAAGATGGGCAGAAACACTTTCCCTGTTTCTCTGGGCTTTCCATTAATCAACGGGTAACAAGAGAGCAGCAAAACCCCAGGGAAACAACTGGTGTTTCAGATATTCAACTATAGCATCAATCACTGCCCAGTCAGTATTCTCCCTGGGATTGCTCACTCTTTCCCTGGGGCTTTAGAGGCTCAGGAGAAGAATTCCTGAGTTGGGGAATCAGGAAGGTGGGAGTTGATTTCTACTCTCAGATTCAGGTCCCCAGAGGAAGCTCCCCTTGGACACCTCTGTGCCCCTCACCCCCTGCCTTTTTCATGCCCTTCAGTGCCCTCATGCCCTTCATGCTGAACCTCTTCTGAGCCTGCCCCATCTTCCTATGTCAGCCACCCTGCCATTTCCACCCGAGACACCTCCTCCCCTCTGCAGTAGCTGCAATCGTGGACAATTTTTTAAAAGACTGCACTGCATCAAATTACACCCATTTGACACTGGATTTACTCCAATGGGTGTGTAATTGAGATGACCCAGGGAAACCCTTGTGTAAATGCTTGTGCAGCGGAGTCACAGCAATTTGGAGAATTCTCCCTTTTCTACTTTGCGACTCTGTTCTATGTCACTCAGCAGTGTCAGGGGCACTGTGACCTCTGTTTAGCCTCTATGTATGCTGACCCATGCATTACTGACCAGTAGCTCAGCTTGTTCTGCACCAATTCCATCTCCGCAGACCATGTGCAGTGAAGTGATTCAGATTCCTCACTCCGCCTTCTGTAACACATCAACCCAAACGAGTTCACCGAGGCCCCTGGATTGACAACATGTGCGAATTAAGAGTGAGGACAGCGAGGACAGATGGGGTATAAATACAATGTGATCGTACCTTCATCATATCAATCCTTAACATCTGATACACTGCTGAAACAAATGCACCAAAGCAGCTTATACGTTAGTGCTGCTTGTTTCTCTCTCACCTCGGAGACACAATGTCCTGGGTTCAATCCCATTATCAGAGACTTGATGCAGGGTCAGTACAGAGGGAATGCTGCACTGTCGGAGGGTCAGTACGATGGGAGAGCTGCACTGTCGGAGGGTCAGTACTGAGGGAGAACTGCACTGTCGGAGAGTCAGTACTGAAGGAGTGCTGCACTGTCGGAGGGTCAGCACTGAGGGAGAGCTGCACTGTCGGAGGGTCAGTACGGAGGGAGTGCTGCACTTTCAGAGGGTCAGTACTGAGGGAGAGCTGCACTGTCGGAGGGTCAGTACGGAGGGAGTGCTGCACTTTCAGAGGGTCAGTACTGAGGGAGAACTGCACTGTCGGAGGGTCAGTACTGAGGGAGTGCTGCACTGTCGGAGGGTCAGTACTGAGGGAGAGCTGCACTGTCGGAGGGTCAGTATGGAGGGAGAGCTGCAACGTCGGAGGGTCAGTACTGAGGGAGAGCTGCACTGTCGGAGGGTCAGTATTGAGGGAGTGCTGCACTGTCGGAGGGTCAGTACTGAGGGAGTGATGCACTGTCGGAGGGTCAGTACTGAGGGAGAGCTGCACTGTCGGAGGGTCAGAACTGAGGGAGTGCTGCACTGTCGGAGGGTCAGTACTGAGGGAGTGCTGCACTGTCGGAGGGTCAGTACTGAGGGAGTGCTGCACTGTCAGAGGGTCAGTACTGAGGGAGAGCTGCACTGTCGGAGGGTCAGAACTGAGGGAGTGCTGCACTTTCAGAGGGTCAGTACTGAGGGAGTGCTGCACTGTCAGAGGGTCAGTACTGAGGGAGTGCTGCACTGTCGGAGGGTCAGTACTGAGGGAGTGCTGCACTGTCGGAGGGTCAGTACTGAGGGAGTGCTGCACTGTCGGAGGGTCAGTACTGAGGGAGTGCTGCACTGTCGGAGGGTCAGTACTGAGGGAGTGCTGCACTGTCGGAGGGTCAGTACTGAGGGAGTGCTGCACTGTCGGAGGGTCAGTACTGAGGGAGTGCTGCACTGTCAGAGGGTCAGTACACCACCACACATGATTAAGCCATAGCCTGATTAAAATGCAGGTTTCAAACCAACTTGATGCCGCATGCTGATTAAAATGCTATCTGTCTGCAGCCAGCACTAACCCCTCTGTATGGGATGCAAGCATCAGCATGGGGCCCAAAGTTATCAGTTCCTCCTGCCAATTAAAGCTAGCGTGCATTAGAGGCGAGTTACATTGTGGCTACAGGTACAAGATATTTAATGATCTCACACAAGTGGTCACAATCAGTTAATGCATCTCCAAATGCCATATCCTTACAAATCAACAACTGGTCACAGAGGCTGCTCAATGCACCCACATCAGTCACCTAAAGACAACTTCTATCAATTAGGCTTCATACCTGACACTTATAAGTTCCTCTACACTCCCACACGCTTAGCACTGTTTTCTGGCACAGACATGACAAGCTGAATGGCTGCCACCTGTGCCCTAAATCTTTCCATGTTTTAATGTCTGCAAACATCCCCCCCACATCACACTGCTCACAGGCAACTATTCAACCATGATAACTGCATCACCCAAACACACTGCACCACACTCACTGACACACCTCTTTCTTGCAGCAGCATCTGCTCCTGTGAGGAACAGGCACTGCCACAGATCCTCACCTCCAATACGAAGACTATTCTGCTCATGATGGAAAGACCAGGCCTGAGCCTGTGGCCCACAGTGGAGTTGAAACTATTCAAGATGATATCCTCATACCCAATCCTCCTTTTCATATCCCACTTATTCCCTGTCCCAAAATCTCTCCTGATTTACCAGCTCCAGATGGTGTAAGTGTGCGCCTGTCCTCCCATTTCCTCAGTGCAACCTGGACCTAGTTATTGTTGGATATACGAGAAGGATGCAGGAATACCAACAAAAGAGTGATAATAAAGATACACTGTCACTTGATTTCATGCACACAGACCCCAGATTTACCTGTCCCTGGAGCGGTGGGCTGAGAGATGAGGGGGTTTGGGGGGAGCAGGTTTGCATCAGGGGGTGGAGATGGTAGGCTGGGAGATGGGGGGGGTGCCTCATTAGGGGGTGCTGGGCTGGGAGATTGGGGGGGGCCACTTTGGGGGGGTGGTGGGCTGGGAGACGGGGTGAATGGGGGCACATCAGGGAGGCTCCCCAATATATTTCTGCCACTGGGGTAATTCCCCATCGGTGGGACTGAACGTGGATTGGCTGCCTGTCAAAAGGAGGCAATCAGCCAATTTAATTAATTCTGCCCTATATTAGGGGTGATTTAGAGGGCCCAGGACCTACCCCCACCTCCCAAATGTGGAGAGGCTGCTAGCTTCATGGACGTGGCATCCCAGTGGTAGCCGAAGGGAGATGGGAGGTTGGGGGGGTGGTGGGTGTGTGTTGTTGGAGGTTCGGTGGAGCCAGAGGTTCCATCCCATTTTGATGGAGCCGGTGAAGGAAAGACCAAACTCCTCCCCAAGGGTTTTCCCTCTATTCCGCTGGTCCTTCTGCCCTTGGCCATCCAGTGTTTTTAAATTATACTGACCCCCTCTGAGGGCCCTCGTGGTATCTGAGCCTCTTTTAGCAGCATCCACCTCCCCCGTGTGTGGCTGCTCTGGCTTCCGAGATGCTGGCCCTCTGATTGGGCCAGTGCATTGAGAACTCACCTGCTCCAATAGGATGGCGAGCTTGGGGGCAGCAAATTCGGAGGCCAGTCTGGGGATCCTGGCCTGGGAATCTGGTGAGTGCTGAATCAGAATCCCCATTTGGTGCTGACACTGGGGGGCCCTGAAGTCTGCAGGAAAATTCTGTGCCATAGGTGGGTTACAGGTGCATCCTGCATGTGGTGAGACATGGGGCACAAGTGTGCTGCAGGCAGGGAGGGCACAAGGCTATGCAATTGCCAGCTTATTGGAGGGTGAGGTCACACACAGGGTCTCACGCAGAGGATCAGGTGAGGAGGTCAGCGGAACAGACTAAGGCGGAAGCAGTGCGTGTAAATACACACACTGGAATGCTGGCTGCATTTTTAGGTTTGCTGTTGCTGCCAAGGGGCAGTCTGGCACTGGCTTGTCTTGGGGCTTTGTGCAGAGATTGGAGTCCATCTTTCTGACATGGAAGTGGTGCCAACTCCACGACAGCAACCGTGCCGAGGGGGGAGGATTTTTCCCTCGTCGGGCAGGGGTGGGCAGGGGTGGGCAGGAAGCCGCCCGCTGCCCGCAATCGGGGCCAGGCTGCGATTTCACGCAGTCGGGATAATTAAGGCCTGCCCAGCGTGAATCGCGAGCGGCAGCGCTCAGCACTGCCTGTGTGGGGAGGGAGGAGGGCGAGTGTGAACTTTGCGCTTGCACCCGGGTGCGCACTGGAAACCCTCCCCGAGGCACAGAGCTGACTCAGGGAGGTGAGCATTTTTCCAACATGAAAAATAAAGATTTTAAAAATGTTCTAAAACACGTCCCCTCATGTGACTCTGTCATGTTATTAATTAAATTTAAAATTTTTATTTTATTTTTATTTGCTGTCGGAAACCTCATCCCACCCGTGAATGAGGTTTCCTAAAAAATGCTAAGGCCACTTGGCCTTTTCGCCTGCCCACCAACCCTAAAGTTGAACAGGCAGTGAAAAGTTTCTTTCAATTACCTTTTCAATGGCCTTAATAGGCCTTTTAATTGTTGGCAGGCGCGCTGCTGACTCTGGCCTACGCCCACCGACTGTAATATCCTGTGTCATGTTCTGCTCAGTTGGGTCAGGTGCCTGCCTCCCTGCTGAGCTAAAAGTTCTCCACCCACTGTGTGTAATGGCCGATACCTCAGTTTCTGTAGCAGCTTCCACCAAAAGCCCAGGTGTTGTGTGAAAGTTCAGCTGCCATGAAGGCCCAGGCTGCTGCCAATGTGGCTGCGGAGATCAGTTCTCAAAGAGGGTGGCGGTCTTTCACAATCTGTCCTCCAGCAGATCAGCAGGATTGCTGAGGCACTGCCCCCTGGGGCGTGGCTCAATGTGGGACAAACCTGTTAACTTCTCTAAGGGTGACGGCATTCTTCCTCCCAATGATGCCACTTTCCAGTGCCCCTGCTGTTACCTGTCACCCATCACAGAGCGCTGCTGCCCATGCCAAGGTGGTGCAGTCTGAAGCCGGGCCCTCAAGAATCAGAGCTGCTCACAGATACCCTGTGCGTTCGTCTGCACTCTCTCCCTCTGACAGCCAGCAGCCTTCTGCAGCCACTGCGGCAGCACTAGGTAGGAGCACAGGCAAACGCACCAGCAGAACAGGTACTAAGGGATGTACAAGGGTGAATAGTTTGCCTTTGCATGCAATGTGGCATAATTTCATTTCTAAATTTGGTTTGGAATGTTTATTTTGTGGTGGCTTTTATTTTGGCATTTGAGGTCATTGTGATGGTCAGTGACAGGGGCAAGGCTATGAACTTTGGAATGGGAATTGACATTGAGGTTACTAGTATTGCACCTAAATGAGTTCTGCATGTAGAGCGCAGGCAGCAGGGAGCTGCCTATATTTCTACCTCAGTTCTTTTCTCTCCTCCTCCTCGTGTTCCTGTTCCCCAGCTGCAGTGCCAATGGCTGAGACAAGGTCTGTGCCCTTAAGATGGCAAAGCATGTGAAGCTTTACCGTTTTATTTATTTTGCTTCTTTAAATGCAAAAGAGCCAACATTGACATGAGGAAAATCTTTTTAACTCAGCGAGAGATTAGGATCTGGAACATACTGCTTGGTGGGGGCGGATTCAATCGTGTGGTTTCAAAAGGGAATCGGATAAATATCTGCAGATTCATGGGGAAGAGACAAGAGGCTAGATAAATCGTTTCTGCAAAGAGCTGGCACAGGCTTCATGGGCTAAATGGCCTCCTTCTGTCCTGTAACCATTCTGTGATTCTAGCAGACCAGCACGAATCTTGAGGCTGACTCTGTCGAGTATAAGGCTCCTCCAGATTGGTCTTGGAAGTGCAGAAATGATCTGTTAAACTGCATTTCTTGTGTCAGGATGATTCTCATTGTATGTATACTGGGCATGAGCAGCATGTGTTCACTGCCAATGGTCACACATCCACAGGATATTGAAGGAATAGAATCCCTTTCAGTTCTAGTACATAGCAGAGTTGGAAAAGGGATACAGTCAACGTCACTCTGGACATGGGGACACCTGCAATCTGAGCGAACCCTCACAACTCAAAACCTCTGCTTGTCTCTACCCTGGTGAGAAGGAAATGCATTTCTTCTCCCTTTGAATACAGAGCCTCCTTTATGTGACAATGAATGGCATGCTGGGAGAAGTTGCAAATATTTCCAGCTCCTGCCTGGAAGGAGATAATGCATAAATATTCATGGCCATGGTAACCCTCACAGCCATTGGCAGAGCTCTGCAGCAGCTGGTGGCAGTGAGGATGTCCTTAGTGAAGCAGAGACATCTGACATATTATTCTTTGCTGAGGTTCAGGGAAGAGAATTGCTCCCTGAACCTTTTGGGTTGATATGGTCTCCTGCTGAGAGCCCTTCTCCTCCTCCTCCCTCTTTCAGCAGCTTGCCCTGCTCTTGGTGGCCTCTGCTCATTCTCCCAGTCATGTTTTCTTCTGAGAGGGATGCCTACTGCACCACCCATGTCCAGGGACAACGGGTTTGTGCTGAAGTCTTAAAGTCAGCAAGAAGTCCTTCATCACCTGCCTCTCCAAGCCCTGGAGAATTTTGGGACATGAGGCAAATAATGGAAAGCATCAAAAAAACATGTTGAATTGAAGCAACAGCCAGAAAATTCAACCAGTAAATAACCTGTAAGTAGCTGGTGACCCCTTTTAATAACACAGATAGTGGAAGGTCCTTCTTGCTGCTGAAGACATGTTTTGCTGTGTGAGGTTACAAGAGGGGGCACTGGCTGGAGTATTGATTTCAGAGTGGCAGTGCTGGTGTCAGTTCAGTCTTGCATGCTGGTTGATGTTATGTTCCACTTGTTCTGCATACTTCTGACAAGCGGTATCTACATAAACTAATGCCTTCTGACCAAGATGGCGTCTGGCACAATTCACGACAGAAGAGTGTGTGTGTGTGTGTGTGTGTGTGTGTGCGCGCAGCAAATGCCATTTTTGTCCCCAAAAAGCATCTGCAGCCCAAACAGCAAGTGCTACCACACTCAATTTTGTGCCCCAAATCTGAATCTTGCTGTGCTCAAATCTTTCTTTCTGTGAGCGAATGATTCTAATGGATCAAAAGGAGTTGTGGTGGGAGTGTGAGGGGTCCCTAAAGGCATTGCTTTGTAAACAGTTATTAATACTGAACAGCAGCCCCAAGTTGACAGATTCATAGGGTGGAAGATCATAATGAGGCCATATCAATTGAGTTGGTAAATGTGGTGAAGGTGAGTGATTCTACAGTGAGATTAAAACATTAACAGAAAACCAGGACTAATCTGTGAGGTGCCCCACCAAGGTGCTGAGATTCCCAAAGAATTAGGGCATCAGCCAGAGGTCCTATTTCATTCAGAGGACTGCACTCCAACAAAGAGTTCCAGGACAGATTAATAAAGACAGTGCGAAGGACTCAGTCGCCTTAGGCATCTCACCAGATCAGCAAAGATGCAAGTTTTGGAGATACCAGTTCTCACCTTGCTCATCAATGCATTACTGTGGAGGAGATCCCAGGAGAGAGAGGAGAACAGAGCCAAGAGGCTGCATGTGGGTTGGTGACAGGATAGAATATGCGCATACGGGCAAAATAATCACTCAGCAAAATAACCTGAGGAGTTTCAAATAAAAATTGATTAATGTTAAGATGTTCACTCAGTAAAAAGACAGAAATAAAGAAAAGTGCTTTTTGTTGGAATAAAGACAGTGCCTGAACTTGCCTGATAAAATCGCCCAAACATACAGCTTTTCACATCCATTTCTCAGCAGCGGAACTATATTACTCATGATTTTCATGAATGTGCATTCAAAACAGAAACCACAAATCACACCGAGCAGTGGAAAACTCAACACACACCAAATAAAAGCAAACAGCTTGTATCTGTTGTTCGAGAGAATTGTCTCGTTGTTAGCTCCAGTATCAGTTTAAGCCTCCCCAGAGTTTGTAACACACTTCACACCCTCCCAAACTTCCTGCAGCTCTCTGCAATTTCAATATGTTACAGCTCCATGATTAGCCTTGCATCACTGAATCTTTTTAAGGCCATTCTGAACTCACTCAGTCTCTTTTTGATCAAAATTGATTGCATTGAGAAATTGACCACACAAGAACATGAAACCCTTTCACTCCAGCCTGGTTTCCCCACACAAGTCACACTGCCACACCACATCCAGTGACACGCATCACCCAGCCACACACGACATCCAGTGACATGCATCACCCAGCCACACCACATCCAGTGACACGCATCACCCAGCCACACACAGCATCCAGCCACACACTGACACAGAACACCCAGGTACATACTGACACACAACACCCAACCACATGTATGTTAGTGTGACACAACACCCCACCACACACTGACATGCAACACCCAGTGACACATTGACACACAATACCTAGCCATACACAACAGCCAGCTACATACTGACGTACAACACCCAACGACACACTAACACAGAAAACCAAACGACACACTGACACAAAACACAGTGAAATACTGACACACAACACCCAGCCACCCAATGACACACAACACTCAGCCACACACTGACATGCAACACCAAGCAATGCATCGCCACACAACACTACAGCTTTGGTTCAAACATGGACAAAAGAGCTAAACTCCAGAGGTGAGGTGACAGTGACTGCCCTTGACATCAAGGCAGCATTTGACCGAGTGTGGCATCAAGGAGCCCTAGCAAAACTGGAATCAATGGGAATGAGGGGGAAAACTCTCCACTGGTTGGAGTCATACCTAGCACTAAGGATGATAATTGTGCTTGTTGGGGGTCAATCATCTCAGCTCCAGGACATCACTGCAGGAGTTCCTCAGGGTAGTGTCCTAGACCCAACCATCTTCAGCTGCTTCATCAATGACCTTCCTTCCATCATTAGGTCAGAAGTGGGGATGTTCACTGATGATTGCACAATGTTCAGCACCATTCACGACTCCTCAGATACTGAAGCAGTCCATGTCCAAATGCAACAAGACCTGGACAATATCCAGGCTTGGGCTGACAAGTGGCAAGTAACATTCGCGCCACACAAGTGCCTGGTAATGACCATCTCCAACAAGAGAGAATCTAGCCAGCGCCCTTTGACATTCAATGGCATTACCATCGCTGAATTCCCCACTATCAACATTCTGGGGTTTACCATTGACCAGAAACTGAACTGGACAAGCCATATAAATACTATGGCTACAAGAGCAGATCAGAGACTGGGAATTCTCTGGTGAGTAACTGTCTTCCTGACTCCCCAAAGCCTGTCCACCATCTACAAGGCACAAGTCAGGAATGTGATGGGGTATCCTCCATTTTTAAAATTCATTGATGGGATGCGGGCGTCGCTGGCTGGGTCAGCATTTATTGCCCATCCCAAATTCCCCTTGAGACGCTGATTAGGGAGGGAGTTCCAGGATTTTGACCCAAAGACAGTGAAGGAACAGCGATATATTTCCAAGTGAGGATAGTGTATGGCTTGGAGAGGAACTTGTAAATGGTGGTATGAACATACAAGCATATGAATTAGGAGCAGGAGTAGGCCACTCGGCCCCTCGAGCCTGCTCCACCATTCAATAAGATCATGACTGATCTGACCATAACCTCCACTCCACATTCCTGCCTACCCCCGATAACCTTTCACCCCCTTGTTAATCAAGCATCTACCTAGCTCTGCCTTAAAAATATTCAGACTCTGCTTCCACTGCCTTTTGAGGAAGAGATTTCAAAAGACTCACAACCCTCTGAGAGAAAAAAAATTCTCCTCATCTCTGTCTTAAATAAGTGACCTCTTATTTTTAAACAGTGACTCCTAGTTCTAGATTCTCTCACAAGAGGAAACTCACTCTCCACTTCCGCCCTGTCAAGACCCCTCAGGATCTTAAAGGTTTCAATTAAGTCGCCTCTTATTCTTCTAAACTCCAGTGGATACAAGCCTAACCTGTCCAGACTTTCCTCATAAGACAACCGACCTATTCCTGGTATTAGTCTAGTAAACCTTCTCTGAACTGCTTCTAACACATTTACATCTTTCTTTAAATAAAGAGACCAGTACTGTACACAATGCTCCAGATGTGGTCTCACCAATAGCCTCCCCTACTTTTGTATTTAATTCCCCTCACAATAAATGATAACATTCTATTAGCTTCCTAATTACCTGCTGTACCTGCATACTAACCTTTTGTGATTCATGCACTAGGACACCCAGATCCCTCTGAATTTCAGAGCTCTGCAATCTCTCACCATTTAGATAATATGCTTCTTTATTATTCTTCCTGCCAAAATGAATGATTTCACATTTGCCCACATTATGCTCCATTTGCCAGATCATTGCCCACTCACTTAACCTATCTGTGTCTCTTTGTAGCCTCCTTACATCCTCTTCACAATTTACTTTCCTACCTGTATTTGTGTTGTCAGCAAATTTAGCCACCATTCCTTCAGTTCCTTCATCCAAGTCATTTATATAAATGACTTTACAGTACTGACCCCTCACTGTAGGACAAAGTATAAACTGGGAAATAATGGAGGCATGTAAAAAGGGCGCTGCAATTGCCATGGGTGATTTTAATCTGCACATTGACTCGGCAAATCAGATTGGCAGGGGTAACACGGAAGACGAATTTGTAGAGTGCATCAGGGATTGATTCTTTGAGCAATATGTTGCAGAAACTACCCGGGAACAGATTATTTTAGATCTAGTAATGTGTAATGAGGTGGGATTAATAAGAGATATCGTAGTTAAGGATCCTTTGGGGGTGGTGGGGGGGTTGGGGGGTGGTAGCGATCACAACATGCTAGAATTTCAAATTCAGTTTGAGGGTGAGCAACTCGGGTCTCCAGCCAGTGTCCTCAACTTAAATAAGGGCAATTACAGAGATATGAAGAAAGAGTTGTCAGAAGTGGGCTGGGAAAATAGACTAATGGGAAGGTCAGTGGATGAGCAATGACAGTCATTTAAGCAGATATTTCATAACACTCAGCAAAAATTTATCCCGGTCAAAAAGAAGGACTCGATGAGAAGGATGAACTACCTGTGGTTAACACAGGTGGTCAAGGAGAGTATCCAATCAAAAACTAAGGCATACAAAGCAGCGAAAACTAGTGGTAGGCCAGAGGATTGGGAATATTTTAGGAACCAGCAGCGGATGACTAAAAAGCTAATAAAGAGGGAGAAAATTGATTATGAAAGTAAATTGGCAAGAAATATAAAAACAAACAGCAAGAGCTTCTACAGGTTTATAAAAAGAGAGTAGCTAAAGTGAGCGCGGGACCCTTGGAGGATGCGACTAAAGAATTGATAACGGGGACCAGGGAAATGGCAGATAATTTAAACCAATATTTTGCCTCGGTCTTCACGGTGGAGGACGCTATAAACACCCCAAAGATAAGATCAGATAAGCAAGGAGCTAATGGGAGGAAAGATCTTGTAACAGTCTCTATCATGAGGGACAAAGTATTTGAGAAACTAATGGGACTAAAGGCAGACAAGTCGCCAGGGCCTGATGGCCGGCATCCAAGGGTTTTAAAGGAAGTGGCTGCAGAGATAGTGGAGGCATTGGTCGAAATATTCTACAACTCACTGGATTCTGGGAGGGTCCCAGTGGATTGGAAAACTGCTAATGTGATGCCCCTGTTCAAAAAGGGAGGGAGACAAAAAGCAGGAAACTATAGGCCAGTCAGCCTAACATCTGTCATTGGGAAAATGCTAGAGTCCATTATTAAGGAAGAAATAGCAGGACATTTAGAAAAGCTAAACACAATCAAACAGAATTGACCCCCTTTAGTGAAAGGGAAATCATGTTTGACAAATTTGCTCGAGTTCTTTGAGGATATAACAAGCAGAGCTGATAAAGGGGAACCGGTAGATGTAGTGTATTTGGATTTCCAGAATGCATTCGATAAGGTGCCTCATAAAAGGTTATTGCACAAGATAAGAGCTCCCGGTATTGGGGGTAATGTATTAGCATGGACTGAGGATTAGTTAACACACAGAAGACAGAGAGTCGAGATTAATGGGCCTTTTTCAGGTTGGAAAGACGTAACTAGTGGAGTGCCACAAGGATCAGTCCTAGGGCCTAATGACTTGGAGGAGAGGGCAGAGTGTAATGTATCCAAGTTGTTGATGATACCAAAATATGTGGGCGGGCATGTTGCAATGAGGACATAAGGAACCTGCAAGGGGATGTGGTTAGGTTGAGTGAGTGAGCAAAAACTTGGCAGATGGAGTTTAACGTATGAAAGTGTGTGGTTATGCACTTTGGTAGGAAAAATCAAAAGACAGGCTATTATTTAAATGGAGAGAGACTCCAAAAGAGTGCAGCACAGAGGGATCTGGGTGTTCTTGTGCATGAAACACAAAAAATTAGCATGCAGGTGCAGCAAGTAATTAAGAAGGCAAATGGAATTTTGGCCTGTATGGCTAGGGGAGTTGAAGTTTAAAAATAGGGAAGTCTTATTATAACTGTACAGGGTGTTGGTGAGGCCACACCTGGAGTACTGTGTACAGTTTTGGCCCCTGTATTTAAGAAAGGATACCCTGGCATTGGAGGTAGTTCAAAAGAGATTCACTAGTCTGATTCCTGGGATGAAGGGGTTGACTTATCAAGAACAACTAAACAGGTTGGGCCTTTATTCATTAGAGTTTAGAAGAATGGGGGGTGATTATTGAAACGTACAAGATTCTGAGGGGGCTGGATAGGGTAGATGTTGAGAAAATGATTCCACTAGTGGGGGAATCTCGAACTAGGGGACATAGTTACAGAATAAGGGGACGCTCATTTAAAACTGAGGTGCAAAGGAATTTCTTCTCTCAGAGGGCAGTGAATGTCTGGAATTCTCTACCTCAGAGAGTTGTGGAGGCCAGATCACTGAAAATATTTAAAGAGGAGGTAGATAGATTTTGAAATATCAGGGAGTTGAGGGCTATGAGGAGCTGGCACGAAAAGGGAGTTGAGGCCTGGGGCAGATTAGCCATGATCTTATTGAGTGGCGGGGCAGGCTTGAGGGGCCGAATGGCCTACTCCTGCTCCTATTTCTTATGTTCTTATGTTCTTAGTACATCCACCAGTTCCCCTTTATCTACAGTACATGTGACTCCTTCAAAAAACTCCAATAAATTGGTTAAACATGATTTTCCTTTCAGAAAACCATGTTGATTCTGCCTAATTGCCTTGAATTTTCTAAGTGCCCTGTTATAACATCTTTACTAATAACTTTTAACATTTTCAGGATGACAGGTATTAGGCTAACTGGCCTATAGTTTCCTGCTTTCTGTCTCCCTCCCTTTTTGAATAAAGGAGTTACATTTGCTATTTTCCAATCCAATGGAACTTTCCCCGAATCCAGGGAATTTTGGAAAATTAAAACCGGTGCATCAGCTATTTCGCTGGCCACTTCTTTCAAGACCTTAGGGTGAAGTCCATCCAGACCTGGGGATTTGTCAGCCCGCAGCCCCAACAATTTGCTCAAACCACTTCCCTGGTGATTGTAATTATCCTGAGTTTCTCCCTCCCTTCCAATTCCTGATTTATAGCTATTTCCAGGAAGTTACTCGTGTCCTCTGTAGTGAAGACCGGAACGAAATACCTGTTTCATTCGTCTGCCATCTCCCCACTTTCCAGTATCAATTCCCCAGACACACTCTCTATATGACCAATGCTCACTTTGTTAACTCTTTTCTTATTTAAACATTTATAGAAACTCTTACTATCCATCTTTATTTTACTAGCTAGCTTTCTCTCTTCATCTAATTTTTCCCTCCTTATTAATCCTTTTATCATTCTTTGCTGTTCTTTATATTCTTTCCAATCTTCTGACCTGCCACCCATCTTTGCCCAATTATATGCTTTTTCTTTAAGTCTGATACTGTCTTTAACTTTTTTAGTTAACCACGGATAGTGGGCCCTCCCCTTGGAATTTTTCTTTCTCATTGGAATGTATATTTTGTGGATTCTGAAATATTCCTTTAAATGTCTGCCACTGAACTTCTATTGACCTATCCCTTAACCTTATTTGCCAGTTCACTTTAGCTAGCTCTGCTTTCATGCCCTTATTTAAGTTTAAAATACTAGTGTTGGACGCATTTGTTTCTTCCTCAAAATGAATGTAAAATTCAATCACATTATGATCGCTGCTACCTAGGGATACCTTCACTAGGAGGTTATCAATTAAACCTATCTCGTTGCTGAATACCAGGTCTAGTTTAGCTGGTTTCTGGTTGGCTCCAGAATGTGCTGCTCTAAGAAATTGTCCCGAGAACATTCTATGAACTCCTCATCTACGCTACCTTTGCCCATCTGATTTTTGCAGTCTATGGGCAGAATTTTGAGGTCAGCGGGCAGGCGTGGTCAGCGGGAAATGGTCCACCTCCCGCAATCGGCCCCCGACTGCGATTTCATGCTGGCGGACCAATTAAGGCCCGTCCAGTGTGAAACGCGGCTCCTCACTGGTTGGGAAGGACCGAGTGGGGGCGGGGGCCTGTTGGCCGCCGGGTCCAATGGCGACCTGGTGGCTGGTTTAAAAATGGCCCAGGCAGCCCCTGGAAGGCTGACGCGGAAGAATGTCTCCTCTGCATCTTCAACATTCAAGCGATGGAGTCGAATGCAGCCGGAGACGCCAGGCGGGAGGGCAGGTCGGGTGGGCACTCAGCCCCCCGCTTTTCTGATGAGCGCCTCGACATCCTCCTGGAGGAGGTGGCTGCCAGGAGGGACAGCCTTGTCCCCAGAGATGGGAGGTGGAGGCCACTGCACCTCACCAAGAGGGCATGGGAGGAGGTGGCAGCGCTGGTGAGCAGCCATGATATGGTGCAGCGCATTTGGCTGCAGTGCCGGAAGAGGTTCAATGACCTGCTGCACTCAGGAAGGGTGAGTATCATGTTGGCATGGGTCAGCGTGCAGAAGTGTTAAGGTGTGACCATCCCTCCCACCGCCCCCATGGACCTCAGGGGTGCTAGAGTCTGAGTGCCAACTGTTAATCACACCAGAGCTGGCCAAGGGGATGAGCCCTGGCTGCTTGGACTGAGTGTCTTGTGGCTCGAGGGCCAAGGCTTGGATGTGCCCTGGGAGGTGTTCCTCAGCTGGGGTTGGCCAGGCTGCAATGGCGCTACAGGTAGAGAGTGGATTAATCAATGCTCCTCTGTCCTTTCAGGAGAAGACAAGCCATAACCAAGCAGAGAGGGCATGTACAGGTGGAGGCCCCCCCCAACCTGCTGCTGCTCTCCTGGTTTGAGCAGGACACCCTGGAGCTGGAGAGCCAGCACGCTCCCTGTGCAACTGGGCGTGGAGAGGCAGGGATGTCAGACGAAGATAAGAGCGCAGTGCACAGAGGTGCAAATTTTGGATTGTGCAGCCATTCTAGTGTAGTCCCTTCATTGATGTGAGTGTCAAACCTGGAGCCCCCATTGATCATTGGAAGACAATGGCGCCGTGATGCAGATCTCCATTGTCTCACCAGGGTGCCTGGCATGCACAGTGACAGTGTGATAACTTTAACTAATGACATGTCCTTGCTCTCCCTTTTAAGTTCGACTTCATACAAGCGCCCTGTGGACCCCAAAGGGCCACCCCTGACGCCGGAGGACCACCGGGCTTCACTCCACTTGCACCTGCGCCACACCCTCTCTCTGAAGCAGGCACCAGCGCAGATACCAGCACCTCGGTGGGCATTAGATTAATGGCTAGAATGTCGGTGCACATTGGTGAGGGCACTTCACACTCGCTTGAGATGCAGGTGGAGGCAGAGAGAGCCCAGGGAGCCGGCAGTTGGAGGGCTGCTAGAGACCAGGACAATGCTGAGGCGAAGGCAGATGATGAGTCTCTGGAGTCGTCCATTAGATGCTGGATGTGCAGCGGGATGTGCGGGAGGATCTGGCGGAGATCCATGAGGGTCTGCATGCCTTGGTCTCTGTTGTGGAGGTGTCCATGTGGAGCATCAGCACTGCGTTGACCCTCATGGGCAAGCACACTGCCTCCTCCATTGAGAGAGTGGCGACTCTCATGGAGAGGCAGCTCCAGGGACAGAGTCAGGGGTTCCTGGGATTGCGCTCGGACCTGCAGCCCTCACACAGGCAATGACCTCAGGTGGTCAGTGCCAATGCACAAAACACACACACAAACAAATCACACACACAAACATACACAAAACACAGACACACACACACATAAAACACACACACTGGGCAGGATTTTTATGTCGGCATGTGGGTGTGGTTGGTGGGGCTTAGGAGTGGCCGGGGAACAGATCACCACCTGCGATTGTCCCCCTGACCGTGGTTTCACACTGGCTGGCCAATTAACGGGCAGCTAACGTGAAAGGCCCGCTGAAATGCTCAGCGCTGCCGGGGTAGGGGTGGGAGGAGGGCAGGCGCTGATGTAAGTGCGGGTGTGGGCGAGCGCAGAATGAAAGCTCCCTGAAGGCAGAGAGCTGCCTCTGGGAGCTGAAAACTGCAAAACAATTAAATAAAGATTTTAAAATCGCAAAAAAAATGTGCATACATCACAATCAGCCACCTGAGCATATACATGATGAAAATTCTGTCCATACATTTAATTTTTAAAAAATAATGGAAACCTCATCCTGCCCTTGGATGAGGTTTCATCAACAATGCAAAGTCCGCCTGGCAGATTTGCCTGTCTGCAGCCGTAAGGTTGGACGGACCATGGAAAATCGAGGACCACAAAAAATCGGGGACATCATCTCAAGCGATTTTGCGACTAATCGGCTCGGGCGCGCGCCCGCATGCTGACCTAAATATTCTGCCTGCTGTCTCTCTCACACACACACAAAACACGCATGCACACATACACACACAAAGCACACAAAACACACACACACACACACAATGCACACAAAACACACACACACACAAAACACACACACACACAAAACACACACATGCACACACACAATACACACAATACACATACATAAAACACATACACAGACACAAAACACACACACAAACATACACTCACACACAAAACACATACATACAACACACACACAGACGCACACACACAGACACACACATGCAAAATACACACTCTTTCTCTCACACAGACACACAAAACACACATACACGCAAAAACAAAACACACACACACATATGCATAAACAAAACACAAACATACACAAAACACACATGCAAAACACGCACACACAAAACACAAACCCACACAAATACATACACACAGACACACACACAAAACACACACACACCCATGCTCAAACAAAACACACACACACAAAACACACACACACTCACACAAAAACATACACACAGAAACAGATGCTCACACAACACATGCACACACAAACAAAACACACACACACACACAAACAAAACACAAACACACACACACGTTACACACACACAGGCACACACACACACACAGACACACATATGCACAAAACATACACACATATGCACAAAACACACACTCGCACAAAACAAATGCACACATACAAAACACACACACACAACACACAAAACACACACTCACACACAAAACTCACTTACACAAAACACCCACACAAACAAAACACAGACACAACATCAC
>NC_135891.1:121764490-122109490 GCF_964194155.1 Cetorhinus maximus
TCGGGGCCGCACTGCGATTTCATGTTGGCGGATTAATTAAGACCTACCCAGTGTGAAATGCGAGTGTGAACGCTCAGCACTGCCTGTGTGGGTGGCTGGGGGGATGGGGTAGGGGAGGGTGAGCACGAGCTTTGTGCATACGCACGGGTGCACACTCGAAAATCTCCCCGAGGTACAGAGCTGCCTCAGGAAGATCAAGAGTTTTCAAAATAAAAAGTAGATATCTTAACAATGTTTTAAAACATGTCCCCTCATGTCAACATGAGCAGTGACATATTATTAAATACATTTAAAAAATTTTATTTTATTTTAATTTGCTGCTGGAAACCTCATCCCGTCTGTGGATGAGGTTTCCAAAAAAATGCAAAGGCCGCTTGGCCATTTCGCCTGCTGGTCAACCGTAAGGTTAAACAGCGAGTGAAAAATTTCTTCCAATTACCATTTTAATGGCCTTAGCAGGCCTTTTAATTGTCGGCAGGCACATTGACTCCGGCACACGCCCACCGACCGAAATATCATGCAGGCGCGCGATGACATTGGCACTCACGCCCAACATCATTTTACATCCACCCGCCTAGTTAAAAATTCAGCCCTATGAGTGTGTCCTCCCCCTGGGCGTGTCCTCCCCCTGGGCGTGTCCTCACCCTGGGCGTGTCCTCACCCTGGGCGTGTCCTCCCCCTGGGCGTGTCCTCCCCCTGGGCGTGTCCCCTCCCTGGGTGTGTCCTCACCCTGGGCGTGTCCTCCCCCTGGGCGTGTCCTCACCCTGGGCGTGTCCTCACCCTGGGCGTGTCCTCACCCTGGGCGTGTCCTCCCCCTGGGCGTGTCCTCACCCTGGGCGTGTCCTCCCCCTGGGCGTGTCCTCACCCTGGGCGTGTTCTCCCCCTGGGCGTGTCCTCACCCTGGGCGTGTCCTCCCCCTGGGCGTGTCCTCACCCTGGTCGTGTCCTCACCCTGGGCGTGTCCTCACCCTGGTCGTGTCCTCCCCCTGGGCGTGTCCTCACCCTGGACGTGTCCTCCCCCTGGGCGTGTCCTCCCCCTGGGCGTGTCCTCACCCTGGGCGTGTCCTCACCCTGGTCGTGTCCTCACCCTGGGCGTGTCCTCACCCTGGTCGTGTCCTCCCCCTGGGCGTGTCCTCCCCCTGGGCGTGTCCTCACCCTGGGCGTGTCCTCCCCCTGGGCGTGTCCTCCCCCTGGGCGTGTCCTCCCCCTGGGTGTGTCCTCACCCTGGGCGTGTCCTCACCCTGGTCGTGTCCTCACCCTGGGTGTGCAGCTAGGCTGTAGTATTCCCAAGTCCTGCTCCTTGCTTCTTACCTGTAACCGTGCTGTTGGGTGTGTCTTCATCCTCCTGACGGCAATGGCTTCCCAGTGTATCTGCAAATAAACAAACAATACCACAACAAATTGAACAATAAGAAACCTTTGGCAGAAAAAACAGAAATGAGCAGCTCATTGCCAACAGAAAACACACAAAGCCTTGAAAATCACTTCACACAGATCAGAGCAAATTAGGAACTCATTCCTGAGTATCTGTTATTGTGTGGAAACCACACCTCCAATTTATTCCAGCCTGTAACTCACTCCCGGGTATCTGTCATTCTGTATATAAACCACCCGAACACCTCGATTAGATTCCAGTCTGTAACTTACTCCCAGGTATATGTTTTTTATATTTGTTCAATGAATATAGGCCTCGCTGGCTGGGTCAGCATTTATTGCCCATCCCTAATTGCCCTTGAGAAGGTGGTGGTGAGTTGCCTTCTTGAAGGGGTAGGTACACCCACAGTGCTGTTAGGGAGGGAGTTCCAGGATTTTGCCCCGGTGACAGTGAAGGAACGACGATATATTTCCAAGTCAGGATGGTGAGTGGATTGGAGGGGAACTCCCAGGTGGTGGTGTTCCCATGGGCAGAATCATCCCAGATTTGCACTCATTTTACCCACCGGCTGCAATGGCAGCTTTTCACGCCGTATCATCTCAAACCCACCGCATTGATTATGCATTCCTAGGGAACATGCCGTTTCCATGGCAGGCAGGCTCTCATTCGCCCGCCACGCCCTCATCTCGCTGCTCTATCATGCCGGGCACCATATTTAAAGTCCAGCCACACACACACCTCTCAGTGCTTCCAGCCCACGACTGCTGCAGGGAAGAAATGGCCCTGAAAGGCAAAAAGGCTGCAACCCCCAGGGCTTAATGATGCGTCTCTCGAGCGCCTTTTGGATGCCATGGAGGCGTGCTGTGATGCCCTCTATGTCTACTCTGGCTGCAGGAGAGGCAGCGGCATCACCAGCATGGGAGGCAGTGGCAGTGGTGGTCAGTGCCAATGCCCTGCAAAAGAGGACAGCCACCCAGTGCTGAAACAGGGTGAATGGTCTCATCCGTTCTGCCAGGGTAATTAACTCTTCTCATCACTTTCAACTCACACACTCACAAACCCATCACATATCTACAGGGATCTCACACCTCAAGGGACAACACCACTAACTCTCACACACCCTCACATCTCCATCAGGCTCATGCCCTCACCCTATCCATGGCTCCGGTCACCACACAAACATTCCATGCAGTGCCATGTGTTCTGCTCATACTCTCTCCATCTGTTTTCCTGCAGGAGAAACCTGTTCACAATAGCAGGGAGAGGTCCCAGACTGGGGGTGAAGTGACCCACATTAGTCCCCTCACTCACTTTGAGGAGTGTGCCATCGCGCTGACTGGTGAGGACGTGGACCATGCCTAAGGCGACAGTGAAGTCGGCAGCAAACACCCACCTTGGATCCTGCTCCCCATCATCCCTCTCTCAACGCAACTGTGAGTGCCTCTCTCTCCTGCTTTTGACTCTGCTGCCATGCACTCATTATCTCCACTTTGGTTCACAGGGAGCTCTGCCAAGGACCAACACCCTCAGCCATTCCCTTAGATCCATCCAGGTCCTCACCTCCAGCCAAGAGGACACCTCCTCCATTGAAGAGCTGGAAATGAGCAGCCTGGAATACCCATCACAGCGCTTACCCTCACCCTCCACCAGTGCAGAGACACATACCTCGGTGGGACCTAGATCTAGAGCAGGCTCGGGTTTACAATCTGGTGGTCATCCCATGAACACGTGCACAGATCAGGAGGAGACAGGTTCAGCTGAGCCCCCTGGAACTCGGAGGACTGCTGGGGAAGAGGCGTCTGTAGGGTCTGAGTCATATGACGAGCCTCTGGATTCAGCCTTCCAATTCATCGCGGAGAGTCAGCAGAAGGCAGTGGAACATCACGCAGAGCTGTTGGAAACCCCCAACAGAGTGGCACGCAAGTCAGAGGAGTGCGTCCGTCTGCCCTCTGATGAAGTGCTGCCCACATGTGAGCATATGGAGGTCTCCATGGGAAGGATGGTGGATGCCATGGAGACCCTGGTCCAGCGGAATGTGGAAATGTGCGCAGACCTGCGCTCCATCCCGGGAGCTCCTGCACGAGAGGGAAAGGGGGCTTCTCAATGTCCCTCTAGCTGTTCCGTCCCAAGGAGTCAGGCCGGGGCCTTTGGGCATCCGAAGGGAGGGGGAGCGGCAGCTGGACACCCCTGGGTCGCCCACTGAGGAATCTCAAAGTCTGCCCCCTCCCTCCGAGTCCCATTTGCCTGTGAGCCCCTCAACCTCGTCCTCTGTCACTGCAGAGGGAGCAGCCGGCCAACGAGTGATGCTGGAGGGAGAAGTGTGTGTGTGGCAGGGCCTTTCCGAGCCTCGTGCATGCACTCTCCTACACACGCGGATCCTTCCCGTATTGCCCTCAACTCACTGCCCTAAGCATTTTCAAAGCTGCCCTCTGGGGTTCGCTTTCAGTTGTCCATCTGAGCTGCATCTCCGCCCACCCAATGATCACACTCCCATGCAGCACCCGATCTCACCCACCGTGACTCTCGCTTCACTTTCAATTTGGACAGCATGGTCTTGATTTGATTTTTTGTGCACTCCCCCATCCTTTCCCCTCCCCCCAGGCACCCATTTCCTTCCCCCCATCACAGTTGACCCCCCGGCATCATCTTCCATGTCCCCTCCGTAATCTATCAGCCACAACCCTTTTCTTTCGGGGATGTCCAGGTGAACGTGCACATTCCCTTCCTTCCCGAAAATCCCCCCCCAATCCAGATTAACCTCCCCGACCTCCTCCTTCCCACTCCTAGGGCCCTTGTCTGCCTCTGAGACCCCACCAACCACCCTCACCGTCCCTTCTACAGCTACCATAGAACCCTCCCCCTCCCACCACACCGCCTCTCTCTGCGCTCATACATTCTGACCGTTCCTTTATACCATGCGTACCACACCCACCCTCAGTTCCTCCCCCGCCACCCCCCAGGAGGCAGGTGTGGACTCATCAGACCCCTCCCTTGCACACTCACCTGCACACCCCCCCTCCGGATGGACCACCCCCCTCCCCGGGTCCTTTTCCCCCCCTGGACCCATTCCCCCCTCCAGATCCCATTCCCACTTTCCCTCCCCCCCGCCCCGCCGACCTCATCCCCCCAGAACCCTTTCCCCCCTCTGGACCCCTTTCCTCCAGAACCCCTTCCCCCCTCCCGACCCTTTCCTGCCCCCAGGACCCCTTTCCCCCCTTACTCCTCCCACCACCGCCGCAGATTCCCCCCCACTTACTCCCTCCATCCTTACTTCTTCCACCACACTTAGTACTTCCCTGCTCCCGATTTTTGGCTTTCTCACCATATTGTCCGCTCACACTACCGAACACACCCAATGCCAGACACCATGTGTCTGCTGCCCTTGTCCTTCTAGATGGTAGCGCTCGTGGGTTTGGAAGGCGCTTCCTCCAGCCTTACTCCTTCCCCCTTCCTGACTCCCTCAGACACCCTTACTTCTTCCTCTACCTTTACTCCCTCCCCTCTCCGCACTCCTTCCTCCCCCTGGACTCCCTCCTCTCTCCACACTCCTTCCTCTCCCCGAACTCCTTTCCTTACATCTTCCATCCCAATTACACCTACCTCTCCGTTTGCCATCTTCTGCCGTTAACCCCTCCTCCCACCATACTCCCTGCCCCCAACACCTTGACTCCCCTCCTCCCAACCTCACCCCCGACACCTCCTCCTCTCCCAGTCTATCCCAGACCTTTCTACCCCACCCCCTCAACCATCAGCCAGTGTGAGCATCAACCGTGACTTTCCAACTTCTGTGAGCTGCTTTGCAGCAGAGCCGTGTCCATGAGAATCCACCCAGCTTGTCATGGACATTCCTCCAGTATGTCATTGCTGTTGGGCTGCAGCATCTTCTGCTCCTTGGAGGTCCACAATGTGAGTAAGGCCCTGGTGGTAAGTCCCAACTCCTGCACGTCATGTTTGTCAAGGCATGTTCTACACCAGCATGTTTTCCCGCCTACATGGGTGGACAATCTAGCATGGTTGGGGGGTGGGTGGGTGTGGTGTTGGATGAGTCCAATGGGTTGGCCTGATATACTTACGTATTACAATGAGGTTCCCGATGTCCAATGGTGGGAAACAGAGCCTGCCATCAACGGGCTGAGTGGACGATTGCGAACTGGTTTCATGACGTTGTGAAACCAATTTTTGGGTTTCTTGCCACATTGTCCACTCATGCAGCCGAACACGCCCATTGCCAGCAGGCATGGAAAATACCGCCCCATGTATCTGCTGCCCTTGACCTTCTAGATGGTAGTGGTCGTGGGTTTGGAAGGTGCTGTGGAAGGAGCCTTGGTGAGTTTCTGCAATGCATCTTGTAGATGGTACACACTGCTGCTACTGTTTGACGGTGGTGGAGGGAGTGAATGTTTGTGGATGTGGTACCAATCAAGCGGCTGCTTTGTCCTGGATGGTGTCAAGCTTCCTGAGTGTTGTGTGAGCTGCACTCACCCAGGCAAGTGGGGAGTATTCTATCACACTCCTGACTTGTGCCTTGTAGATGGTGGACAAGCTTTGGGGAGTCAGGAGACAAGTTACTCACTGCAGGATTTCTAGCCTCTGACCTGCTCTTGTAGCCATGGTATTTATGTGGCTAGTCCAGTCCAGTTTCTGGTCAATGGTAACCCCCAGGACATTGATAATGGGGATTCATTGATGGTATTGCCGTTGAATGTCAAGGGGAGATGATTAGATTCTCTGTTGTTGGAGATGATCATTGCCTGACACTTGTGTGGCACGAATGTTACTTGCCACTTGTCAGCCCAAGCCTGAATATTGCCCAGGTCTTGCTGCATTTGGACATGGACTGCTTCAGTATCTGAGGAGTCACGAATGGTGCTGACCATTATGCAATAAGCAGGGAACATTTCCACTTCTGACCTGAGATAGACCCATAAACGTTTACAGCACAGAAGGAGGCCATTTGGCCCATTATTTCCGTGCCAGTCAACAAAGATCTGATTACACAAATCCCATTTTCCAGCGCTTGGCCCATAGCCCTGGAGGCTATGGCAAAGCAAGTGGATATCTAAATACTTCTTAAATGTTACGAAAGTTTCTGACTCAACCACCCTTTCAGGCAGTGAGCTCCACCTTCTGGATGAAAAAATTTCTCCTCAACTCCCCTCTTTGTCTTCTACCTCTTACCATACATCTAAGCCACTCCCCGGCTATTGACCCCTCTACTAATGGAAAAAGTGCCTTCCTAGCCACCCTATCTATGCCCCTCATAACCTTCTACACCTCTATCAGGTCCCCTCTCAACCTTCGTTGCTCCAAGGAAAACAACCCCAGCCTATCCAATCTTTCCTCATAGCTCAGACCCTCCAGCCCAGGCAGCATCCTGATAAATCTCCTCTGCATCCTCTCCAGTGCAATCACATCCTTCCTATAATGTGGTGACCAGAACTGAACACAATACTCCAGTTGTGGTCTAACCAGCGTTTTATACAGTTCCAGCATAACCTCCCTGCTCTTGTACTCTACCCCCCTGGCTAATAAAGGCAAGTATCCCATATGCCTTCTTAACCATCTTATCTACCTGCCCTGCTACCTTCAGGGATCTGGAAATGCACGCCATATCCCTCTGATCTTCAGTACTTTCCAGGGTCCTACCATTTATAGTGTAATCCTTTGCCTTGTTAGCCCTCCCACGTGCATTACCTCACATTTTTCCGGGTTGAATTCCATTTGCCACTGCTCTGCCCACCTGACGAGTCCATTGATATCCTCCTGCAGTTTACGGCTACCCTCCTTACTATTTACCACCCTACCAATCTTTGTGTCATCCGCGAACTTCTTGATCATACCCCCAAATCATTTATGTACATCACAAACAGCAAGGGCCCCAACACCGAGTCCTGCGGAACCCCACTGGAAACAGAGTTCCCTCTACCATCACCCTCTGCTTCCTGCCTCTCAGCCAATTTTGGATCCAACGTGCCAATTTGCCTTGGATCCCATGGGCTCTTACTTTCTTGACTCGTCTGCCATGAGGGACCTTACCAAAAACCTTCCTAAAGTCCATGTAGACCACATCAAATGCATTACCCTCATCAACACTCCTGGTTACCTCCTCAAAAGACTCGATCAAATTTGTCAAACACAACCTTCCCTTAACAAACCTATGCTGACTATCCCTGATTAATCTGTGTCTCTCCAAATGCGGATATACTTTGTCCCTCAAAATTCTTTCTAGTAACTTCCCCCCACTACCGAGGTTAGACGACTGGCCTGTAATTCCCTGGTCTATATCTTTTTCCTCCCTTTTTTAATAATAGGACAACGTTAGCAGTCCTCCAGTCCTCTGGCACCTCACCTGTGACCAGAGAGGATTTGAAAATTACTGCCAGGGCCCCTGATATCTCCCCACTTGCCTCTCTCAACAGCCTGAGATACATCTCACCCGGGCCGGCGGATTTATCCACTTTTAAGGCCACTAAGCCCGCTAGTACCTCCTCTCTTTCTATGTTAATTTCCTCTAATGTTTCACAGTCCTTCACCCTGATGTCTATACTTGCGTCGTCCTTTTCCATTGTGAAGACCGACGCAAAGTATGATGGAAGGAAGGTCATTGCTGAATCAGCTGAAGATGGTTGGGCCGAGGACACTACCCTGAGGAACTCCTGCAGTGATGTCCTGGAGCTGAGATGATTGACCTCCAACAACCACAACCATCTACCTTTGTACTAGGTAGGACTCCAACCAGTGGAGAGTATTCTCACTGATTCCCATTGACTCCAGTTTTGCTAGGGCTCCTTGATGCCACATTCGGTCAAATGCTACCTTGATGTCAATGGCAGTCACTCTCACCTCACCTCTGGAGTTCAGCTCTTTTGTCATGTTTGAACCAAGGCTGTAATGAGGTCAGGAGCTGAGTGACCCTGGTGGACCCCAAACTGAACATCAGTGAGCAGGTTATTGCTAAGCAAGTGCCGCTTGATAGCACTGTTGATGACCCCTTCCATCACTTTACTGATGATCGAGAGTAGATTGCTGGGGCGGCTATTGGCTGAGTTGGATTTATCCTGCTTTTTGTGTACAGGACATACCTGGGCAATTTTCCACATAGCTGGGTGGATGCCGGTGTTGTAGCTGTACTGGAATAGCTTGGCTAGGGACGTGGCAAGTTCTAGGACACAAGTCTTCAGGGCTATTGCTGGAATATTGTCAGGGTCCATAGCCTTTGCAGTATGTCCTGCAGGCGTGTGCACACCTAACCCGAATGGAGGAGAAATAGCGTAAGACGACATTGGGCGAGCGTCCCTATGTCATCCCTCACTTGTGCCATATTTCGCTCGGCAGGCGCGCATGGCAGTCGGTAGCACGCCTGCCAACAAAGAAACGGGCAATTAAGCCCATTAACGATGCAATTAACAGTGATTTTGCGTGGCCTCTCCACATTTACGGTTGGATGACAGGCGTCATTCACATTTTTGCTCAAACCTAGATCCAGGGCGGGATGAAATATCTGTGGGGAAATGAAATAAGAAGAGACATCTGGGTGCTAGTGTTTTATGAGGTTTGCTTTGAGGTGCTTGATTGTGCTGCATGGACATATTTTGCAGCATTTTTGTTACTTCCTTTATTCTGAGGAGGTCTGCAGCTCCCTGCCTTCAGGGAGCTCGATAGAAGCACTCACCTGTACCCTCAGTTAGGTCGGCACCCACCCTCTTCCCACCCCCACCCCGGCAGCACCTGTGTATGGCTTAGCGCATGTTTCATGCTGGTTGGCCGTTAATCGATGCCGTGGTGGGATTCAAACCCAGGTCCCCAGAGTAGGTCTCTGGATTACCAGCCCAGTGACAGTACCACTACACCTTCGCCTCCCTGCAGTGGGTACATATAAACCACCCCGAACCCCTCGATTAGATTCTAGTATATAACTCACTCCTGGGTATCTGTTATTCTATATATAAATCACCCCTAACCCCTCGATTAGATTCCAGTCTGTAACCCACTCCCGGGTATCTGTTATTCTATATATAAACCATCCAGAACACCTTGATTAGATTCCAGTCTGTAACCCACTCCCGGGTATCTGCTGTTCTATATATAAACCACCTCGAACCCTCGATTAGATTCCAGTCTGTAGCTCACTCCTGAGTATCTGTTATTCTATATATAAAGCACCCCGAACCTCTCGATTAGATTCTAGTATATAACTCACTCCCGGGTATCTGTTATTCTATATATAAACACCCCTAACCCCTCGATTAGATTCCAGTATGTAGCTCACTCCCGGGTATCTGTTATTCTGTATATAAACCTCCTCCAACCCCTTGATTAGATTCCAGCCCATAACTCACTCCTAGGTGTCTGTTATTTTATCTATAAAACCCCACTAACCCTCAATTAGATTCCAGCCCGTAGCGCACTCCCAGGTATCTGTAATTCCATAAATAAACCATCCCTGATAGTCGGTCTTATAGCAAGCAGCCTGCCATGTGATGGACTTTTCCTTGTTTTCCTGACTGCCTCATCAGCTTTCCACAGAAACAGGGAATCTAATTTCTGTATGACAACTTCACTTCATCAGTAATTTGTAACCAGTTTCTCTGAGGCTGGTATAATCGGATCCCCTGTGACTGATATAACCAGAACCATGTCTGCAGCTTTGAGCCACCATTGCTCCTGCAACAGTTCACCAGGATTTTCAGTGCCACCATCATTTACAAAAACCAACAGGGAATATTAATTTAATATCTCCATCATACCTTCAACCTCCACAGTCTCATTCCTTCTTCCATCCCAGTGGTCTAACCTTCCTTAACAGCTCAATTACTTCATATGTATTTATTAAAACCTTTCTATTTATTTCCTTGGATATTATCCACTGGCGAATCTCCAGATCCTCTTTAACCTTCCAAATTCCCATTTCATACACTCAATCAACTTCTCTGTTCCTCAGGATTTCTTTCAAATTGTTCGCCTGGACTTTATCATGCCTCACCCTTAAGTTTAAATATCCCTATTTATCCATACATCTATCATTAGTTCATTCATTCTTTGCCATGCAGAAATATAGTTTTTCTGTACTTTATCCACTTCATATTTAAACAATTCCCACTCCTGATTTATCAACCTTTTATATTTAAGTTTCCTGAACCTAATCCCATTCCCTGAACATTGTGTTTCTACAGTCTGGTATCCTAACATATTGGCCTTGACTATGTTTTGCTTGCTATTTCCCAATTGTTTATTTCCCAGAACTAAATTCAGCAGTTATCCTTGTCTTGTACTAGAAACAGAATGAAGTAGGAAGCAGTCCTGGTTACTTGTTAAAAAGTGTTTCCCACTTTGACCCCTGTATTACCTTTATTGCACTCTATCTGGGATAGTTAAATCACCCAAAATGAATGCCCTGTCATTACATATTTCTCTGAACCCACACATTTTTTCTCTATCTCATTCCCATTCTCTCATGTACCATTTCCATTCTTGTTTGTGAATTCTTTCTGTGTGTGTGTTCTGTTTTAACCTGTTCCTTCATGCTACACTCCTCTGTTATGTCCCTTATGGTGGCAATAAATCATCGCATTCCCCTGCATATGCAAGAACATCATCCTTTGGGGCTGTGAGGGGGGGTGTGGTGTAGTGGGGATAATGTTACTGGATGAGTAATCCAGAGACCCAGGCTAATGCTCTGGGGTCAAGGGCTCAAATCGCAGCACGGCAACTGGTGGAATTTAAATTCAATTAATAAATCCGGAATATAAAGTTAGTCTCAATAATGGTAACTATGAAAGTATCATTGATTGTTGTAAAAACCCATCTGGTTCACTAATGTCCTTTAGGGAAGGAAATCTGTCGTCCTTACCTGGTCTGGCCAGACTCCAGACCCACAGCAATGTGGTTGACTCTTAAAATGCTCTCTAACAAGGGCAATTAGAGATGGGCAAAAGATGCTGGCCTAGCCAGTGACACCCACATCCCATGAATAAATAAATAAAAAATTCCAGAGATGTGGTGAAATACTGTCGCTGGGTCAAAACCCTGGAACTCGCTCCCTAATAGCACTGTGGGTGTACCTACACCACAAGGACTGCAGCGGTTCAAGAAGGCAGCTCACCACCACCTTCTGAAGGGCAATTAGGGATGGGCAATAAATGCTGACCTAGCCCTCGAAGCCCACACCCTATTAAGAATATAAGAAAACAAACATACATGCGAAAAGTGCAGTATGCAATGTGAGTTATTCCACAATTTCGCAATTAGTTAATTTTTAAGTAGCTATAAATGGATCTCGTCCACAAGTGACATCAACTTTATTAAGACGACCATTTGCAGATTGCTATAATACAGATTTAAGAGCATCCAGTTATGAAGGAATGATCTATAAAAATCTTGTGGTCATTTGATAAACTCATTGTCTCTTTTTTATAACCTCTTAATGCATGTTTTAATCTGATAATTCTCCACAGTGTTTGCTTTCACTTCTGGTGTGTGAGATATGAGACCACATGGCAACACCGACATATCACAGCACTTACCCCGAAGCAGCAGCAGAGAAACAGGCAGCAGCAGAAACAAGTCCATTTCTTGAACCTCGGCACAGTTCTGAGCTGGTGAATTGAGTGATCTCTCTGGAGTTTTCAAGGCTTTGTCACCTCAGTCACATTGTAGAAAATTATCTTTGATATTACTTCCTGAACGTGACTGATGTGAACCCAGGTTCTAACTTTAACCTTGTAACTGGCATCCTCTGCTTCACTCACTCTGACACTAGCTAATTAATTGCCATCAGACTCCGGTCCATTCTTGCCAAATAACAGAAAGGTTTTGAGGTAAAAATCTCTTGACGTGTCTTTCCTTGAATGAGATGATTAGCTCAGCTAGATTAGTGAACAGCAGAAACCACAAGCCACACATGGAACATGTTAGAAAGACGGAGAGACAGTCATAGGGTAAAGAAAATTGAGGAGGCGAGTAAGAAAGGAGATCATTGGGGAATGTCCAGGCTAACACATGTACAAAGGCATTTATTAAGTTCTGCCTGTGAAGACTTTCCAACAGGTGTTTGCAATCTTTCTGTTTTGATTCCAGTCGGTCCAATTTCTCCGCATCAGAAATGGGTCACACGCATGGCCTGTTGTCTCTCCCCAGAGCTTATAATAACTTTGAAATAAAGAGAGGTTAATGCTGCAACCATTGGACAGTGAAACAAACCACATGTGAAGGAGGTAGCTTTAAGCTACTGCTATTTCTCGCTGACACAGCCTCAGTTCTGAACTGAAAGCTTGAATTACATTGGAAGGGCAGAACGGAACAGGTCGCGGTTTGAACTCAGTGTGCTACTGAATAAATTGACATTTGTCATTAAATTGCTACTCAGCCCAACTCGGGCCAACCAATCGCTGGATATCATTTACTTGGAGTTTCAGAATACAATTGACCAACTGCTCCTGAAGCTTGTTAAAACTCACGGAATAAATGGAAATTGATTGATTGTATTGTAATCTGGCTGCATGAGGAGGCAATGACCTGAGCATTGTTCACACACAGTGTGCAGCTCACCCATCCTGCTTCTGCCAATTTTTGCCAACATGGATAAGGGTGTGGATGGCAAGCCCACATGTAGCACTATTGCCCTTGCAATATCCATTGTGGGGTGGGCATATCAAACACTCTTCACAATTTTGATGGGGTAAGGCCCATTTTGTTAGGATATGTGGTTCCTAGTATCACAGAGGAGTTCTGAACCATGCGGGAGCCTTAGTCTTGAGTTGGTGGCAAGAAAAAAGCAGCCATTTAACATTCCCTTTGAAATAAACTGACCTTCTTACTTTCCCATAAAGCTGTCAATCAATCACTAGCAGTGAAACTCCAATTAAGGAAACCTTCAATTCACTTCATGTGTCTTAATCTTGTGTAAATAAACACACAGGCAATGAAAAAAGCTATTCAAAGAAAGATCAAATAATGACAAGATAATAAAGGTGTCAATCAAGCAAAGCTAACATTCCCCTGCAAGCTGTGTCAACTTTGTGTTCAGAGCTGAGTCTATTAGCCATTCTCAGAGCTCGGCCAACCATTCATAATAAGACAATGTGGCAACTGTATCAACAAAAGCTGTTGAGGAGATGGCCATACAATCTGTTTTTCCAGGTGGTCTCATTTATTCACACACGATTAAGAGGTGTGAAGTGAACTAAAGCTTTTTGTCATTGATATGACAAATATCTGTGTGTGATTGACACTTTTATGAGGTTGTAAGATGAGTAGTGTTTTTTTCAAAGGACGTTTTCAAAGCATCTTTGCTTATGTTGTCAGTTTCAGGAGCATTTTAAAGATTTGCTAGACATGCTGCTTGTTCATTGGTTCTGTACAGAGAGGATGCTGGAAGACAGGGCACGGAAGAAGCATGATAATGGAAGGGGTAAGGAAAGGACATGTGGATGGAAAGGTCATGGGGATCTGGAGTGAATATGTAGGGGCATGGGGATATGAGGGGGCATGTGGCACATTGAGGGGATGTGGGAGAGGGGTGAGGGTTAGAGGGCTGAACAGTCATGATGACAACTAGGTCGATTTCCCAATAAATGGAGGTGGATCTTCTAACCCACCGGCCTTAACATCCGCCCATCACTGTTGCTGTGTCCAGAGGTGACAGGCCTGTCTCTAGCTTGCGTCTGCCTACTCATAAGGAAAATAGGGTGGGGGGCTCTTCCAGGGTGGAGCGTGGATTGTAGGGTCAGGAAAATTAACAGCTTCTGATACCCAGCTCCTTGACCAAAGTCTGGGCCCAACATTCCATTCACCTTTAAAATTCTCTTTTGTTATTGTCCACTAGCTTTTAGCAATGGACCTCCAAATCTCTCTGTTCCATCTCAGTTCCTGAGCTTCTTGCTGTTTAGAAAGCATTCTGATCTATCTTCTTTTTGTTCAAAATTGTTGACCTCATACTTTTCCACATTCATCTCCATCTATCATTCACTTATCCTAACAATAAAGAATAAAGCTCCCCTTCCACTGTGTTATGGCCGGTTTGGCATTTGAGCAGCTGGTTTGGAGATTCTTGACTCTGGGTTGTCTACAGGCGATGGAGGTGTAGGGGAAGGCATTAAGTGGGAAATTAGAGATGCATGCAATAAGGCTACAGTTGTGTTCATGAGTGACTTTAATCTACATATAGATTGGACAAACCAAACTCGCAATAATTCTGTGGTGGAGGATTTCCTGGAGTGTGTACGTGATGGTTTTTTTATACCAATACATTGAGGAACCAACTAGAGAGCAGGCTATCCTAGACTGGGTATTGTGCAATGAGAAAGGATTAATTAACAATCTTGTTGTGCAGGGTCCCTTAGGGAAGAGCCACTGTAAAATGATAGAATTGTTCATTAGGATGGAGAGTGAAGAAGTTGAATTCAAAACTAGGGTCCTGAATCTAAATAAAGGGAACTCTGAGGGTTTGAGGCACGCGTTGGCAATGATAGATTGGGAAACCTTACTAAAAAGGTTGACAGTGGATAGGCAGTGGCTAATATTTAAGGAACATATGCATGAATTACAACAATTATTCATTCCTGCCTGGCACAAAAATAAAACAGGAAAGGTGGCTCAACTATGGCTTAGAAGAAATTCGGGATAGTATTAGATTCAAAGAGGAGACATATAAAATTGCCAGAAAAAGCAACAAGCCTGAGGATTGGGAGCAGTTTAGAATTCAGCAAAAGTGGACAAAAAGATTGATCAAGAAGGGGAAAATGCAGTATGAGAGTAAACTTGAAGGGAACATAAAAACTGACTGTAAAAGCTTCTATAAATATGTGAAGAGAAAAAAATTAGCAAAGACAAATGTAAATCCCTTATAGTCAGAAATGGGGAAAATTATAATGGGGAACGAAGAATTGGCAGAAGAATTGGACACATATTTTGGTTCTGACTTCACAAAAGAGGACACAAATAATTTCCCAGAAATGTTAGGGAACCAAGGGTCTAGTGAGAGGGAGGAATTGAAGAAAATCAATATTAGTAAAAAAATGGTACTAGAGAAATTAATGGGGTTAAAGGCTGAAAAATCCCCAGGGCCTGATAATCTACATCCCAGAGTGCTAAAGGAAGTGGCCCTGGAAATGTTGGATGCATTGGTGGTCATCTTCCAAAATGCTATACACTCTAGAGCAGTTCCTACAGATTGGAAGGTGGAAAATGTAACCCCACTATTTAAAAAAGGAGGGAGAGAAAAAACAGAGAATTACAGACCAGTTAGCCCAACATCAGTAGTGGAGAAAATGCTAGAGTCCATTATAAAAGACATGGTAACAGAACACTTGGAAAGCATTAATGGGATTAGACAAAATCAGCATGGGTTTATGAAAGGGAAATCATGCTTAACTAATCTACTGGAGTTTCTGAGGATGTAACTAGTAGAATAGATAAGGGAGAGTCAGTGGATGTGGTGTATTTGGAATTCAAGAAGGCTTTTGATAAGGTCCCACATAAGAGGCTAGTGGGAAAAATTAAAGCACATGGGATCAGGGGGTAATATACTGGCATGGATTGAGAATTGGTTGACAGACTGGAAACAGAAAGTGGGAATAAATGGGTCTTTTTCCCAGAGCCAGGCGGTGACTAGTGGTGTACTGCAGGGATCAGTGCTTGGGCCCCAGCTATTCATGATATATACAAATGACTTGGATGAGGGAGCCAAATGCAACATTTCCAAGTTTGCTGATGACACAAAACTGGGTGGGGTTGTGAGTTGTGAGGAGGATGCAAGAAGGCTTCAGGGTGATTTAGACAAGTTCTGTGTGTGGGCAAATACATGGCAGGTGCAGTATAACGTGGTTAAATGTGAAGTTATATGCTTCGGTGTAAGAAAGGCAGAGTATTATTTAAATGCTGATATATTGGGAAATGTGGATGTACAAAGGGACCTGGGTGCCCTTGTAGACCAGTCAATGAAAGTAAACAGGCAGGTGCAGCAAGCAATTAGGAAGGCAAATGGTATGTTGGCCTTCATTGCAAGAGGATTTGAGTTCAGAAGTAGGGATGTCTTACTGCAGATATACAGGGCTTTGTTGAGACCACACCTGGAGTATTGCGTGCAGTTTTGGTCTCCCTACCTAAGAAAGGATATACTTGCCATAGAGGGAGTGCAGCGAAGTTTCACTGGGCTGATACCTGGGATGGAAGGATTATCGTATGAGGAGAGATTGGTTTGACTGGTCCTGTGTTCACGAAAGATTAGAAGAATGAGAGGGGACCTGATTGGAACGTATAAAATTCTAACAGGGCTAGACAGACTGGATGCAAGGAGGATGTTTCCCCTGGTTGGGGAGTCTAGAACCAGGGGCCACCGTCTCAGGATACAGGGAAGGCCATTTAGGACTGAGGTAAGGAAGATTTCTTCACTCGGAGGATGGTCAACCTGTGGAATTCTGTACCACAGGAGGCTGTGGAGGCCGGGTCACTGAGTATATTCAGGAAAGAAATTGATAAATTTTTGGGTATTAGGGGCATCAAGGGGTATGGAGAGAAAGCAGGAATATGGCATTGAAATAGAGGATCATCCATGGTCATATTGAATGGTGGAGAAGGTTCAAAGGGCCAAATGGCCTACTCTTGTTCCTAGTTTCTTTGTTTCTATGTTTCTATCGAACATTCCCAGGGCAGGTACAGCATGGGTTAGATACAGAGTAAAGCTCCCTCTACATTGTCCCATCAAACATACAAAAATATGGAAGGAGCAGGAGTAGGCTATTCGGCTTCTCGTGGCCATTTCACTGTTCAATAAGTTCATGGCTAATATGATTGTGGCCTCTACTTTCCATAAACTGTTTGAATTTCTTGTTAGTCAAGGATCTATCCTTAAAAATGTTCAATGGCCCTGCCTCCACTGCTCTCTATGGTAGAGAATTCCAAAGACTAATGGCTCTCTGAGTGAAAAAAATCTTCACATCTCTATCTTAAACAGGAGACCTCTTATTTTTAAATGTGTCCTCTAGTTCCGGTGTCTCCCACAAGGAGAAACATCCTTTCAGCATCCACCCTGTCAAGTCCCTGCAGGATCTTATATGTTTCAATAAGATCACCTCTCATTCTTCTAAACTCCAATGGATACAGGCCCAACCTGTCCAACCTTTCCTCATAAGACAACCCCTTCATCCCAAGAATCAGTTGAGTGAACCTTTTCTGCATTGCTCCCAGTACAATTATATCCTTTCTTAAATAAGGAGATCAAAACCGTACCCAGTACTCTAGACGTGGGGTGGAATTTTCCCAGAATTGCACTAAGTGCGGTAGCGGGCAGGTAAAATGGAATTCTACCCGCCAATGAAAATGGCGCGTTTTCACACCGTATCTTCCCAAACCCGCCTCATTATTTATTCACTCCCATGAAACACGCAGTTTCCATGGCGGGCGGGCTCTCATTCGCCCACTCGCCATCACCCCGCTGTTACATCACACCGGCCGCCATCTTTAAAAGGCAGCTGCCAGCAAAGTGCTCATCATCACCAGCTCACCACCTCTGCCCGGGTGACATGGCCAGCAAAGGCAAAAAGACTGCAGCCCCCCCGCTTCAATGACGGGTCCCTCGAGTGACTGCTGGGTGCCGTGGAGGCGGCCAGGATGTGCTCTACCCCTGCTCTGGCCGCAGGATGGGCAGCAATGTCACCAACCCGGCTTGGGAGGCTGTGGCAGCGGTGGTCAGTGCGAACGTCCTGCAGAGGAGGACAGCTGCTCAGTGCTGCAAAAGGATGAATGATCTCCTCCGTTCCACCAGAGTGAGTCACTCTTTTCATCACTCCCAACTCACACACTCACAAACCCATCACACACCCACAGGGCCCTCATGCGCTGCCAGTGCAAGGGACATCACCATTCACTCCTTTGCACATATTGTCATTTTCCTTATCCCGTCCATGGGACCACTCACCACCCACACAGGCCAGGCACACTTATCATCTGGCCCAGCAGGCGTCCTGATACACTCTCCCCATCTCTATCCAAGCAGGACAAACTGGCTCACAACAGGAGGGAAAGATCGCAGACAGGTGGAGGGATGCCGGGGATCAAAATTCTAACATAATTCAAAAACAATTGGACAATTGGGCTCTGTTCCAGGGAAGGTGGGACCTGTTCCGACGGGACGGTTTGCACCTGAACTGGAGGGGGACTAACATCCTTGTGGGTAGGTTTGCTAGTGCTGTTCCGGGGTGTTTAAACTAGATTTGCAGGGGGAGGGGAACCAGAGTGTTAGAGCAGATAGTGAGGTGGAAGAGGATAAAGTTCAAGTGAGGAATGCATGTATAGATAGAAATCAAAGGTTTGTACGTGATAGAAATGTTCTCAGGTGCATCTATTTCAATGCAAGGAGTATTGTCGGAAAGGCAGATGAGCTTAGGGCGTGGATTAGCACGTGGGATTATGACATTATTGCTATTAGTGAGACTTGGTTTCAGGAGGGGCAGGACTGGCAGCTCAATGTTCTGGGGTTCTGTTGTTTCAGACGTGATAGATGGGGAGGGATGAAAGGGGGAGGAGTGGCATTACTAGTCAGGGAAAATATCACAGCTGTGCATAAGCAGGACAGCCCGGAGGGCTCGTCTACAGAGGCCATATGGGTGGAGCTGAGGAATGGGAAAGGTGTGACCACACTAATAGGGTTGTATTATAGACCGCCCAATAGTTAGAGAGAATTGGAGGAGCAAATCTGTAGAGAGATAGCAGACTGATGGAAGAAACAGAAAGTTGTGATAGTAGGAGATTTTAACTTTCCACATATTGACTGGGACTCCCATACTGTAAAAGGGCTGGATGGCTTGGAGTTTGTCAAATGTGTTCAGGAAAGTTTTCTAAATCAATATATAGAGGTATCAACGAGAGAGGATGCAATACTTGATCTCCTATTAGGGAACCAGACAGGTCAGGTGACAGAAGTATGTGTAGGCGAACATTTTGGGTCCAGTGACCACCATGTCATTAGTTTTAAGTTAATTATGGATAAGGATAGGTCTGGTCCTCAAGTTGAGATTCTAAATTGGAGAAAGGCCAATTTTGTGGAAATGAGAAAGAATCTAGGAAGAGTGGATTGGGATAAGTTGTTTTCTGGCAAGGATGTGTTCAGTAAGTGGAAGGCATTCAAAGGCGAAATTTTGAGAGTGCAGAGTTTGCATGTTCCTGTCAGGATTAAAGGCAAAGTTAACAGGCATAGGGAACTTTGGTTTTCAAGGGATATTGGCGATCTGGTTAAGAAGAAGAGAGAGGTGTATAGCAGGTATAGGCCACAAGGAGCAAATGAGGTACTTGTAGAGTATAGAAAATGTAAGAAAATACTAAAGAAGGAAATCAGGAAGGCAAAAAGAAGACATGAGGTTGCTTTGGCAGATAATGTGAAGGTAAACCCGAAGGGTTTCTACAAGTATATTAAGAGTAAAAGGATAGTAAGGGACACAATTGGTCCCCTTGAAGATCAGAGTGGTCGTCTATGTGTGGAGCCTCACAAGATGGGGGAGATCTTAAACAGTTTTTTTGCATCAGTATTTACTCAGGAAACTGGCATAGTGTATAAGGAAGGAAGGGAAACAAGCAGTAGTGACATGGAATATATAGAGATTAAAGAGGAGGAGGTGCTTGCTGCCTTACAGCGAATAAAGGTAGATAAATCTCCCGGGTTTGACATGATATTCCCTCGGACCTTGAGGGAGACTAGTGTAGAAATTGCAGGGGCCCTGGCAGAAATATTTAAAATGTCCTTAGCCACGGGTGAGGTGCCGGAGGATTGGAGGGTAGCTCATGTTGATCCATTGTTTAAAAAAGGCTCCAAAAGTAAACCAGGTAATTACAGGCCAGTGAGCCTGACGTCAGTAGTAGGTAAATTATTGGAAGGTGTTCTGAGAGATCGGATATACAATTATTTGGACAGCCAAGGGCTGGTTAATGATAGTCAGCATGGCTTTGTGTGTGGTAGGTCATGTTTAACTAACCTTGTAGAGTTTTTCGAGGAGGTTACCAAGAAAGTAGATGAAGGAAAGGCTGTGGATGTTGTCTACATGGACTTTAGTAAGGCCTTTGACAAGGTCCCACATGGGAGATTAGTTCAGAAGGTTCTGACACTTGGTATCCATGGAGAGGTTGTAAACTGGATTCGAAATTGGCTGTGTGGGAGAAGACAGAGAGTGGTAGTGGATGATTGCTTCTCAGACTGGAGGTCTGTTACTAGTGGTGTACCTCAGGGATCTGTGCTGGGACCATTGTTGTTTGTTGTCTATATCAATGATTTGGATGATAATGTGGTAAATTGGATCAGCAAGTTTGCTGATGACACTAAGATTGGAGGCGTTGTGGACAGCGAGGAAGGCTTTCAAAGCTTGCAGAGGGATCTGGACCAACTGGAAAAATGGGCCAGAAAATGGCAGATGGAATTTAATGCAGAAAAGTGTGAGGTGTTGCATTTTGGAAGGACAAACCAAGGTAGGACATACACAGTAAATGGTAGGGCACTGAGGAGTGCGGAGGAACAAAGGGATCTGGGAGTCCAGATACATAATTCCCTGAAAGTGGCGTCACAGGTAGACAGGGTTGTAAAGAAAGCTTTTGGCATACTGGCCTTCATAAATCAAAGTATTGATTATAGGAGTTGGGATGTTATGGTGAGGTTGTATAAGACATTGGTGAGGCCAACTTTGGAGTATTGTGTGCAGTTCTGATTGCCTAACTACAGGAAGGATATCAGTAAGATTGAAAGAGTGCAGAGAAGATTTACTAGGATCTTGCCGGGTTTTAAGGAGTTGAGTTACAGGGAAAGATTAAACAGGTTAGGACTTTATTCCTTGGAGCGTAGAAGAATGAGGGGAGATTTGATAGAAGTTTACAAAATTATGAGGGGTATAGACAGAGTAAATGCGAGTAGGCTCTTTCCACTTAGATTAGGAGAGATAAACATGAGAGGACATGGCTTTAGGGTGAAAGGGGAAAGGTTTAGGGGGAACATTAGGGGGAACTTCTTCACTCAGAGAGTGGTGAGAGTGTGGAACGAGCTACCATCTGACGTGGTAAATGCGGGCTCACTCTTAAGTTTTAAGAATAAATTGGATAGATACATGGATGGGAGAGATCTGGAGGGTTATGGACTGGGTGCAGGTCAATGGGAGTAGCGGAATAATATTTCGGCACAGACTAGAAGGGTCGAATGGCCTGTTTTCTGTGCTGTAGTGTTCTATGGTTCTATGGTTCTAACAGAGCCATCCATCTGGCCAGCGATGACCAGGACCGGTCCTGTGCTGACGGTGAGGTCAGTGCTGCTTTACCAAGTGAGGATCCAGCAGTGCAACATCCATCAGACAACCATGCTGTGAGTGATGTGTCCTCTTTCACAGGCACATCTGCCAAACAGCCGATGGAGTCCATGACCCAGGGCCTCCAATCAAGCTCCGAAAAGCCTCTAAAGAGGAATCTGAAGGCACCCTCCCTGAAGTCCCGTCACAGCGCTCACTCACACCCTCCACCAGCGCAGAGACACACACCTCGGTGAGACCTGGCTTTACAGTAGCCTCGGGTCACAATCTGGTGAGCACATCACACTGCCTGATCCACAGCCAGCAGACACAGGGACTTCCCAGGTCCCCGGCACTCGGAGGACTGCTGGAGGCCAGAACGTTGCTGAGTCTGAGTCAGATGAAGAGCCTCAGGACTCGGTCATGTCACAGTTACTGGAGCTGCAAAGGCAAGAACGGGAACATCAGGAAGGGATGTCTGCTGCACTCCTCAGGTTGCAAGGCACAATGGAGGAGTCTGTCTGTCTTCAGGTTGAGGTGATAGGGCCGGCATTGCAACGCACTGAGGTCAACACTGGCAGGATGGCGGCCGCCATGGAGACCTTGGTCCAGGATATCGCTCCTGCACTGCTGCACGGGCTTAACTCCATCGCTGATGCTATAGTTGGCCTCAAACATTGAGTACGTGAGAGAGGTGCTGGGCAGCTCGATCTCACTCCAGCTACCCCTTCTCCTCAAGGAGTCAGCCTGGGGCCCCCAGGCACCCATAGGGAGGAGGATCAGCAGGTGCACTCGCTCGGGGCCATCCAGCCAGGTGACTCTGGGAGTGTCCGGCCCATCCGAATCCCC
This sequence comes from Cetorhinus maximus, assembly GCF_964194155.1. NCBI lineage: Eukaryota > Metazoa > Chordata > Chondrichthyes > Lamniformes > Cetorhinidae > Cetorhinus > Cetorhinus maximus. Next base: position 121,786,969 of record NC_135891.1, read on the forward strand.
TCTTCTTGTGACCCCAGCAGCTCCAGCTCCACGGACTGAGGAGGGTGCTACTGCCAAACAGCAGGACCCCGAAAGCAGGCCGGGGCATCCAAGTCTTGGCCCTCTAGAGGATGCCCGCCAAGGGCATCACAGACAGTGCGTCTCAGTCAGCAGGCTGCCTCCACCTCCGCTGTGGATGTCCGGGGAGCACCAAGACGTAGCTGCAGGGTTAGGACAGTTAAGGAGAGTTAGTTGCACAACCTGGGCACGGGTGTTAATCTCTTGTACAAACTGATCACTATTGTCAATAAACTCCTAAGAATGTCTCCCTGCCTGAGGCTCCTTGTTCTGATGAGCAGTGTTCCTGTCACTCAGATGTGAAACCTTTCTGCACAAGATAAAGGCAGGTGTCTCAGTCCAGGGCCTCTTCCCTGTGTCTGTGCAGCCTTCAGACCACAGTGATGGTCCAGCCTCACACTCCCTGCAAACATTACTGACGCCTGCACCTCGGTGGTGCTGGTCATTGCTGCCAGAATGTAGTGGGCAGGTGTCACAGAGTTCCCCCATTCTCTCTGTGTGCTCTCAGCGCCTTAAAGGTGGGGCTGGCCCCCATCACACCAGCATCTGTGACCAGTGATGCTGTGCACCAGCTCCTGAAGGGGTCAAGTGCTGAAGGCGGACACAGCATCAGATGCGTCTAAAGTTTCATGGCTGCGTCTCTGAGATGGCCCTGATCATGGAGCGAAAGCAAGCTGCCTTCGGCCAGACAGGAGTCAGACATTCTCAGAGGCCATGTGAAGATCTATGGAGTGTCCTCGCTACATGTTGTCATCATCCTCCGCGAATGAGCGACTATTAGGGCCTCCACTGCATCTCCATGACAGGAGCATTATCACAGAGGGTATTGGTGCTGCCATAAGCCAGACTGGAGTCAAACGTTCACAACTGTGATGTGAGGATCTGTGGGGACACCTCACTGCATATCGTCATCATCCTCTAGAAATCTGGCAGCTGAGAGGGCCTCCCGAGTGCGCCTGCCTCGTCTAACCAGTACGAGAGCCTCATCCCCGTTGCCATCACCACTGAGGACCCCCTCACCCTCATCCCTGTCGGCATCCTCCTCATCGGAGGAGACCTCCAGCTCCTCCCTCTGCACTGTCACCAACGAGCACTCCCATGATTGGTACAGCACGGAGTTAGATACAGAGTAAAGCTCCCTCTACACTGTCCCCATCAAACACTCCCAGGACAGGTACAGCACGGGGTTAGATACAGAGTAAATCTCCCTCTACACTGTCCCCATCAAACACTCCCAGGACAGGTACAGCACGGGGTTAGATACAGAGTAAAGCTCCCTCTACACTGTCCCCATCAAACACTCCCAGGACAGGTACAGCACGGGGTTAGATACAGAGTGAAGTTCCCTCTATACTGTCCCCATCAAACACTCACAGGACAGTGACAGCACAGGGTTATATGCAGAGTAAAGCTCCCGCTACAGTGAGCACATCAAACACTCCCAGGGCAGGTACAGCACAAAGTTAGAAACTGAGTAAAATTCACTCCACACTGTCCCCATCAAACACTCCCAGGACAGGTACAGCACGGGGTTAGATACAGAATAAAGCCCCCTCCACGCTGTCTAGATCAATCACTCCCAGGACAGGTACAGCACGGGGTTAGATACAGAGTAAATCTCCCTCTACACTGTCCCCATCAAACACTCCCAGGACAGGTACAGCATGGGGTTAGATACAGAGTAAAGTTCCCTCTACACTGTCCCCATCAAACGCTCCAAGGAGAGGTACAGCACAGGGTTATATGCAGAGTAAAGTTCCCTCTACACTGTTCCCATCAAACACTCACAGGGCAGGTGAAGCAAGGGATTAGATCCAGAGTAAAGTTCCCGCTACACTGTCCCCATCAAACACTCCCAGGACAGGTACAGCACAGGGGTAGATACACAGTAAAGCTCCTTCTACACTGTCCCCATCAAACACTCCCAGGACAGGTACAGCACGGGGTTAGATACACAGTAAAGCTCCCTCTACACTGTCCACATCAAACACTCCCAGGACAGGTACAGCACAGGTGTAGATACACAGTAAAGCTCCCTCTACACTGTCCCCATCAAACACTCCCGGGACAGGTACAGCACGGGGTTAGATACAGAATAAAGCCCCCTCTACACTGTCTCCATCAAACACTCCCAGGGCAGGTACAGCACTGGTCTAGATCCAGAATAAATCTCCCTCTACACTGTCCCCATCAAACACTCCCAGGGCAGTGACAGCACAGGGTTATATGCAGAGTAAAGTTCCCTCTACACTGTCCCCATCAAACACTCACAGGGCAGGTACAGCACTGGTCTAGATCCTGAGTAAAGTTCCCTCTACACTGTCCCCATCAAACACTCCCATGACAGGTACAGCACAGGGTTAGATACAGAGTAAAGCTCCCTCTACACTGTCCCCATCAAACTCTCCCAGGGCAGGTACAGCACGGGGTTATATACAGAGTAAAGCACCCTCTACACTGTCCCCATCAAACACTCCCAGGACAGGTACAGCACGGGGTTCGATACAGAGTAAAGCTCCCTTTACACTGTCCCCATCAAACACTCCAAGGACAAGTACAGCACTGGTCCAGGTGCAGAATAAAGCTTGCTCTACACTCTCCCCATCAAACACTCCCAGGGCAGTGACAGCACGGGGTTAGAAACTGAGTAAAAATCCCTCTACACTGTCCCCATAAAACACCCCTGGGACAGGCACAGGACAGGGTTAGAAACATAATAAAGCTCCCTCTACACTCTCCCCATCCAACACTTCCAGGGCTGGTACAGCACAGGGTTAGATACAGAGTAAAGTTCCTTCTACACTGTCCCCATCAAACACTCTCAGGATAGGTACAGCTCAGGGTTAGATATAGAGTTATGCTCCCTCTACACTGTCCCCATTAAACACTCCCAGGACAGGTACAGCACGGGGTTAGATACAGAGTAAATCTCCCTCTACACTGTCCCCATCAAACACTCCAGGGCAGTGACAGCACAGGATTATATGCAGAGTAATGTTCCCTCTACACTGTCCCCATCAAACACTCACAGGGCAGGTAAAGCAAGGGATTAGATCCAGAGTAAAGCTCCCTCTACACTGTCGCCATCAAACTCTCCCAGGGCAGGTACAGCACGGGGTTAGATACACAGTAAAGCTCCCTCTACACTGTCCCCATCAATCACTCCCTGGACAGGTACCGCACCAGGTTGGATACTGAGTAAAGTTCCCTCTACACTGTCCCCATCAAACACTCCCAGTGCAGGTACAGCACGGGGTTAGATACAGAGTAAAGCCCCCTCCACACTGTCTAGATCAATCACTCCCAGGGCAGGTACAGCACGGGGTTAGATACAGAGTAATGTTCCTTGCTCGAGCATGTGCAGAGCAGTGTTGATATGAATACAAATTCCTGCGTCTACCTCCGAGTGTGAAACATTGCATCCAGAGTAGACGTTGGAGATTTAAACTCATTTTCAGGTTTGCTTACAGGCCCGAGCTTGTTTGGGGTAAACACTATGTACAGGGAGAGCGGGTTTTGGGATGTTGTCTCATTGATCAATTCGGTTTCTTGAATATTCGTGAATTTTGTTTAGACTTTCTGGACAAATGATCTCAGTATTGCTCATTTATCAGCGATTAATTTATCAGTGATTGTTCCGAGTTATCAGCGAATAATTTATCAGTGATTGTTCCGAGTTATCAGTGATTGATTTATCAGTGATTGTTCCGAGTTATCAGTGATTGATTTATCAGTGATTGTTCCGAGTTATCAGTGACTGATTTATCAGTGATTGTTCCGAGTTATCAGTGATTGATTTATCAGTGATTGTTCCGAGTTACCAGTGATTGATTTATCAGTGATTGTTCCGAGTTATCAATGACTGATTTATCAGTGACTGTTCCGAGTTATCAGTGATTGATTTATCAGTGATTGCTCCGAGTTATCAATGATTGATTTATCAGTGATTGTTCCGAGTTATCAGTGACTGATTTATCAGTGATTGTTCCGAGTTATCAATGATTGATTTATCAGTGATTGTTCCGAGTTATCAATGATTGATTTATCAGTGATTGTTCCAAGTTATCAGTGATTGATTTATCAGTGATTGTTCCGAGTTATCAGTAATTGATTTATCAGTGACTGTTCCGAGTTATCAATGATTGCTTTATCAGTGATTGTTCCGAGTTATCAATGATTGATTTATCAGTGATTGTTCCGAGTTATCAATGATTGATTTATCAGTGATTGTTCTGAGTTATCAATGATTGATTTATCAGTGATTGTTCCGAGTTATCTGAACATGGTAATAGGAATTGCCCCTTGAGTCTGTTCCACCAGCATCAGGGTTATGTTAAGGGCATAAGTAACTGAATGCAGACATTTGGGAATGTCATGTGCTTGGGCACATTTTTTATTTTTTCTTGGAATGTGAGCATTGCTGGCAAGGCTGGCATTTATTGCTCAACCCTAACTGTCCTTGAGAAGGTTATGGTGAGATAGTTATTGAACTGCTGAAGACAATGTAAGAACATAAGAGATAGGAGCAGGAGTAGACAACAAGGCCTTTCGAGCCTACTCTGCCATTCAATACGATCATGGCTGATTTTGGGCTTCAACTCCACTTTCCTGCCCGCTCCCCATATCCCTTAATTCCCTGAGAGGCCAAAAATCTGTCTGTCCCAGTCTTAAATATATTCAACGATGGAGCATCCACAACCTCTGGGGTAGAGAATTCCAAAGAATCACAACCCATTGAGTGAAGACATTTCTCCTCATCTCAGTCCTAAATGATCTGCCCCTTATCCTGAGACTGTGACCCCGTGTTCTATGTTCCCCAGCCAGTGGAAGCAGCCTCTCAGTGTCTACCCTATCAAGCCCCTTCAGAATCTTCTCAGTGAGATCATCTCTCATTCTTCTAAACTCCAGAGAATATAGATTTTACTCAGCCTCTCATCAGATAACAACCCTCTCATCCCCAGGACCAATCTAGTGAACTTTCACTGCTGCCAGAAATGCAATTATACTCTTCCTGAAATATGGAGACCAAAACTACACACAGTATTCCAGGTGTGGTCTCACTAAACTCCTGTATAATTGTAGCAAGTCTTCTTTATTCTTTTACTCCAATCCCCTTGTAATAAAGGCCAACATGCTATTTCCCTCCCTAATTGCTTGCTGTACCTGTTGGCTAACTTTGTGTTCCTTGTACAAGCACACCCAAATCCCTCTGACATACTTTAAAAAAATATTCTGCTTTGCTATTCTTGTTACCAAAGTGAATAACCTCACACTTCCCCACATTATACTCCACCTGCCACCTTATTGCCAAAATCCTTAACCTGTCTATATCTCTTTGCAGCCTTTCTGTGTCCTCACAGCTTACATTCACACCTAGATTTATATCTTCAGCAACTTGGATCCTTTACTCTTGGTCTTTTTAAGTCATTAATACAGACTGTAAATAGCTGAGGCCCCAGCACTGATCCTTGCGGCACTTCACTAGCTACAGCCTACTAACTTGAAAATGGCCCTCTCTGCTTCCTGTCCATTTGCCAGATTTCTGTCCATGCTAGTATATCACCCCCAACTCCAAGAGCCCTTATCTTGTATCTTTTGTGTGACACCTTATCGAATGCCTTTTGGAAATCCAAATATCCTTCTATTACACTGGTGTAGGTACACCCTAAGTGCTGTTAGGGAGGGAGTTGCAGGATTTTGACCCAGTGACAGTGAAGGAACGGTGATATATTTCCAAGTCAGGATGGTGAGCAACTTGGAGGGAAACTTCCGGGTGGTGGTGTTCCCATCTTTCTGCTGCCCTTGTCCTTCTAGATGGTAGCGGTCACAGGTTTGGAAGGTGCTGTTGAAGGACCCCTGGTGAGTTGTTGCAGTACATTTTGTAGATGGTACACACTGCTGCTATTGTGCATCGGTGGTAGAGGGGATGAATGTTGAAGGTGCTGAAAGGGGTGTCAATCAAGCGGGCTGCTTCATCCTGGATGGTGTCAAGCTTCTTGAGTGTTGTCGGAGCTGCACTCATCCAGGCAAGTGGGGAGTATTCCATCACACTCCTGACTTGTGCCTTGTAGATTGTGGACAGGCTTTGGGAGTCAGGAGGTGAGTTACTCTCTGCAGAATTCCCAGCCTCTCACCTGCTCTGATAGACATAGCAGGTTCAATCATAACCTTTTAAAGGAATTAAATAAAAACTTGAAAGGAAGAAATCTGCAGGACTTTAGGGAAAGGGCAGGTGAGTGGGACTGTTTGTTTATTTTGTATCTTCACACACACTATTTTCCCTTTGGGAAATAGTGGGTAAGTGTCAGAAGGATTAGCAGGCTGATTATCAATCTGTTGAACCATATCATGAAAGTTCCTTCGGTGGTCAAACGAGACTAACTGGGTACCTCTTTTCAAAGATGGGTTGAATGGCCTCCTTCTGTACTGGAGCATTCTAGGATTCTAAGAAATGAATTTGGTCGAGATTGTGTGTATTTGTTGTGATGGATCCATTGGCCACAGGAGGGAGCTCTGACTGCAGAGATTTGAATGATCTGGTCCTCGCTCAGGTGGGTACAACAGTCGACATTGTACATGACAGTATTGGTCGAATGGAAGAAGTGAGATGCAAACAGAACAGGGAGATGCCGAGGACCCAAAAAATGTCTCAGTATTAGTTTAACACAAAAACCTACACCTGACCCCCTGCTCCCTCTCCACCTGTTCCTAAGGGTCTGGCATGTATAGGGTTAATGTGGGACATATGGTACCACCCGCACATTGATGTAGGAGAGCAAATGATCCACACTCAGGGTCAGTGTGGTGTTGGACAGAGCTGCCTGCAGACCCAAGCATGGAGACAGCTCCCAGCTTGTACCCTTTACTGTATATTTGTAAATAGCTCTAGTCGTTAATAAAGACTTACAGTCAACCTGCTAACGACTTCAAAGACTTCATCAAACCTAGCAAGGAGTAGCCAACAACTCACAACATGGTGGCAGCGGAGGGATAAAAATCCAGAAGCTCGCTAAAATGCAGAAACCAAAATGCTGGAAGACTGAGAAAAATTCAACAAAGCATTCGGACCTGAAAAGAAATTCTGGGGCAGAGGCGCAGAGGAAAAATCCCCAGGAAAAAGCTCCAAAGAAAGGCCAGAAAGCTCAAGCCAGAGGTTTAAAATTCCTTACTGCAGGAGAAGACTCCATTGAACCGCCTTTGGGAGTCCGAGTGCTTCAGAGTGCAGTCACAGGCCTTGCAAGAGTGAGTTAAATCTTTTAATATTCCAGGCTGTAGCAAGCCCTCAGAAATCTTTAAAGTAATCTGGTGTCAGGAGTGCTGTTTGAAAGAAACCATTTCTGAAACCGATCCCCGAGTTGAAGTCTGAACACCTGGTGTCTGAGCTCGTCCAAAAAATAACAGAAAGAATTAATGAAATATTTTGGGAACATTGCGACTGTTCAGCTTGTTAAAAAGGAAGCAGGAGCTCAAATTTGATGGACTCATGAGTTAAAAAACTAAAATGCTGAGCAAGAGAACTCTGTAGGCAGCGCTTCCAGGCAGCCATTGTTAAAAAAGTTTTCAAGCTGAGCGCCATTGCCACTGTTGCATTGCACAGCCCGCCAAAAATGGCAAACGTGGGAAATCCCTTTGTCTCTGAGTGAACGATAATGTAACCTTGAAATTCAGACAGCTCTTAAAGCAGAACATACACTTCTAAAATTTTGAACATGGATCAGAATTCCACACCTCCAAGTCAATTCAGACTGATCCAAGGCCCAGGTCAATCAAAAAATTGGGGACTTTGGAGGAAAAGATCCTTAAGATACAGCATTGCTTCAGGTTTAAATAAAAAGTCAGAAGAAGGGCAGGTGAACACGCTGCTTTACTTGGTAGGCCCAACTGCAAATGACATTATTGAACGACGGGGAACTGATGAATCAATTGCAAAATTCGAAGAGGTACTAAAATTACCTGATATTTATTTTAATCTAAGAAGCAATGAAATACTCGAAAGAGCTAAGTTCAATAATAGAGTCCAACAGCCATGGGAACATGTTGGATTTGATCTGTACAAGACAAGGTTGTGCATATGGAGATTTAAAATCTGAACTCATCAGAGGCAAAACATTGGTAGGAGACACGTGTTCTCTGACCTCATTCAAACAAAGGACGATCTAACCCTGGAAAAAGCAATCCAGATAGTTAGACATTCAGAACTCCGTGAGCAGCACAGGACCATTTTAAGGGGAGAGAGGCCATCCCGCAGGCCAGTTAGTTAACAAAGACTCAGGGACACTTCAGGCCAGGGAAAGCAATGCTCGAACTGGCCAGCAGAGCAATCGTGCCAATGCTGTGGCGCAAAGCACCTCCACAGGCAAGTTCAATGTCCTACAATTTCAGCCCAATACTTTCAGTGCAACAGGATTGGACACTATGGCAGACTCTGCAGGGCGAAAACCCTGACACACATGGAAGGCCCAAAGATTATCCATGAGGTTGAGACTGCAAGCCCGGGAGACACGCAGCCATGCTTCTTGGGTGAGGTCAAATATCTTAATTTCTCATTTTGAAATGCAGGTATTTCAGCCAATAGCCATTTAATAAATTTTAAATTAGGCACAGGAGCCAGCATGACATGTCCTGTCAGACAGAGAACCATGTCTAATGACCCAGCAGCTGACACCGCCCACGACACCCCTGTACAGGACAGGAGGCTTAAAGCTCCTAGTGAAAGGTATCCTGCAGGTGACACTGAGATACAAGAATAAAACAATCCATGAGAGCCTCTCTGTGATCCACAATCAGGACTGTTCATTACTAAGCCATAAAGCCTGTGTTGAACTTAACCTGGTTGAACTTAACCTGTTACAGAGGTTGACGAGGTCAGCCAGCAAGGGCCTGCCTCCAAGTACAAATGCAAGTTCCTGAAACTCTTCGCAGGACTGGGATGACTGAAAAAGTATCCAGGATCATACTGAGAGAAGATGCTAAACCCGTATGAATATTCACAACATGTAAGATCCTCCACCCACTCAGTGCAGCAGCAGCTGGACAAGATGACAAACATGGGAATCATCTCCCCAGTCTCACAACCAGCCACATGGTCTTCTGGGATGGTCCCAGTCCCAAAACCGAATGGGTTCGTCCATATTTGCGTCGACCCGGCTCAATATAAAGCCCTAGCCAGAGAAGTACATCCCATGTCCTCAATGGGCGAAAGCCTGGCTAAATTCTCGAAGAGCACCGTGTTTTCAAACTGGACACAAACAGCGGCTTTTGGCAACTTCCTCTTGATGAAGAGCCCAGGTTTGCTGATCACATTCATTAACCCCTTCAGCAGATTCTGCTTTAACAACCTGGCATTAGGGATCACTTCAACATCAGAAATATTCCAACATATGATGTTGGCCATTTTTCAGGGCCCACAGGGGGTCATTTGCCACGTGGATGATGTATTGTTTCATAGTGCAACGATGGAGGAACATGACAAGAGACTCACAGCAGTCTGAGAGCACCTACAGGAAGCCGAACGACAAGTGTGAGTTTTCCCAGACATCAGTTCAATTCTTGGGCCACATTGTCAGCAATAAAGGCAAGGCTGTCAGCGAGTTCCCAACCCCTCCCCAATTCCAGACCTCCAGCAATTCCTGGGGATGGTGAATTAGCTGGCAAAGCTTTCACTGAATTTGGCACAGGTCACAGAATCCTTGAGGCATTTGCTTAAGAAAGACCAAGCATGGTGCTGGGACTCACACTAAGAGCAAGCTTTCACTTTCATCAAGGCGATGCTGCTCTTTACAGACATTCTGGACCACTATGACCTAGCCCTGCCCACTGCCATAGCAGCAGATGCTTCATCCACAGGCCTGGGAGTGGTCCTGCTCCAGGAACAACTGGATGGAAGTCGCCGACGTACACTACACGTCCAGAAGGTTATCGGACCTGGAGATGAGGTACACCTTCATAGAAAAGGAAGCCCTTGCAGTCACGTGGGTATGCGAGGAGTTTTCAGACTATATCAACGGCCTCAAGGTTACAATCGAAATGGACCACAAGCCACTAGCCTCCTTAATGGATGAGGAGGAGCTAGCAAAGATGCCCCCCAGAATCCAGAGATTTTGCTTGTGCCTCATGGGGTTCACCGATCTGATGGTATACATCCAAGATAAAAACCAGACAACAGCAGGCACACATTCAAGGGTCACAGTAGGCCTCCTGACAAATAGGACTTCAATCTCATCGAACAACCAGAAGCACATTCCTAACTGACACTATCTGACCTCCTGGTCTATGATGAACGTTGGTCACTCCAGTCTCTCTGTGGCCAGAGATGCTTCAAAAAATACACTAGGGGATATGTGGGCATCACCAAGTGCAGGGCACAGGCCCAATCCGCTGCCTGGTGGCCAGGCATTTCCAAACCAATTGAAGACACCATTGCAAATTGCCAGTTGTGTGCGTTGCACAGGCAGGGCCAAAGAGAGCCATTCATCCCCAAATAATCCCCTACCCGGCCATGAGAGGGGTTGGGCATTGACCTGTTCATCTTCAACAGCAAATTGTTCCTTACAGTGGTGGATTACTTCTCCAGATGGGTTGAGGTGAAATAGGTAAGTCAATGAAAGAGATGTTCGCAAGCCATGGAATCCCAGACGAGATCGTGCCTGATAATAGCCCACAATTTTCCAATGAGCACTTTGCACACTGCGCCACCACACCTGGCTTCTGCCACCATGCCAGCTCCCCGAGATACCCAGAATCAAGTGGGGAGGCTGAAAGAGGGGTCCGGATAGTAAAAGCCCTCCTAAAAAAGAACAAGGGCTTCCCTACAGCACTGCTCACAGACAAGTCCATCCCGCTACAATGTGGCCTGGCCCCATCCGAACGCTTGATGGGCAGGAAACTCCGCACAAAACTCCCAATCCTGCCGAAGAAAACTCATACCAGGGTTGGTAACCAAGGATTACCAGGACATCCAAGCAAGAGTGCAGTCTGACAGAAGGTACCACACCAGATACTTGCCACAATTACAGAAAGGTGACACTGTCTGGATTAAAGACCTCGAGAGAGAAGGTACTGTCATTAGAAAGGACGAGGACCGACCTTGCTCTTAACTGGTTGGCACCGCAGAGGACACAGTCAAGAGAAGCAGGAGGTGTCATCTCCTCATCCCTAGATTGCCCATCCCCACTGTGAGATATTGAGGAGCATACCCAGATGCCAGAACAACCTCCAAGCCTATAGGCAGAACCAGCAGAGACAGAGCCTACCACTCCTCCAGCAGGAGTATGAACGAGACATGGAAGGTTTATCAGGCCTCCAGACCGCCTGAACCTTTGAATTCAAGGACTTGAAGGGGGGAGATGGAGTAGTGATAGTGTAGTAATGACAATGTAAGACATGAAGTAAACTTGTATATCACTAACTACATTGGATGAAGACTTGGAAGAAGTGCAATATAAGGGTCTGGCACATATAGGGTTAATGTGGAACTGAGCACAGTACCGCTGTCACACTGATGTAAGAGAACATATGACCCACGCCCAGGGTCAACATGGCGTTAGGCAGAGCCGTGGGCAGAGTTCAGCATGGAGACAGCTTCTAGCTTGTACTCTTTACTGTGTATCTGTAAATAGTTCTGGTAGTTAGTAAAAGCTTACAGTTAACCTGCTAAAAACTGTGAAGACTTCATCAAACCTACCAAGATGTTACAAACAACTCACAACAGTTCCCAGCTCCCTCTCTGCCTAATCCTCTGTTCCCTCTCCACCTCTTCCCCTGCTCCCTCTCTGTCTTTTCTCAGCTCCCACTCCGCCTGTTCCCGTTTATTCTCTACGTGTTGCCTTGTTCCTTCCCTGCCTGTTCCTGTCCACCTGCTCACTCTCTTCCTGTTCTACTGCACCCTCCCCACCTGTTCCCCTGCTGCCTCTCTTCCTGTTTCACTTCCACGTGTTACCCTGCTCCCTCTCTGCCTGTTCCCCTGCTCTGTCTCTTCCTGTTCTCCTGCTCCCTCTCTGCCTGTTCGCCCGCTCCATCTCCTGCTCCCCTTCTCCCTTTCTACCTGTTTCTCGTTTCCTCTCTGCCTGTCCCACTGCTCCCTCTCCACCTGCTCTCCTGTTCCCTCTCTGCTTGATCACTGATCCATTTCTGCCTGTTCCTCTATATCCTCTGCCTGTTCTCCTGTTTCCTCTCTGCCTGTTCTCCTGTTCCCTCTCCACCTGTTGCCCTCCTCCATTTCTGCCAGTTCCTCTGTTCCCTCTCTGCCTGTTCCTTTGTTTCCTTTTTACCTATCCCTAATTCCCTCTTTGCGTGTTCCCCTGCTCCCTCTCAACTTGTTCCCGTCTTTCTCTTCACCTGTTCCCCTGTTCCCTCAGTGCCTGCTCCTTCTCTGCCTGATCCTGTTCCCTTTCTGCCTGTTCCCAGCTCTTTCTCTGCCTGTTCCCTGCTGCCTCTCTGTCTGTTCCCTGTTGCTTCTCTGCCTATTCCCAGCTCTCTCTCTGCCTGTTCCCAGCTCTCTCTCTGCCTGTTCCTGGTCTTACTCTGCCTGTTCCTGCTGCCTCTCTGCCTGTTCCCAGCTCTCTCTCCACCTGTTCCCAGCTCTCTGCCGGCCTGTTCCCAGCTCTCTCTCTCTGCCTATTCTCAGCTCCCTCTCTGCCTCTTCCCAGCTCCCTCTCTGCCTCTTCCCAGCTTTCTCTCTGCCTGTTTTCCGGTCCCCTCTTCATCGTTCCCATGTTCCATCCCTGCCTCTTTCCTGCTGCCTCCCTCTTCAGGGAGATGCTGAACTTGAGACCCCAGACAGACAATACTGCAGATCATTATGAACTAACCCACAATCAATCTGGGGAGGAATTTGGGTTGCCAATTCTGGTTGGAGACATTGCTTCAGATTTGATCACATGACATTGCATTCATCATCTAAACCTTGGCTCACCTCAACTTGAAGATCTTTGTTCCTGGTTTCAAACCAGCAGCTGTGAAATATTCCAGGAACCCGGGGGCCACCAATGAGTAGGGGAGGGATACTAGGGGCAGGGGGAAGGGACAACATGGGGGGCTGCAGGAGTGGGGTGAGGGTGTAGGACCAAGCAGGGGGGGGGTCAAAGGAGTGGGGGCCGAGGGAGGGGGACATAACATCATGCAGATACTGAAACAGTCCATGTCCAAATGCAGCAAAACCTGGACAATATCCACACTTGGACTGATAAGTGGCAAGTAACATTTGTGCCACACAAGTGTCAGGCAATGACCATGTCCAACTAGAGAGAAACCAACCATCGCCCTTTGATGTTCAAAGGCATTACCATTATCGAATCCCCCACTATCAACATCCTGGGGGTTACTATTGGCTAGAAACTGAACTGGACCAACCATGTAATTACTTTGGCTGCAAGAGTAGGTCAGAGGCTAGGAATCCTGCGATGAGTAACTCACCTCCTGACTCCCCAAAGCCTGTCCACCATCTACAAGGAACAAATCAGGAGTATTATGGAATACTCGCCACTTGCCTGGATGAGTGCAGATCCAACAACACTCAAGAAGCTTTACACCGTCCAGGACAAAGCAGCCCACTTGATTGGCACATCCACAAACATTCACTCCCTCCTCCACCGACGCACAGTAGCAGCAGTGTGTACCATCTACGAGATGCACTGCAGAAATTCAGCAAGGCTCCTTCGACAGCACCTTCCAAACCCACGATCACTACCATCTGGAAGGACAAGGGCAGCAGACACATGGGAACACCACCGCCTGGAAGTTCCCCTCCAAGTCACTCAACATCCTGACTTGGAAATATATCACCGTTCCTTCACTGTCACTTGGTCAAAATCCTGGAACTCCCTTCCTAACAGCACTGTGGGTGTACCTACACCAGATGGACTGCAGCAGTTCAAGAAGGCAGCTCACCACCACCTTCTCAAGGGCAACTAGTGATGGGCACTAAATGCTGGCCCAGCCAGCAAAGCCCACATCCTGTGAATGAATTTGAAAAAAGAAGTAGACCATTCGGCCCATCAACCTGTTCTGCCATTCAGTAAGATCATGGCTGATCTGATTGTGGCCTTAATTCCTTAAGCAAGGAGGCCAGAACTGTACAGAGTACTCCAGATGTGATCTCACCAATGCTTTGTGCATTGTAGCAAGTCTTCCCTACTTTTATACTCCATCCTCTTTGCAATGAAGGACCAATGTTCCATTTATCTTCCTAATTACTTGCTGTACCTGCATGCTGACTCTTTGTGATTCATGTACACCCAGATCCCTCTGTATCGCAGCATCCTGCAATCTCTCTCCATTTAAATAATAATCTCTTTTTCTATTCTTCCTGCCAAAGTGGACAAGTTCACATTTTCCCACATTATACTCCATCAGCCAAATTTTTGCCCCACTCACTTAACCCTTCAATATCTCTTCGCAAATTTCACAGAATCACAGAGGGAGACGACTTGGTCCATCGTGTCTGCACCGGTTCTCCAAATGAGCATTATGACTTAGTGCCCTTCTCCTGCCTTTTCCACGCACCCTTGCACACTGTTTCCATTCAAATAATCATCTAACGCCCTCTTGAATGCCTCTTTACATCCTCCTCACAACTTGCTTTCCTAATTCTCTATGTACGGTCAGCAAATTTGGTGACAATACACTTGGTCCCTTCATCCTAATTATTTACATGGATCATAAATAACTGAGGCCCCAGCACTGTTCTCTGTGATACTGCACTAGTTACAGTTTGCCAACCTGAAAATGACTCATTCGTCCTGACTCTGTTTCCTGTTAGTTAGCCAGCCCTCTATCTATGCTAATATATCACCCCAACACCATGAGCTCTTATCTTGTGCAGTAATCTTTTGTGCAGCACCTTATCGAATACCCTTTGGAAATCCAAATACACCACATCCACTGGTTCCCCTTTATCCTCAAACAACCCGAATAAATTTAACAAACATGATTTCCCTTTCACAAAACCGTGTTGAGTCTGGCTGATTGTATTATGATTTTCTGAATGTTCTGCTACTACCTCTTTCACAATGGATTCTACCATTTTCCCAATGACAGATGTTGGACTAACTGGCTGATAGTTTCCTGCTTTGTGTCTCTTTCTGTAGAGGTATTACATTTACGGTTTTCCAATCTGCTGGGACTTTTTCAGAATCCAGGCAATTTTGTAAGATTACAACAATACATCCACTATCTCTGTAGCTACTTCCTTTATGACCCTAGGGATGCAGGCCATCAGCTCCAGGACAATTTTCAATTTTTAGTCCCATTAGTTTTCCTAGTACTTTTTGTTTAGTTAAAGCGATTGTTTTAAGTTCTTTCCTCCCCTTCACCTTTTGATTTTCTACTATTCCTGTGATGCTTTTTGTGTCTTCCACTGTGAAGACAGGTACAAAATACTCTGCCATCTCCTTGTTTCCTATTAATTCCCCAATATCATTTTCTAAGGGACCAACACTTACTTTAGCTACTCTTTTATTTTTATACACTTTGTCATGACTCACTGGGGATAGTGCGCTGTAATATCAAGCCCCACTGCTCCCCGAACCACGACAAATATGAAAAGTTTGACCAAACCACCAGATTGCCCCAATTCTACCTAACTGTTTAATTTGGGTTAACAGAATACGAGCACCAAGTTTATAAACTTAATAAGTAAATAACTTTATTGAACAAACTGTCATTAACCAGTGGCAAAAGAAAGAAATATGAACTGCTAATTTCCAACACTATAACTTAAACTCTACCCCCTTCTTAAATCCCTATACACACACAGACATGTCACATAAAACACACAAAAACATGGGTTTTAAGGGCGGGATAAAACAGTTCAATAGCACCAATTCTGGAGTACAGGGTTCAATGGGTTGATTTTGATCAATGACTTTCAAATTCCTTTCAGTTCTTGTTGATGACACGAGGTGGTCTTCCAACACTTTCAGTATTTAATTCACTAGTTGAGAACTTGCTTTTCAATGTCTCTACCAGTGGTTTGCCCCTTTTACTTTTTACAGGGGTTTTCTCAGAGAACAGGTAAAAGAGAAATGGGGGAAGAAAACTAGCTAGCCATTATTGTGGAATTACTGGAATCTTCCACACACAGGAGAAAGAGGTTTTGTTCCTCTCAGGCCAGGAGCTATTCAACTGCACTCCTACCACACAAAACCCTGGTCACCTGGTCAGGAGCCAATTAAAATGCTGTTGCCAGGCATCTCCCTTGGTCTAGGACTCCTTTCTGGCACCATCCTGTCTTTCATGGCACACTCTGTTCCAGGGCTGCAACATGGTATATATCTCTCATCCTGTCCATGTGGACATGTCTCTCAAACTGCAGCCATTGCAATCCCAATCCACAGTCTAGCAGAAAATAAAAAGATATGTTCTTTACAACAGTGCAAAAGAAATAAAAGATATGTTCCTTATATGCCCCCACCCTTAAAAGAGATGAAACAGCATTTCAAAATGTGTTTCATCACAAGGTATGTGACACACGGACAACAAGACATGAGACTTACTTCCATTCATCCTTCCTCCCCCTTATACTTCTTTAGTAACCTTATTAGATCTTTCCTTGGTCCTTCCTCTAAGTATGAGAACACGGTGTTTAACTATCCCAGTATTGTCGTATTGGCTAGTCGAAATATAGGAGGTTCACTTTGGGCACTGTCTACTTCTCCTTCTACCTTGCCCTACTGTCTCTGTCATCCTCCACTATTCCTACCACCTGGCACACTTGCTCTGTCTTATCATCTTCTCTGCGATGATATTGCTTCAACATCTTTATGTGACATAACCGTTCCTTCTTCCAAATCTGAGGCGTATCTATCAGATAAGTCACTTTACTAACTCTCCTAACTATCTTGTAGGGGCCACTGAATTTTGCACTCAGGGGTTCACCTAGCAAAGGTAATAAGACCAATACTTCATCTCCTGCCTGGAATGTTCTAGTTGTAGCATGTTTGTCAGCTCATTCTTTCATTTTGGCTTGAGAAATTTTTAAGTGCTCTCATACTTAAACAAGGGTAATTACAGTGGAATGAGGGCAGAGTTGGCTGGAGTGGACTGGGAAAGGGGTTTAACAGAAAAGACGTTTGATGAACAATGGCAGACATTTAAGATAATAGTTCATGACTCTCAGCAAAGATATATCCTGGTGAGAAAAAAGGATTCAAGGAAAGGGATAAACCAACCATCTTTCACCAAGGAAGTTAAGGGCAGTATCAAATTGAAAGAAAAAACATACAATGTAGCAAAGATTAGTGGTAATCCAGAGGATTGGGAAAGTTTTAAAAACCAACAAAAGATGACCAAAAAAAAGGGAGAAAATTAACTTTTGAGGATAAACTAGCAAGTAATATAAAAATGGAATGTAAGAGCTTCTTTAAATAGATAAAAAGGAAGAGAGAGGCCAATGTGAACATAAGTCCCTTAGAGAATGAGGCTGGGGATATAATAATGGTCAACCAGGAAATGGCAAAGGAGTTAAATAAATACTTTGCTTCAGTCTTCACGGTAGAAGGTACTCATAGCATTCCAAAAATATTAAATAATCATGGGTCAAAAGCGGGGCGGGGGTGAAGAAATAAATACAATAACTATCACTAGAGAAAAAGCATTACGGAAACTAATGGGGCTAAAGGTCGATAAGTCCCCTGGAGCTGATGGGATGCATCCGAGGATATTAAAGGAAGTAGCTACAGATAGTGGATGCACTGGTAGTAATCTTCCAAGAGTCCTTAGATTCTGTAAAAGTCCCAGAGGATTGGCGAATGGTCAATGTTACACCCTTATTCAAAAAGAGAGGGAGACAAAAAACAGGTAACTACAGGTCAGTTAGCTTAACATCTGTCATTGGGAAAATGTTGGAGTCTGTTATAAAGGATGTAATAGCAGAGTATTTAGAAATATATAATTTTACCAAGCAGAGTCAGCATGGCTTCATGAAGAGGAAATCATGCCCGACAAATTTATTAGAATTCTTTGAGGTGGTAACAAGCAGGATAGATAAAGGGGAACCAGTAGATGTAATATATTTGGATTTCCAAAAGGCGTTTGATAAGGTACCGCACATTAGGCTACTTAATAAGGTAAGAGTCCATGGTGTTGGGGGTTGTCTATCAGCATGGATAGAGGATTAGCTAATTAATAGACGACAGAAAGTTGGGATAAGAGGGGCATATTCGGGATGGCAACCTGTAACTAGTGGAGTGCCACAGGGATCAGTGCTGGGGCCTCAATTATTTACAATATATATTAATGACCTAGATGAGGGAAGTGAATGTACTATTGTCAAGTTTGTGGATGACAGAAAAATAGGTGGGAAGGCAAGTGACGAGGATGACACAAAGAGTTTACAGAGGGATATAGACAGGTTAAGTGAATGGGCAAAAACTTGGCAGATGGAATATAATGTGGGAAAGTGTGAGGTTATGCACTTTGGCAGGAAGAATAGAGGAGCTGAATATTATTTAAATGGAGAAAAACTGCAGAAGGCTGCAGCACAGAGGGATTTGGGAGTCCTTATGCAGGGATCCCAAGAAGCTAACATACATGTTCAACAGGTACTAGAGAAGGCAAATGGAATGTTGGCCTTTATTTCAAAGGGAATGGAGTATAAAAATAGGGAAATCTTGCTAAAACTATACAAGGCACTAGTTAGGCCACGCCTAGAATACTGTGAACAGTTTTGGTCCCCTTCTCTAAGGAAAGGTATACTGGCATTGGAGGCAGTCCAGAGAAGGTTCACCAGGTTGATCGCGGAGATGGAGGGATTTTCTTATGAGGAGAGGTTGAGTGGGTTGGGCCTGTACTCACTGGAGTTTAGAAGAATGAGAGGCGACATTATTGAAACATATAAGATTCTTTGGGGGCTTGACAGGGTAGATGCTGAGAGGTTGTTTCCCTTTGAGTGAGAGTCTAGGACCAGAGGGCATAATCTCAGAGTAAGGGGTCACCCATTTAAAACAGAGATGAGGGGGAATTTCTTCTCTCAGAGGGTAGTCAATCTGTGGAATTCTTTACTGCAGAGGGCTGTAGAGGCTGGATTGTTGAGTATATTCAAGGCTGAGATAGACAGATTTGTAATCAGTAAGGGAATCAAGGGTTATGGGGACAAGGCAGAAAAGTGGAGTTGAGGATTATCAGATCAGCCATGATCTCATTGAATGGTTGAGCCGACTCGATGGACAGTATGGCCTACTTCTGCTCCTGTGTCTTATGGTCTTATGGTGCTACTTTACGTGCTCCTGTGAGTCTTTCTAGAAACATGGACACACAATCTAACATGGAGGATTCGTCTTTCTGCTTTTGGAACATTTCCTTAATCACTTTCAATGGACCTATTTCATGACCATAGATCAATTCAAATGGACTAAATCCAGTAGATTCATTGGGAGAATCTCGTCTGATCCCAGTCCTATTCCAGTCTGATCCCAACATTATCCCAGTCTGATCCCAGCCCTATCGCAGTCTGATTCCAGTCCTATTCCAGTCTGATCCCAGCCCTAATCCAGCCTGATCCGAGCCATATCCCAGTCTGATCCCAGTCCTATTCCAATCGGATCCCACCCCTATCCCAGTCTGATCCCAGTCCTAATCCAGCCTGATCCGAGCCATATCCCAGACTGATCCCAGCCCTATTCCACTCTGATCCCAGCCCTATTCCAGTGGGATCCCAGCCCTATTCCAATTTGATCCCAGCCCTATTCCAATCTGATCCCAGCCCTATTCTAGTCTGATCCCAGCCCTATTCCAGTTGGATCCCACCCCTATCCCAGAATGATCCCAGCCCCAATCCAGGCTGATCCCACCCCTATCCCAGTCTGATTCCACCCCTATCCCAGACTGATCCCAGCCCTAATCCAGGCTGATCCCAGCCCTATCCCAGTCTGATCCCACCCCTATCCCAGGCTGATCCCAGCCCTAACCCAGGCTGATCCCACCCCTATCCCAGAATGATCCCAGCCCTAATCCAGGCTGATCCCAGCCCTATCCCAGTCTGATCCCACCCCTATCCCAGGCTGATCCCACCCCTAATCCAGGCTGATCCCACCCCTATCCCAGTCTGATCCCACCCCTATCCCAGTCTGATCCCACCCCTAATCCAGGCTGATCCCACCCCTATCCCAGTCTGATCCCACCCCTATCCCAGAATGATCCCAGCCCCAATCCAGGCTGATCCCACCCCTATCCCAGTCTGATCCCAGTCCTATCCCAGTCTGATCCCAGTCCTATCCCAGTCTGATCCCACCCCATCCCAGTCTGATCCCAGTCCTATCCCAGTCTGATCCCAGTCCTATCCCAGTCTGATCCCAGCCCTATCCCAGTCTGATCCCGGCCCTATCCCAGTCTGATCCCACCCCTATCCCAGTCTGATCCCAGTCCTATCCCAGTCTGATCCCACCCCATCCCAGTCTGATCCCAGTCCTATCCCAGAATGATCCCAGCCCCAATCCAGGCTGATCCCACCCCTATCCCAGTCTGATCCCAGTCCTATCCCAGTCTGATCCCAGTCCTATCCCAGTCTGATCCCACCCCATCCCAGTCTGATCCCAGTCCTATCCCAGTCTGATCCCAGTCCTATCCCAGTCTGATCCCAGCCCTATCCCAGTCTGATCCCGGCCCTATCCCAGTCTGATCCCACCCCTATCCCAGTCTGATCCCAGTCCTATCCCAGTCTGATCCCACCCCATCCCAGTCTGATCCCAGTCCTATCCCAGTCTGATCCCAGCCCTATCCCAGTCTGATCCCACCCCTATCCCAGTCTGATCCCAGTCCTATCCCAGTCTGATCCCAGTCCTATCCCAGTCTGATCCCACCCCATCCCAGTCTGATCCCAGTCCTATCCCAGTCTGATCCCAGTCCTATCCCAGTCTGAACCCAGCCCTATCCCAGTCTGATCCCGGCCCTATCCCAGTCTGATCCCGGCCTTCTGTGGCCGTGACAGTAAATGGAAAGAAAAATGATGATCCGGTTCCGCCATTAAATTCGGGAGGACCCGCGGGAAACTCCATTAAAACAGGAATTCAAACAGCCCCTCACTCCCTCACTCCCATTGATTTAATCTCCACTTCCATCTTTCCCTATTTCCCCACTATACCGTTCCCAGGTTTCGAGCCCTTTTTCCTGACAGTTCCTGTGGAAAACTCCGCTTCCCGCCCGCGGACATCCCGCAGCTCAGCCGCTTCCCACCCGCGGACATCCCGCAGCTCAGCCGCTTCCCACCCGCGGACATCCCGCAGCTCAGCCGCTTCCCACCCGCGGACATCCCGCCGCTCAGCCGCTTCCCGCCCGCGGACATCCCGCAGCTCAGCCGCTTCCCGCCCGCGGACATCCCGCAGCTCAGCCGCTTCCCGCCCGCGGACATCCCGCAGCTCAGCCGCTTCCCTCCCCGGCAGACCCCCACTCCACTGATCCCCGGATTCCTGCCTGGAATGCTCCCCTCCCTCTCTGCTCAGGTATTGGATCAATCCTGAATCAATCTGGGATCAGCCTGTGATCGGGTTTACATTCAGCCGGGTTGGGCCGGAATTGGGCTATGATCGTCTGGGATCAGCTAGGATCAGCCTGGGATCACAAGACCCTTAATCGGGCTGCGATGGGCTGGAATCAGCTGGGATCAGGCAGGGATTGGGCTGGGCTAGGGTCAGGCTAGAATCAGGCTGGGATCTGGTTGGAATCGGGTTGGCAGAGGGCTGGAATTAGGCTAGGAGCAGGCTGGGATAGGACTGTGATCTGGCTGGGATCAACCTGGGGTCAGGCTAGAATTAGTCTGGGATTGGCCTGGGATAGGGCTGGGGTCAGACTGGGATCAGGCAGGAATCAGTCTGGGATCGATCTGGAGTCAGGCTGGGATAAGGCTAGAACCAGACTGAGATTGGACTGGGTTGAGGCTGAGATAGGGCCAGGTTAGGGCTGGGATCAGGCTGGAATCAGTCTAGGATCAGCTGGGATCAGGCTGGGATTGGGTGGTTCTTCAACCCAAGGGCTGGTGATTACCCTCGAGAATGTTGTGATCAACATGATCGCAGCCTGAACCCAGACTGATCCAGCCCGATCCCATCCGGATCCCAGCCCAATTCCAGCCTGATCCAGTCTGACCCAAGCCCGATCCCAGCACGATCCCAGCTTTCTCCCACTTTTTCACTCAGTCACCATCATTAACAATGCCTGCCTCACTGTACAAGGCTTGTGCTGTGGAGAGGGTGCAAAGTTTGATAAGCGGCTGTGAGGGGGTCATTAAAGCTGCCAGATTCTGACAGTGTCAGGAAGGCGTCAGCTTCCAACTGAGCATCAGGAAATCAAAAACTGGAAATCAGAAAGTGAGGTGCACAGAGAGTCCGCTGTCCTCAGGGAGAGAAAAAAGGCTGAGAAAAGGCCAGTGCCATTCAGAGACTGCTGCATCTTAATCAGATAGAGTGTTGGCACAGGAGAGTGACACTGGCACCTGGCCAGCATTGAGAACAGTGAAAGCATTCTCCCACAATCAGTGCCAGGGAAAGAACAAGCTCCCAATATCAATCAAACAAGGTCAGAGTTGTGGCAAAACAGAGCGTTACAGTGAAGGGTGTGGGGTATATCAGAGTGTTACGCTGAGGGTTGGGGGACATATAAAAGCATTAAAGTGAGGGTTGTGGGGCATAACACAGTGTTACAGTAAGGAGTGTATGGTATATCAGAGCGTTTCAGTAAGGGATGTGCGGAATATCAGAGTGTTACAGTGAGGCGTGTGGGGTATATCAGAGTGTTACAGTGAGGCGTGTGGGGTATATCAGAGTGTTACAGTGAGGGCTGTTGGTTGTACCTGAGTTTTACAGTGAGGGGTGTGGGGAATATCAGTGTTACAGTGAGGGGTGTGGGGTATATCAGAGTGATGCAGTGAGGGGTGTGGGGTATATCAGAGTGATGCAGTGAGGGGTGTGGGGTATATCAGAGTGATGCAGTGAGGGGTGTGAGATATAACACAGTGTTACAGTAAGGACTGTGGAGTATCTCAAAGTGTTAAAATGAGAGGTGCGGGATATATCAGAGTGTTACAGTGAGAGGTGTGGGATATAGCAGAGTGTTACAGTGAGGGGTGTGGGGTATATCAGAGTGTTACAGTGAGAGGTGTGGGGTATATCAGAGTGTTACAGTGAGGGGTGTGGGGTATATCAGAGTGTTACAGTGAGAGGTGCGGGGTATATCAGAGTGTTACAGTGAGGGGTGTGGGGTATATCAGAGTGTTACAGTGAGAGGTGTGGGGTATATCAGAGTGTTACAGTGAGAGGTGTGGGGTATATCAGAGTGTTACAGTGAGGGGTGTTGGTTATACTTGAGTGTGACTGTGAGGGGTGTGGGATATATCGGACTGTTACAGTGATGGGTACATATGAACATACAAATTAGTAACAGGAGAAGGCCAATCGCCAGCTCGGGCCTGCCCCACCATTCAATAAAATCATGGCTGATTTGAATGTAATGTCAACCCCTCATTCCTGTCCACCCCCGATAACCTTTCAACCCCTTGTTAATCAGGAATCTACCAAGCCCTGCCTCCAAAATAGCGTGGGATATATCAGAGTGTTACAGTGAGGGGTGTGGTGTATATCAGAGTGTTACAGTGAGGGGTGTGGGATATACCAGAGTGTGACAGTGAGGGGTGCGGGATATATCAGAGTGTTAGAGTGAGGGGTGCGGGATAGATCAGAGTGTTAGAGTGAGGGATGTTGGTTTTATCAGAGCGTTACAGTGAGGAGTATAGGATATATCAGAGTGTTGGAGTGAGGGGTGTGGGATATGTCAGAGTGTTACAGTGAGGGGTTTGGGAAATATCAGAGTGTTACAGTGAGGGGTGTTGCTTATACCTGAGTGTTGTAGTCAGGGGTGCGGGGCATATCAGAGTGTTACAGTGTGTGCTGTGGGATATATCAGAGTGCTACAGTGAGGTGTGTGGGGTATATCAGAGTCTTACAGTAGGGGTGAGGGATATATCAGAATGTAACAGTGAAGGGTGCGGGATATATCAGAGTGTTACAGTGAGGGATATGGGACATGTCAGTGTTACAGTGAGGGGCGTGGGATATATCAGAGCGTTACCGTGAGGAGTGTGGGACATATCAGAGTGTTGGAGTGAGTGGTGTGGGATATATCAGAGTGTTACAGTGAGGGGTCCGGGATACATCAGTGTTTCAGTGAAGGGTGTGGGATATATCAGAGTGTAACAGTGAGGGATACGGGATATATCAGAGTGTTGTAGTGAGGGGCGCGGGATATGTCAGAGTGTTACAGTGAGGGGTGTGGGATATATCAGAATTTTACAGTGAGGAGTGTGGGAGATATCAGAGTGTTCAGTTGGGGGTGCGGGATATATCACAGTGTTACAGTGAGGGGTGCGGGATATGTCAGAGTGTTACAGTGAGGGGTGTGGGATATATCGGAGTGCTACAGAGAGCGGTGTGGGGTATATTAGAGTGTTAGAGTGAGGGGTGCGGGATATATCAGGGTGTTATAGTCAGGTGTGCGGGATATGTCAAGGTGTTGATGTGAGGGGTGCAGGATATATCAGAGTCTTACAGTGACGGTTGTGGGATATATCAGAGTGTTACAGTGAGGGGTGTGGGATATATCAGAGTGTTACAGTGAGGGGTGTGGGATATCTCAGAGTGTTGCAGTGATGTGTGTGTGGTATATCAGACTGTTACAGTGAGGTGTGTAGGGTATATCAGAGTATTACAGTGAGGGGTGTGGGACATATCAGAGTGTTACTGTGAGGGGTGTGAGATATATCAGAGTATTACAGTGAGGGGTGTGGAGTATATCAGAGTGTTACAATGAGGGGTGTGGGATATATCAGTGTTACCGTGAGGGGTGTGGGATATATCAGAGCGTTACAGTGAGGGGTGTGGGGTATATCAGAGTGTTACAATGAGGGGTATGGAATACATCAGTGTTACAGTCAGGGGTGTGGGATATATCAGAGTGTTACAGTGAGGTGTGTGGGGTATATCAGAATGCTACAGTGATGGGTGTGGGGTATATCGGAGTGTTACAGGGAGGAGTGTAGGATATATCAGAGTGTTTCAGTGAGGGGTGCGGGATATATGAGAGTGTTAGTTTGTGGTGTGGGATATATCAGTGTTACAGTGAGGGATGTGGGATATATCAGTGTGTTACGGTGAGCATTTTCGGATACATCAGTGTTACAGTGAGGGGTGTGGGATATATCAGAGTGTTACAGTGAGGGGTGCGGGATATATCAGAGTGTTACAGTGAGGGGTGCGGGATATATCAGAGTGTAACAGTGAGGGGTGTTGGTTATACCTGAGTGTGACCATGAGGGGTGCGGGGCATATCAGAGTGTTCCAGTGAGGGGTGTGGGGAATATCAGACTGCTAAAATGAGGTGTGTGGGGTATAACAGAGTGTTGTAGTGAGGCATGTGGGATATATCAGAGTGTTACAGTGAGGGGTGTGGGATATCTCAGAGTGTTGCAGTGATGTGTGTGTGGTATATCAGACTATTACAGTGAGGTGTGTAGGGTATATCAGAGTGTTACAGTGACGGGTGTGGGATATATCAGAAGGTTACAGTGAGGGGTGTGGGATATGCCAGAGTGTTACATTGAGGGGTGTGGGATATATCAGAGTGTTACATTGAGGGGTGTGGGGTATATCAGAATGCTACAGTGATGGGTGTGGGGTATATCAGAGCGTTACAGTGAGGGGTGTGGGATATATCAGAGTGTAACAGTGAGGGATACGGGATATATCAGAGTGTTGTAGTGAGGGGCGCGGGATATGTCAGAGTGTTACAGTGAGGGGTGTGGGATATATCAGAATTTTACAGTGAGGAGTGTGGGAGATATCAGAGTGTTCAGTTGGGGGTGCGGGATATATCACAGTGTTACAGTGAGGGGTGCGGGATATGTCAGAGTGTTACAGTGAGGGGTGTGGGATATATCGGAGTGCTACAGAGAGCGGTGTGGGGTATATTAGAGTGTTAGAGTGAGGGGTGCGGGATATATCAGGGTGTTATAGTCAGGTGTGCGGGATATGTCAAGGTGTTGATGTGAGGGGTGCAGGATATATCAGAGTCTTACAGTGACGGTTGTGGGATATATCAGAGTGTTACAGTGAGGGGTGTGGGATATATCAGAGTGTTACAGTGAGGGGTGTGGGATATCTCAGAGTGTTGCAGTGATGTGTGTGTGGTATATCAGACTGTTACAGTGAGGTGTGTAGGGTATATCAGAGTATTACAGTGAGGGGTGTGGGACATATCAGAGTGTTACTGTGAGGGGTGTGAGATATATCAGAGTATTACAGTGAGGGGTGTGGAGTATATCAGAGTGTTACAATGAGGGGTGTGGGATATATCAGTGTTACCGTGAGGGGTGTGGGATATATCAGAGCGTTACAGTGAGGGGTGTGGGGTATATCAGAGTGTTACAATGAGGGGTATGGAATACATCAGTGTTACAGTCAGGGGTGTGGGATATATCAGAGTGTTACAGTGAGGTGTGTGGGGTATATCAGAATGCTACAGTGATGGGTGTGGGGTATATCGGAGTGTTACAGGGAGGAGTGTAGGATATATCAGAGTGTTTCAGTGAGGGGTGCGGGATATATGAGAGTGTTAGTTTGTGGTGTGGGATATATCAGTGTTACAGTGAGGGATGTGGGATATATCAGTGTGTTACGGTGAGCATTTTCGGATACATCAGTGTTACAGTGAGGGGTGTGGGATATATCAGAGTGTTACAGTGAGGGGTGCGGGATATATCAGAGTGTTACAGTGAGGGGTGCGGGATATATCAGAGTGTAACAGTGAGGGGTGTTGGTTATACCTGAGTGTGACCATGAGGGGTGCGGGGCATATCAGAGTGTTCCAGTGAGGGGTGTGGGGAATATCAGACTGCTAAAATGAGGTGTGTGGGGTATAACAGAGTGTTGTAGTGAGGCATGTGGGATATATCAGAGTGTTACAGTGAGGGGTGTGGGATATATCAGAGTGTTACAGTGAGGGGTGTGGGATATCTCAGAGTGTTGCAGTGATGTGTGTGTGGTATATCAGACTATTACAGTGAGGTGTGTAGGGTATATCAGAGTGTTACAGTGACGGGTGTGGGATATATCAGAAGGTTACAGTGAGGGGTGTGGGATATGCCAGAGTGTTACATTGAGGGGTGTGGGATATATCAGAGTGTTACATTGAGGGGTGTGGGGTATATCAGAATGCTACAGTGATGGGTGTGGGGTATATCAGAGCGTTACAGTGAGGGGTGTGGGGTATATCAGAGTGTTACAATGAGGGGTATGGATTACATCAGTGTTACAGTCAGGGGTGTGGGATATATCAGAGTGTTACAGTGATGGTTGTGGGGGATGTCAGACTGTTACAGTGAGGGGTGCGGGGTATATCAGAGCGTTGCAGTGAGGGGTGTGGGGTATATCAGAATGTTACAGTGAGTGGTGTGGGATATATCAGAATATTACAGTGAGGGGTGTGGGATATGCCAGAGTGTTACAGTGAGGGGTGTGGGATATATCAGAGTGTTACAGTGAGGGGTGTGTGGTATATCAGAATGCTACAGTGATGGGTGTGGGGTATATCAGAGTGTTACAGGGAGGAGTGTAGGATATATCAGAGTGTTTCAGTGAGGGGTGCGGGATATATCAGAGTGTTAGTTTGTGGTGTGGGATATATCAGTGTTACAGTGAGGGATGTGGGATATATCAGTGTGTTACAGTGAGTGTTTTCGGATACATCAGTGTTACAGTGAGGGGTGTGGGATATATCAGAGTGTTACAGTGAGGGGTGCGGGATATATCAGAGTGTTACAGTGAGGGGTGCGGGATATATCAGAGTGTAACAGTGAGGGGTGTTGGTTATACCTGAGTGTGACCATGAGGGGTGCGGGGCATATCAGAGTGTTCCAGTGAGGGGTGTGGGGAATATCAGACTGCTAAAATGAGGTGTGTGGGGTATAACAGAGTGTTGTAGTGAGGCATGTGGGATATATCAGAGTGTTACAGTGAGGGGTGCGGGATATATCAGAGTGTTACAGTGAGGGGTGCGGGATATATCAGAGTGTAACAGTGAGGGGTGTTGGTTATACCTGAGTGTGACCGTGAGGGTTGCGGGGCATATCAGAGTGTTCCAGTGAGGGGTGTGGAGAATATCAGAGTTCTAAAATGAGGTGTGTGGGGTATATCAGAGTGTTGTAGTGAGGCATGTGGGATCTAGCACAGTGTTACAGTGAGGGGTGCGGGTTATATCAGAGTGTTACAGTGAAGGGTGCAGGCTGTATCGGAGTGTTACATTGAGGGGTGTTGGTTATACTTTAGTGTGACAGTGAGGAGTGTGGGATATATCAGAGTGTTTCAGTGAGCTGTGTGAGGTTTATCAGAGTGTTACAGTGAGGGTTGCGGGATATAATAAAGTGTTACAGCGAGGGGTGTTGGTTATGTCTTAGTGTAACAGTGAGGGGTGTGGGATTTATCAGAGTGTTATAGTGATGTGTGCGGGATATACCAGAGTGTTAGAGCGGGGTGTGAGATATATCAGAGTGTTACAGTGAGGGGTGCGGGATATATCAGAGTGTTACATTGAGTGATTATGGGATATATCAATGTTACAGTGAGAGGTGTGGGGTATATCAGAGTGTTACAGTGATGCTTGTGGGGTATATCAGAGTGTTACAGTGATGGTTGTGGGGTATATCAGAGTGTTACAGGGAGGGGTGTGGAATACATCAGTGTTACAGTCAGGGTTGTGTGTTATATCAAAGTGTTACAGTGAGGTGTGTAGGGTATATCAGACTGTTACTGTGAGGGGTGTGGGATATATCAGAGTGTTACAGTGAGGGGTGTGGGATATATCAGAGTGTTACAGTGAAGGGTGTGGTGTATATCAGAGTGTTACATTGAGGGGTGTGGGTTATATCAGTGTTACAGTGAGGCGTGCGGGATATATCAGAGTGTTACTGTGAGGGGTGTCTGATATATCAGAGTGTTACAGTGAGGGGTGTGGGATACATCAGTGTTACTGTAAGAGGTGTGGGATATATCAGAGTGTTACAGTGAGGGGTGTGGGATATATCAGAGTGTTACAGTGAAGGGTGTGGTGTATATCAGAGTGTTACATTGAGGGGTGTGGGTTATATCAGTGTTACAGTGAGGCGTGCGGGATATATCAGAGTGTTACTGTGAGGGGTGTCTGATATATCAGAGTGTTACAGTGAGGGGTGTGGGATACATCAGTGTTACTGTAAGAGGTGTGGGATATATAAGAGTGTTACAGTGATGGGTATGGGGTATATCAGAGTGTTAAATTGTGGAGTGTGGGATTTATCAGAGTATTACAGTGAGGGGTGCGGGATATATCAGAGTGTTACAATGAGATGTGCGGGATTTATCAGTGTTACAGTGAGGGGTGCGCGATATATCAGAGTGTTACAGTGAGGCATATGGGATATATTAGTGTTACAGTGAGGGGTGTGGGATATATCAGAGTGTTACAGTGATAGTTGTGGGGTATGTCAGACTGTTACAGTGAGGGGTGTGGGGCATAGCAGAGTGTTACAGTGAGGGGTGTTGGGTATATCAGATTTTTACAATGAGCGGTGTGGGATATATTAGAATGTTACAGTGAGAGGTGTGGGATATATCGGAATATTACAGTGAGGGGTGTGGGATATGCCAGAGTGTTACAGTGTGGAGTGCGGGATATATCAGAGTGTTACAATGAGGGCTGCGGGATTTATCAGAGTGTTACAATGAGGGGTGTGGGATATATCAGAGCATTACAGTGAGGGGTGTGGAATGCATCAGTGTTACAGTCAGGGGTGTGGGATATATCAGAGCGTTACAATGATGGTTGTGGGGTATGGCAGACTGTTACAGTGAGGAGCGTGGGATATATCAGAGTGTTACAGTCACGGGTGCGGGATATATTAGAGTGTTACAGCGAGGGCTGTGGGATATATCAGACTCCTACAGTGAGGGGTGTGGGGTATATCAGAGTGTTACAGTGAGGGGTGCGGGATATATCAGAGTGTTATAGTCAGGGGTGCGGGATGTACCAGAGTGTTACTTTGAGGGGTGTTGGTTATACCTGAGTGTGACAGTGAGGGTTGTGGGATTTATCAGAGTGTTTCAGTGAGCTGTGTGGGTTTATCAGAGTGTTACATTGAGGGTTGCGGGATATATCAGAATGTTACAGCGAGGGGTGTTCATTATGTCTGAGTGTGACAGTGAGGGGTATGGGATTTATCAGAGTGTTATAGTGAGGGTTGCGGGATATATCAGAGTGTTAGAGCGGGGTGTGGGATATATCAGAGTGTTACAGTGATGGGTGTGGAGTATATCAGAGTGTTGTAGTGAGGGGTGCAGGATATGTCAGAGTGTTACAGTGTGGAGTGTGGGATTTGTCAGAGTGTTACAGTGAGGGGTGTGGGATATATCAGACTGCTACAGTGAGGTGTGTGGGGTATATCAGAGTGTTGTAGTGAGGGGTGTTGGTTATAACTGAGTGTGACCGTGAGGGGTGCGGGGCATATCAGAGTGCTCCAGTGAGGGCTGTGGGATATATCAGACTGCTACAGTGAGGTGCGTGGGGTATATCAGAGTGTTGTAGTGAGGGGTGCAGGATATGTTATCATATCATGGTATGTATCAGAGTGTTACAGTGAGGGGTGTGGTATATATCAGAGTGTTACAGTGAGAGGTGTGGTATATATCAGAGCGTTACAGTGAGGGGTGTGGGGAATATCAGAGTGTTACAGTGAAGGGTGTGGGATATTTCAGAGTGTTACAGTGAGGGGTGTGGGGAATATCAGAGTGTTACAGTGAAGGGTGTGGGATATTTCAGAGTGTTACAGTGAGGGGTGCGGGATATATCAGAGTGTTACAGTGAGGGGTGTGGAACACATCAGTGTTACAGTCAGGGGGCTGCGATATATCAGAATCTTACAGTGATGGGTGTGGGGTATGTCAGACTGTTACAGTGAGGGGTGTGGGGTATATCAGAGTGTTACAGTGAGGGGTGTGGGCTATATCAGATTGTTATAATGAGCGTTGTGGGATATATCAGAATATTACAGTGAGGGTTGCGGGATATATCAGAGAGTTACAGCGAGGGGTGTTGGTTATGTCTGAGTGTGACAGTGAGGGTTCTGGGATTTATCAGACTGTTATAGTGAGGGTTGTGGGATATATCAGAGTGTTAGAGCGGGGTGTGGGATACATCAGTGTTACAGTGAGGGGTGCGGGATACCTCAGTGTTACAATGAGGGGTGCGGGATATATCAGAGTGTTTCTGTGAGGGGTGTGGGATATATCAGAGTGTTACAGTGAGGGATGTGGGATATATCAGAGTGCTACTGTGAGGTGTTTGGGGTGTATCAGAGTGTTGTAGTGAGGGGTGTGTGATATGTCAGAGTGTTACAGTGAGAGTGTGGGATATATCAGTGTTACAGTGATGGGTGGGGGGTATATCAGAGTGTTACAGTGTGGAGTGTGGGATTTATCAGAATGTTACAGTGAGGGGTGCGGGATATATCAGACTGTTACAGTGAGGGGTGTGGGATATATCAGAGTGTTACAGTGAGGGTTGTCGGATGCATCACTGTTACAGTGAGGGGTGTGCGATATATCAGAGAGTTACAGTGAGGGGTGCGGGATATATCAGAGTGTTACAGTGAGGGGTGCGGGATATATCATTGTGTTGCATTGAGGGCTGTGGGATATATCAGACTCCTACAGTGAGGTGTGTGGGCTATATCAGATTGTTACAATGAGCGTTGTGGGATATATCAGTGTTACAGTGAGGGGTGTGGGATATATCAGAGTGTTACAGTGATGGGTGTGGGGTATATCAGAGTGTTACCTTGTGGAGTGTGGGATTTATCAGAGTGTTACAGTGAGGGTTGTGGGATATATCAGAGTGTTACAGTGAGGGTTGTGGGATATATCAGAGTGTTACAGTGAGGGGTGTGGGGTATGTCAGACTGTTACAGTGAGGGGTGTGGGGTATATCAGAGTGTTACAGTGAGGGTTGTCGGATACATCAGTGTTACAATGAGGGGTGTGCGATATATCAGAGTGTTACAGTGAGGGGTGTGCGATATATCAGAGTGTTTCAGTGAGGGGTGTGGGATATATCAGAGTGTTACAGTGAGGGGTGCGGGATATATCAGAGGGTTTCAGTGAGGGGTGTCGTTATACCTGAGTGTGACCGTGAAGGGTGCGGGGCATATCAGAGTGTTGCATTGAGGGCTGTGGGATATATCAGACTCCTACAGTGAGGTGTGTGGGGTATATCAGATTGTTACAATGAGCGTTGTGGGATATATCAGTGTTACAGTGATGGGTGTGGGGTATATCAGAGTGTTACAGTGAGGGGTGTGGGATATATCAGAGTGTTACAGTGATGGGTGTGGGGTATATCTGAGTGTTACACTGTGGAGTGTGGGATTTATCAGAGTGTTACAGTGAGGGTTGTGGGATATATCAGAATATTACAGCGAGGGGTGTGGGATATATCAGAATATTACAGTGAGGGGTGTGGGATATAGCAAAGTGTTACAGTGAGGGGTGCAGGGTATATGAAAGTGTTACAGTGAGGTGTTCAGGATATATCAGAGTGCTAAAATGAGGGGTGTGTGGTATATCAGAGTGTTGCAGTGATGGGTGTGGGGTATATCAGAGTGCTACAGTGACGGGTCTGGGTATATCAGAGTGTTACAGGGAGGGCTGTGGGATATATCAGAGTGTTTCAGTGATGGGGTGTGGGATATATCAGAGTGTTAGTTTGGGTTGTGGGATATATCAGTGTTACAGTGAGGGATGTGGGATATATCAGAGTGTTACAGTGAGGGTTGTCGGATACATAAGTGTTACAGTGAGGGGTGTGCGATATATCAGATTGTTACAGTGAGGGGTGTGGGATATATCAGAGTGTTAGAGTGAAGGGTGTGTGATATATCAGAGTGTGACAGTGAGGGGTGCGGGGCATATCAGAGTGTTCCAGTGAGGGCTGTGGGATATATCAGACTGCTACAGTGAGGTCTGTGGGGTTTATCAGTGTGTTGTAGTGAGGAGTGCGCGATATGTCAGAGTGTTAGTGTGAAGGGTGCGGGATCTATCACAGTGTTACAGTGAGGGGTGTGGGATATATCAGAGTGTTACAGTGAGGGGTGTGGTATGTATCAGAGTGTTACAGTGAGGGATGTGGGGAATATCAGAGTGTTACAGTGAGGTGTGCGGGATGTATCGGAGTGTTACATTGAGGGGTGTTGGTTATACCTGAGTGTGACAGAGAGGGGTGTGGGATATATCAGAGTGATGCAGTGAGCTGTGTGAAGTTTATCAGAGTGTTACAGTGAGGGGTGCGGGATATATCAGAGTGTTACAGTGAGGGGTGTGGTATGTATCAGAGTGTTACAGTGAGGGGTGTGGGGAATATCAGAGTGTTACAGTGAGGGATGTTGGTTATGTCGGAGTGTGACAGTGAGGGGTGTGGGATTTATCAGAGTGTTATAGTGAGGGTTGAGTGATATATCAGAGTGTTAGAGCGGGGTGTTGGATATATCAGTGTTACAGTGATGGGTGTGGGGTATATCAGAGTGTTACATGAGGAGTGTGAGATATATCAGAGTGTTACAGTGATGGGTGTGGGGTATATCAGAGTGTTACAGTGTGGAGTGTGGGATTTATCAGAGTGTTACAGTGAGGGGTGTGGGATATATCAGAGTGTTGCAGTGAGCGGTGTGGGATATATCAGAGTGTCACAGTGAGGGGTGTGTGATATATCGGTGTTACAGTGAGGGGTGTGGGGTATATCAGAGTGTTACAGTGAGTAGTGTGGGGTATATCAGCACGATACTTTGAGGGGTGAAGATATATCAAAGTGTTGTTATGATGGAGCAGATAATGTGTGCCAGGTGGACCAAATCCACGAGGGAAATTTGGTCGCGCTTTCACACCTGTTTTGCAATTTGTACTTAATATGAGGTGTGCACTGTATGCAGAAGTAATAAGTCCCCCATGACTTTTAGAGATTAAAAATAAATAAATTATATTTTTTAACAAAATAAAAGATTCCCAGCACCTACACAAGACCACAAATTACTTTCTATTATAATAACTCCTAAAATTCCTAATTAACCTGACTCCCAGTTACACCCCCTTTAAGGCAATGGTCCGAAATAGATTTTAGATTTTAAACAGGTCCAGCAAATTAGCACAATACCATGGACAGTGGAATTCCAAATGATTTTTCTCCAGCTTCAGTTTCGGCAGACAGCAGACTTATGCACAGATACTGGGGTTTCATTAAGGCTATTTCACACACTTCTGTTAGATCTCACAATGCCTTCTTCTGACACATACCCTTTTTCTCCTCTATATGTGTTTCTCTCTTAATCTGTAAATTCTATTGTTTCATATGTCTTTGAAACTAAGTCTCTCACAATATAAAAATGTTCATGTTGCTACTATTTATTGTCAGTAGCCTTTCGGCAAAATAAACACATTCCTTTGTCTTGCTTATCTGGCTATTTGTAAACAGACTGAGATCCCCTTGAAATCCTAATCTCCCTTCATTTCTTTAAAAATGCAAATTCCCTTCACACCTTACATGCTAAGCCAGCATCCATATTTACTTATTAGCACACCAAGCATCTTGCTTCTTTTGATGAGTTAAAGCTTGCAGTCTACTTGACTCCAAATGTAATTAAATCACACACAGACAGACCTAACTATACTTAGCCCCATAAACCAACTTTACAATAAACCAGAAAAATATGAAAATCATTAAACTCTCATGACAGTGTTGAAGTGAGGGGTGTGGGATATATCAGAGTGTTACAATGTTGGGTGTAGGATATATCAGAGCATTACAGGGAGGGATGTGGGATATATGTCAGAGTGTTACAGTGAGGGGTGTGGATTTTAACAGAGAGTTTTTGTTTTGTTCATTCATAGGATGTGGGCTTCGCTGGCTGGGCCAACATTTATTGCCCATCCCTAGTTGCCCTGGAGAAAGGGGTGGTGAGCTGCCTTCTTGAACCGCTGCAGTCCATGTGGTGTAGGTACACCCACAGTGCTGTTAGGAAGGGAGTTCCAGGATTTTGACCCAGTGACAGTGAAGGAACGGCAATATATTTCCAAGTCAGGATGGT
This sequence comes from Cetorhinus maximus, assembly GCF_964194155.1. NCBI lineage: Eukaryota > Metazoa > Chordata > Chondrichthyes > Lamniformes > Cetorhinidae > Cetorhinus > Cetorhinus maximus. The sequence continues at coordinate 121,822,166 of NC_135891.1, forward strand.
GAGTAACTTGGAGGCAAACTTCCAGGTTGTCGTGTTCCCATCTATTTGCTGCCTTGTCCTTCTAGATGGTAGTAGTCGTGGGTTTGGAAGGTGCTGTCGAAGGAGCCTTGGTGAAATCCTGCAGTGCATCGTGTAGATGGTACAGACTGCAGCTACTGTGCGTCAGTGGTGGAGGGAGTGAATGTTTGTGGACGTGGTATCAATCAAGTGGGCTGCTTTCTCCTGGATGGTGTCAAGCTTCTTCAGTGTTGTGGGATCTGCACTCATCCAGGCAAGTGGGGGGTGTTCCATTGCATTCCTGACTTGTGCCTTGTAGATGTTGGACAGGCTTTGGGGTGGTCAGGTGGTGAGTTACTCATCGCAAGATTCTTGGCCTCTGATCTGCTCTTGTAGCCACAGTATTTATATGGCTAGTCCAGTTCAGTTTCTGGTCAATGGTGACCCCCAGGATGTTGATATTGGGGGATTCAGTGATGGTAATGCCATTGAACATCAAGGGGCGATGGTTGGATTCTCTCTTGTTGGAGGTGGACATTGCCTGGTATTTGTTTGGCATGAATGTTACTTGCCACTTGTCAGCCCAAGTCTGGATGTGTCTTTGAAACTAACTCTCTCACAATATAAAAATGTTCATGTTGCTACTATTTATTGTCAGTAGCCTTTGGGCTGGATATTGTCCAGGTCTTTCTGCATTTGGACATGGACTGTTTCAGTGTCTGAGGAGTCGTGAGTGGTGCTGAACATTGTGCAATCATCGGTGAACATCCCCACTTCTGACCTTATGATGGAAGGAAGGTCATTGATGAAGCAGCTGATGATGGTTGGGCCGTGGATACTACCCTGAGGAACTCCTGCAGTGATGTCCTGGAGCTGAGATGATTGGCCTCCAACAACCACACCCATCTTCCCGTGTGCTAGGTATGACTCCAATCAGTGGAGAGTTTTCCCTTGATTCCCATTGACTCCAGTTTTGCTAGGGCTCCAGATGCCACACTCGGTCAAATGCAGCCTTGATGTCAAGGGCAGTCACCCTCACCTCACCTTGGAAGTTCAGCTCTTTTTTCCCCGTTTGAACCAAGGCTGTAATGACGTCAAGAACTGAGTGGCCCTGGCGGAACACAAACTGGGCATCAGTGAGCAGGTTATTGCTAAGCAAGTGCCGCTTGATAGCACTGCTGATGACCCCTTCCATCACTTTACTGATGATGGAGAGTAAACTGAGGGGGCGGTAACTGGCCGGGTTGGATTTGGCCTGCTTTGTATGTACAGGACATACCTAGGAAATTTTCCACATAGCTGGGTAGGTGCCAGTGCTGGAGCTGTACTGGAACAGCTTGGCTAGGGACGTGGCAAGTTCTGGAGCAGAAGTCTTCAGTACTATTGCCGGAATGTTGTTAGGGCCCACAGCATTTGCAGTATCCAGTGCTTTCAGCTGTTTCTTGATATCACGTGGAGTGAATTGAATTGGCTGAAGACTGGCATCTGTGACGTTGGGGACCTCTGGAGGAGGACGAGATGGATCATCCACTCGGCACTTCTGGCTGAAGATTGTAGCAAATGCTTCAGCCTTATCTTTTGCAGTGAGAGATGTAGGATATATCAGAGTATTACAGTATTGGGTGTGGGATATATCAGAGTGTTATAGTGTTGGGTGCAGGGTATATCAGTGTGTTACAGTGATGAGTGTGGGTATATCAGTGTGTTACAGTGATGAGTGTGGGTATATCGGAATGTTACTGTGAAGTGTGTGGGGCATATCAATGTGTTTATGTGAGGGTTGTGGGTTATATCAAAATGTTACAGTGAGGGGTGTTGGATATATCAAAGCGTTAGAGTGAGGGTGTGTGGAATATATCTGAGTGTAATATTGAGGGCTGTGAGGTATATCAGTGTTGCACTGAGGGGTGTGGGGTATATCAGTGTTGCACTGAGGGGTGTGGGGTATATCAGTGTTGCACTGAGGGGTGTGGGGTATATCAGAGTGTTGCAGTGAGGGGTGTGGGTTATATATCAGAGTGTTACAGTGAGGAGTTCAGGAGAATTTTCTAAATCAGTATGTTTCCAGTCCAATAAGGAGTAAGGCATTGCTGGATCTAGTTCTGGGGAATGATGTGGGGCAAGTGGATCAAGTGTAAGTGAGGGAACATTTAGAGAACAGTAATTACATTGTCATAAGGCTTAGGCTGGCTATAGAAAAGAATCAGGGGCAATTCAGAATAAACATAATGAACTGGGGGAAAGCCACTTTTAATGGGGTGAGAAGGGATCTGGTCCAGGTAAATTGTAATCAAAAATGGACAGGCAAAACTGAAATGGATTGATGGAACAGAGACTGAGCTGGTGGGTGGGGGCGGGGGTAGTGAGGGTGGTGGAGGGACATGGCCAAGGGTTTGGAGGAGCTGGGCCAGAGGGGCTGGGCTGGGAGGTGAGTGGGGCTGGGGGTAGGAGGGGTTGGGCGGGGGGAGGGGCTGGACTGGGGGCACAGGAAGGTGGTCGATCAAATGAGCCAGGATACGGAAGGACCTGGAGGACATGGAACCTGTTTGAGGGCTGGCTGTAAATCTCCTCAGGAGCTGAAGAGACAGCAGAAGTGTTGCTTGAGGACGCCACTTGTTTGCTTGATTGGAGTAACATAGGCTCTAGGGGGAGGGTTATTGTGGCTGTTTCTTTCGGTTGCTATGGAAACTATTTATTGGGATTGATATCCCATTGCAGGCTACAGCCCCAATGATGTCAGCACTCAGTAAAAAACTGCTTGTGGTTCACATTGATTCAATTGTTGGTGATGAAACTGGGTGTCTGAGTCAAGCTGCTGTGTGAGTGTCACTGCTCCTCTCTCCTTGTTTCAATTACCAGCTCTCTGTTCATTCAATCTCAAACAGATCAGCTGATGCAGACCGGCTGAATCTAGTGGAAGCAATTCTTTAATTCAGTAATTGTACAGGGTATAAAGAGAGAGAGAGAGACAGAGAGAGAGAGCGAAAGAGAGAGAGAGAGATTCCCATAGCCAAGGATCAGACAGAAAGAGAGATAAACTTGGCCAGGGAAAGAAACGTTGAACAGGAGACCCAGAGACAGAAAAAGGAGAGAGAACTTGAGTAAAGAGGCTGATTGATGGATGAGCCAAACATCCTGAGACGCCGCGGACTTCAGGTAAGAGGAGGAGACCAGGAAACTGATGGCCTTCAGTGCTAAAGAACAGAGACAGGAGTGTAAATCCGTGAATAACACATGGAGTTAGAAGTAACACAGAGTGTGACATTGTGGGGAGGTGGTGGCGTCGTGGTAAAATGACTCATAATCCAGTGACCCAGACTAATGCTCTGGGGATACAGGTTCAAATCTCACCATAACAGCTGACAGAATTTGAATTCAAGGAATAAAATCTGAATTGAAAGCTAGTCTCAGTAATGGTGACCATGAACCTATCGTCAATTGTTGTAAAAACCCATTTGGTTGATTCTGAAATGGCCTAGCAAGCCATCCAGTTGTATCAAAGCCTCAAAAAAGGAATGAAAATGGACAGACCACTCAGTATCGACCTAGGCACTGGAAACAACAACGTCAAACTCAGCCCTGCCGATCCTGCAAAGTCCTCCACATCTGGGGGCTAGTGCCAAAATTGGGGAGAGTTGTCTCACAGACTAGTCTAGCAACAGCCTGACATAGTCATCATCACAAAATCATGTCTCACAGACAATGTCCCGGACACGATTACCAGTCCTGGGTATGTCCTGTCCCACCGGCAGGACAGGCTCAGCAGAGGTGATGGCACAGTGGTATACAATCGGGGTCCTCAACATCGACTCTGGACCATGAAGTCTCATGGCATCAGGCCAAACATGGGCAAGGAAACCTCCTGATTACCACGAATCGCCCTCTCTCAGCTGATGAATCAGTGCTCGTCCATGTTGAATACCACTTGGAGGAAGCACTGAGGGTGGCAAGGGCACAGAATGTACTCTGGGTGGGGGACTTCAATGTCCAGCACCAAGAGTGGCTCAGTAGCATCACTACTGACTGAGCTGGCTGAGTCCTAAAGGTCATAGCTGTTAGACTGGGTCTGCGGAAGGTGATGAGGGAACCAACAAGAAGGAAAAACATACTTGACCTCATCCTCACCAACCTGACTGCTGCAGATGCATCTGTCCATGACAGTATCAGTAGGAGTAACCACCACACTGTCATTGTAGAGACGAAGTCCTGTCTTTACATTGAGGATACCCTCCATCGTGTTGTGTGGCACTACCACCATGGTAAATGGGATAGATTTTGAGCAGATCTAGCAACTCTAGATTGGGCATCCATGAGGCGTTGTGGGCCATCAGCAGCAGCAGAATTGTACTCAAACACAATCTGTATCTTCATGGCCTGGCATATCCCCCACTCTACCATTACCACCAAACCATGGGATCAACCTTGGCTCAATGAAGAGTGCAGGAGGGCATGCCAGGAGCAGCACCAGGCATACCTAAAAATGAGGGGTCAACCTGGTGAAGCTACAACACAGAACCACTTGCGTGCCAAACAGCATAAGCAGCAAGTGATAGAGAGACCTAAGCGATTCCACAACCAACAGATCAGATCTAAGTTCTGCAGACCTGGCACATCCAGTCGTGAATGGTGGTGGACAATTAAACAACTCATTAGAGGAGGAGGCTCCACAAATATCCCCATCCTCAATGATGGGGGAGCCCAGCACATCAGTGCAAAAGAAAAGGCTGAAGCATTCGCAACAATCTTCAGCCAGAAGTGCCGAGTGGATGATCCATCTTGGTCTCCTCCGGAGGTCCCCAGCATCAGGTGCCAGACTTCAGCCAATTCAATTCGATTAACTCCACGTGACATGAAGAAACAGCTGAAGGCACTGGATGCTGCAAAGGCTATGGGCCCTGACAATATTCCAGCAATAGTACTGAAGACTTGTGCTCCAGAACTTGCTGTGCCCCTAGCCACGCTGTTCCAGTACAGCTACAACACTGGCATCTACCCGGCTATGTGGAAAATTACCCAGTTATGTCCTGTACACAAAAAGCAGGACAAATCCAACCCGTCCAATTATCGCCTCATCAGTCTACTCTCAATCATCACTAAAGTGATGGAAGGGCTCATCAACAGTGCTATCAAGTGGCACTTGCTGAGCAATAACCTGCTCACTGATGCCCAGTTTGAGACCATTCAGCTCCTGATCCCATTACAGCCTTGATTAAACATGAACAAAAGAGCTGAATTCAAGAGGTGAGGTGAGAGTGACTGCCATTGACATCAAGGCAGCATTTGACCGAGTGTGGCATCAAGGAGCTCTAACAAAACTAGAGTCAATGGGAATCGGGGAGAAAACTCTCCACTGGTTGGAGTCATACCTAGCACAAAGGAAGATTGTTGTGGTTGTTGGAGGTCAGTCATCTCAGCTCCAGGACATCACTGCAGGAGTTCCTCAGGGTGGTGTCCTCGGCCCAACCATCTTCATCTGCTTCATCAATGACCTTCCTTCCATCATAAGGTCAGAAGTGGGGATGTTTGCTGATGATTGCACAATGTTTGATACCATTTGTGAATCCTCAGCTACTGAAACAGTCCATCGCCAAATGCAACAAGACTTGGACAATATCCAGGTTTGGGCTGACAAGTGGCAAGTTACATTCGTGCCACACAAGTGCCAGGCAATGACCATCTCCAAAGAGAGAGAATCTAACCATCACCCCTTGACATTCAATGCCATTACCATTGCTGAATCCCCCACTATCAACATGCTGTGGATTACCATTGACCAGGAACTGAACTGGAATAGCTGTATAAATACTGTGGCTACAAGAGCAGGTCAGACACTGGGAATCCTGTGACGAGTAACTCTCCCCCTGACTCCCCAAAGCCTGTCCACCATCTACACAAGTGAGGAGTGTGATGGAATTATCTCCACTTGCCTGGATGAATGCAGCTCTAACAACACTCAAGAAGCACCAACAACACTGAGAGTAACATCGCTGATAAGTCACTGTCATGCAGTTTTTCCAATAAAATGCAGTTGACATGGTCAGACCCTGTACAAATACTTCATGGTTGATTAGACTGCAGCAGATGTGACATTGTGGCTGAACCTTTTCCCATGACTGAGATATTGTTTGAGTTGAGTGTTGTTTCTTTCTTTTGCAGAAGGAGTTGAGTTTGCCAAGGAGGCACAGTGTGTAAGTACTCAACACTTTCTCGTGCTGCTATAAGATACTAACTAGCTCTTTAGCTTGTAGTTTACAGAAGAGGCTGGTCATTTACTCCCCACATTGTACAATGTCCGAATGGTCACACAAACCAATTCATCTGAGGTTCGTAGAAACATTAACTCACTACTGCCCAGAATGTTTGGATGCATTATCATAGAAGTTATTCATACAAAACAAGCTACAGATTGACCCTGAGGTATGTTTGAGCTCTGTCAGTTTGTGGTCGAAAGTCTGATTGAAGTTTTTCAGAAAGTTTGATTTGAGTTCCAGGAATTGGCAATTGATGTTGAGTTTGTCATTGTGTCAGGATTATGCTCACTGTGATGTTGAGTTCGGGCTCTTCCTTCCCCTGATGAGTACAACATTTTGGCTGGTTTTACAACAATATCGTGCATTTATATAATGCCTTTAATGCCCCCAAGGTGCTTCACAAGACAGCAGTCAAACAAAATTTGAGACCTGGCGTTGCATAGTGCCCATTCTGCTATGCCTGTTATCCAGTTCTGTTAAGACAGTCTGGGTAATTCCCCTGTGCTGATCAATGTTGTAATATACCTTTAAGTGGCAGCAGCATGCCATCACCAGAAGGGAATTGTGCCCATGCGATCCAGTCTTCACTTCAGCCTATGAGGAGAACATAGCACAGACAATTCTGCTGATGTTTTCAAGATTTCTACCTTTGTATAGCTGTTCTTATTTGTCTAGCTTAAATAAATGCCCAATCCCTTATGGGTGATTGGTGCTTTTATATCATTATAAAAACACAACATGGTGGCAGTGGAGAATGGACTCTGAAATCCTGAAAGCATGAAAAAGTAAAGAAGCTGCAGTCTGACCTTTGAGAAGCGCGCCTAAATCAAAGACACAGCTGGAGATCACTTGAAAAAGTTCCAGCCTGATCGATCACAGGGGCAGAGTGAAGGAACCTAGCCAGATCACAAAAGACTGAGCAAAATTTACAAACGAGAAAAGGCTGCAAGGCAGACGAATAATCTACTGTGCAGAGGAAAAGAATAATCTGAGCGAACACAGAGTCAGCAGGGGTGAGCTAAAAAATTAAGCTCTTGGCCAGAACGAGTTTAAAGAAGCTTTTCAGTCAGCAGCAGTCAGAATTACTGTTTAAACACACCGCAAACAGCTGAGTCCCGAGTCGGTGCCTGAATACGTGGTGGCTGAGCTTGATCTGAACAAAAAGTAAATTTCAAATAATCAGTATTTTGAACCTCAAAAAAAAGCCAGGAATTGGTGGTTGCAAGACTCAAGAACGCTCAGATACTATGAGGAAGACTCAGGATGATTGATCCAAAGAGTTGCTGCTGAAATATTTAAAGCACAGTTGCCATTACTGTGGGAGCTGAAACCGGCAAGCCTGGGAAACCTCATTGTGAGGAAGTATTGACTGGACAGTTACAGCAGCACCATTTCAGAAGAGAGAGAAACTTTTGTTTTTATTCATTGGGTGTAGACATCACTGGCTAGGCCAACATTTATTGTCCCTGGTCAGAGGGCATTTACAAGTAAACCACATTGCTGTGGGGGCATGGAGTCACATAGAGACCAGGCCAGGTAAGGAGAGCAGATTTCCTTCCCTAAATGGCATTAGTGAACCAGGTGGGTTTTTACAACAATGGTTTCACAGTCATCATTAGACTCTTAATCCCAGATTTTTATTGAATTCAAATTCCACCATCTCCTATAACAGGATTCAAACCCGGGTCCCCACAGCATTACCCTGGGTCTCGAGATTTCTTAGTCCGACAACAACACCATCACCTCCCCAGCTATACGTCCCTCTTATGGGAAGCAGCAATGGATAGTAAATTAAAACTATCCGACCAAATCAGGCTAAAGCAAAGGCTAAACCAGAGCCAAAATTGGGCGTCATAGAGAAGAAAATTTTTAGACTACAGGAGTACATCAGGATTAAGTCAGAAATCAGAAGAAGTCCAAATTAATAAGTTTTTATACTTACTTGGTGTATTTGTGGATGAAGTAATCCTAATGCATGGTATTGATGAATCCTCAGTTAGCTCTGATGAGATATTGAAAGCCTTTGACAAATATTTTAAACTCCAAGTTGGACAGAGCTCAGGCCTCAAAAAAGATCCAGAAATCCCCCAGTAAAGCATCGAAGGGGAAGGAGATCCCAGAGCGAGGGAGACAAGTATTGCCTAAGCAAACCACAAGTTGGTTGTAGACTATGTCAGAGCAATGAGGTGCACAAACTGAAGAATTTAGTGCAGAGAAAAGAAGAGGCTGAGAAACAGCCGAAAGGCTGAAAAATAGAGCAATTTGAAAATGCTGACAACAACAGTACCCAAACGACGAGAGCAGGTGGCAATGCAGAGCAATCAGCTGGCTGTGAATGAAATAAAGGGATCTGAGGTAACCCAGAATAAACGAAGCCTGCAAAAGAAAATGAAGCTATTCCACAGGAAAATGTTCATATCAAATCTGAGTTGGAAAATCTCAACCAGAAGTGCAGTCAGGCACAGCGGCCGGCAGAAGAGGTACTCAGGAAAGTGCAGCCCTGAGAGGAGGCGTGGGCACAGAGGCACTGGACTAATAATTGAGTGACCCAGGGTAATATTCCAGGGACCCGGGTTTGAATCCAATTTGAATTCAATAAAAATCTGGATTCAAAAGTCTGATGATGACCATGAAACCATTGTTGATTGTTGTAAAAACCCATCTGGTTCACTCATGCCCTTCAGGTGAGGAAATCTGCCATCCTCACCCAGTCTGGCCTCCATGTGACTCCAGACCAAAAGCAATGTAGTTTCAAATGCCCTCTGAAATGGCCTAGCAAGCTACTCAGTTGTAATAAACCGCTAAAAAGGAACGAAACTGGACGGACCACCCAGCATCGACCTAGGCACCAGAAACGACAACAGCAAACTCAGCCTGTTGACCCTGTCAGCAAAGTCCTCCTTACTAATATCTGGGGGCTAGTGCCGAAATTGGGAGAGCTGTCTCACAGACTAGTCAAGCAACAGCCTGACACAGTCATACTCACAAAATCGTACCTTATAGAAAATGTCCCAGGAAACACCATCACCATCCCTGGGTATGTCCTGTCCCACCGGCAGGACAGACCCAGCAGAGGTGGCGGCACAGTGTTATACAGTCGGGAGGGAGCTGCCCTGGGAGTCCTCAACATCGACTCCGGACCCCATGAAGTCTCATGGCATCAGGTCAAACATGGGCAAAGAAACCTCCTGCTGATTAACACCCTCAGCTGATGAATCAGTGATCCTCCATGTTGAACATCACTTGGAGGAAGCACTGAGGGTGGCAAGGGCGCAGGATGTGCTCTGGGTGGGCGACTTCAATGTCCATCACCAAGAGTGGCTCGGTAGCATCACTACTGACTGAGCTGGCCGAATTTTAAAGGACATAGCTGCTAGACTGAGTCTGTGGTAGGTGGTGAGGGAACCAACAAGATGGAAAAACATAATTGACGTCATCCTCACCAAACTGCCTGCTGCAGATGCATTTGTCCATGACATTATCAGTAGGAGTGACCGCCACAGAGTCCTTGTGGAGACAAAGTCCTGTCTTCACATTGAGGATACCCTCCATTGTGTTGTGTGGCACTGCCACTGTGCTAAATGGGATAGATTTTGAACAGATCTAGTAACTCAAGACTGGGCATCCATGAGGCACTGTGGGCCATCAGCAGCAGCAGAATTGTACTCGAACACAATCTGTAACCTCATGGCCTGGCATATCCCACACTCTACCATCATCATAAAGCCAGGGATCAACACTGGTTCAATGAAGAATGCAGGAGGGCATGCCAGGAGCAGCATCAGGCATAGGGTGAAGCTATATCACAGGACTACTTGCATGCCAAACAGCATAAACAGCAAGTGATAGACAATTCCACAACCAAATGATCAGATCTAAGCTCTGCAGTCCTGTCACATCCAGTCATGAATGGTGGTGGACAATTAAACAACTCATTGGAGGAGGAGGCTCCACAAATATCCCCATCCTCAATGATGGGGGAGTCCAGCACATCAATGCAAAAGATAAGGCTGAAGCATTTGCAACAATCTTCAGCCAGAAGTGCCGAGTGGATGATCCATCTCGATCTCCTCCGGAGGTCCCCAGCATCACAGATGTCGGTCTTCAGCCAATTCGATTCACTCCACGTGATATCAAGAAACAGCTGAAGGCACTGGATACCGCAAAGACTATGGGCCTTGACAATATTCCAACAATAGTACTGTAGACTTGTGCTCCAGAACTAGCTGTGCCCCTAGCCAAGCTGTTTGTTCCAGTTCAGCTACAACACTGGCATCTCCCCAGGAATGTGGAAAATGGCCCAGGTATGACCTGTACACAAAATCCAACCCGGCCCATTACTGCCACATCATCAGTAAAGTGATGGGAGGGTTCACCAACAGTCATATCTAGCGACGCTTACTCAGCAATAACCTGCTCACTGATGCTGAGTTTGGGTTCCACCAGAGTCACTCAGCTCCTGACCTCATTACAGCCTTGGTACAAACATGGACAAAAGAGCTGAACTCCCGAGGTAAGGTGAGAGTGACTGCCCTTGATATCAAAGCAGCATTTGATCGAGTGTGGCATCAAGGCGCCCTAGCAAAACTGGAGTCAATGGCAATCGGGGAAAACTCTCCACTGGTTGGAGTCATACCTAGCACAAAGGAAGATGGTTGTCTTTGTTGGAGGTCAGTCATCTTAGTTCTGGGACATCACTGCAGGAGTTTCTCAGGATAGTGTCCTAGGTGCAACTATCTTCAGCTCTTTCATCAATGACCTCCCCACCATCATAAGGTCAGAAGTGGGGATGTTCGCTGATGATTACACAATGTTCAGCATCATTTGTGACTCCTCAGAAACTGAAGCAGCCCATGTCCAAATGCAGCAAGACCTGGATAACATTCAGGCTTGGGCTGACAAGTGTCAGGTAACATTTATGCTACATAAGTGCTAGGCAATGATCATCTCCAACAAGAGAGAATCGCCCCTTGATTTTCAATGGCATTACCATTGCTGAATCCCCCACTATCAAACTCCTGGGGGTTACCATTGACCAGAAACTGAACTGGACTAGCTATATAAATACTGTGGCTACAAGAGCAGGTCAGAGGCTAGGAATCCAGGGATGAGTAACTCACCTCTTGACTCCCCAAAGACCATTCACCATCTACAAGGCACAGGTCAGGAGTGTGATGGAATACTCCCCACTTGCTTGGATGAGTGCAGCTCCCACAACACTGAAGAAGCTTGACACCGTCCAGGACAAAGCAGCCCACTTGATTGGCACCACATTCACAAACATTCACTCCCTCCACCACACATTAGCAGCAGTGTGTACCATCTACAAGATGCACTGCAGGAATTCACCAAGGCTCCTTAGACAGCACCTTCCAAACCCTCGACCACTACCATCTAGAAGGACAAGGGCAGCAGATAGATGGGAACACCACCACCTGGAAGTTCCTCTCCAAGCCACTCACCACCCTGACTTGGAAATATATCGCCGTTCCTTCACTGTCGCTGGGTCAAAATCCTGAAACTCCCTCCCTAACAGCACTGTGGGTGTACCTACACCACATGGACTGCAGCGGTTCAAGAAGGCAGCTCACCACCACCTTCTCAAGGGCAATTAGGGATGGGCAATAACAATGCTGGCCTAGCCCCACACACACACAGATATCCATTACTTCATCCATTATTAGCCTTAGAGATGTTAAAATCAGGCCTGATAAGTGATTTGGCTAATTTCTTAGCATTTTTGGGCTAGAATTGAGGCACTGATTGTTTTTTCCCATGAGCACTGAAAGCAAAAGAGATTGGTTGATTTCTTGTTCTTGCCTAATGTCTATTAAACCCACTGACAAAGACAGCGCTTTTGTTGTTTGCCAAACTGACCTTTACCTTGTAGATCCTGAACACCGACCAACACCTCCTCCTAAGTCCCTCTGAATCACAACCCGTCCATCAAACATCAAGCCGTTTGGAGAGGGAAACACAATTAACATTTCGAGTCCGCATGATTCTTCTTCAGAATCGTATGGACTCAAAACGTTAACTCTGTTTCTCTCTCCACAGATGCTGCCAGACCTGCTGAGTTTTGCAGCATTTTCCGTTTTTATTTCAGATTTCCAGCATCTGCAGTATTTTGCTTTTGTCAAGCCCAGACTATTACTAACCGTCATCCACTCTGGAGATTCTTCACCTCCACCCACTCCACCCTAACATCTTGCCCGCCAAACCGCACTCCCCACACTCCCACCATCACCGCTGCCCCAACTAACTTCAACCTCATAGAACCCTGACCCCGAATAGGTCACTTCTACTTCCTTCCCAAGATCCACAGAAACAGGACTGCCCTGTGTTTGCTCCAAGAACTGATTTCTTCCTATTGGGATTCAACTTTATTTTCTGTTTTCCAGTCTCTTCCCACCTACATACCTACTCTTCCCTTGCCCTCCGTCACTTTAAGCTTCCAGTTTCCAAGCTTTAACCGTCTCTTTGCCAGCATGAACGCCCAACTTCTCTGCCGCTCTGTCCTGCAGCAGGCGGTCTGAACCGTCTCTGCTTCTTCCTTGAGCGGTGGCCCACAATCCATCAGTACTCACCTCCACCTGGCTCAAATTCTTCTTAAATTCAACAGCTTCTGCTTTGACTTCACTCACTCCCTCCACACATGTTGCTATGGGTACTGCATGGATCCTGGTTATTCCTGTCTTTCTGTGGGATAGGTGGAATGTTTCTTGTTCCAGTCCAACTCAGGCCCCCTCTCTCAGCTCTTTCTCTGGCACATTGATGACTGTACTGGTGTTGTTTCCTGCTTTCACTCCTGAATTGGGAAATTTCATCAACTTTCTACCCTTCTCTCACCTTCACCTGGTCCACCTCTGACTCTTCCTTTCGCTTCCTCGACTTCTCCGTCTCCATTTCTGGGGAGAGGCCATCAACAAATGTTCATTCTAAGCCACCGGCTGCCACCACTACCTCGACTACACTTCCCCTCACCCTGCTTCCTGTTTGACTAAGCTGCCCCATCCCAATATTTCCTCCTTTGTCTCATTGCTCATTTTTCTCTTATTATGTTTCTGTGAAGGGCCTTGGCATATTTTTGTTATGTTCAACCCCATTGCTTTTGACCTCTTGTGTTCCCCTAGAATCTTTATTCTTTTGTATAGTTTCCACCCTTTGGGCCTAATCTCATTTCTCCATAATCTTGGCCCTTGCTTTACCGTCACAAGTTTCACCATTATCCTCACGGTCTGTCCTAGGGTCTGGGACTTCTGATTATAGTTTAAAATTCTGGCCTCAGGCTGGAGCTTTGCAGCAGCAGTGAAACTCTTGTGTTCTCACTGCCCATCTTGTAGAGGAAATTCTTATTCCATCTTCATCCCAGATTTAAAGCCTAGTTCTTTGGAGAGTGGGAGCATGGATGCTGCACTAATACAAAAGCAAAATACTGTGGATACTGAATATCCTGTCAGCTTCGAGATGAGGGGAGAGGCGTGTTTTCCAGATTAATGAGTTCTGGGGTCACACATGGTGAAGGAATGTGTTTTCTGCTTTTGTTGTTACTTCTCAGCAGTTGTACTAAACTTCCGAGAGATATTCTTCCTCAAAAAGAAGGTACTGCCCCTAAAAACTCACTTCAACAAAGGCCTCAGGCTGCAAAAACAAGCCTGACCACAACTCCTCCCTGTGAGAGCTTGCTGCCTGGCAGCTTCCTGTCACTGATCAGAAAGCTGCTTCCTATAGAGCTACCGGCCAGGAGCTGCTGGGCCTGGACACTCCCTGTCGCCTGCAGGCTCTCCCTGTCTCAACCACCCCCCACCCCCCACCCCACCCCTGGATTTAGGATTCTATTCCTTAGAGCCCTTGAGACACCCGTCAGAGACTGTGAGACTGTTGTCTTTCTGTGTGAGTGACTGGAGGGGCAGGCAGGCCTGCCCAAGGCAATGATCTTTTGTCAGTGAGAGAAAGAGAGACAGAGACAGCAAGAGTGAGTGAGTGTGTGTGTGTGTGTGTGTGAGAGAGAGAGACTGGGTGGGTGAGAGTCAGTGGAGGAGAAAGAGGGTGGGACAGAAAGTAGCAAGAGGGAGAGTGAGTGTGAGAGAGTGTGTGTGTGGGAGAAAGAGAGAGAGAGAGAGAGAGAGCAAGTGGGTGAGACACACACAAAGAACTGATCAGTTGCTGTTATCAGCAAACATTTGGAGAGCTGGGCACTGAGAGGATGCAAATATCGGACTCTAACTTTGAAAGCAGGGAGAGCGGTGCGCTATATTCAACATCCCAAATCGACCTTGATTTTAACCCTTGAAGTGCTGATCAGGATTTGCCTGGGTGCAACCATGTCTGATCCGAGCTACTGGACGGGACTCCCCAACTACAAGAGTCACTTTGTGACAGGAAGTCTGCTTCAACGCTCTAAAAGGTAAGCTTTCAGTGGATATTTGCAGTATGTGATGCCCCTGCTTTGTGGCTAGTCCCCTCCCCGGACCCTTTTGTAAGTCCTGAACTCTCTTTCCAATTATTTGAGACCGTAACTGGGAATAGGCCACTCAGCCTTTGCCTGTTTTACACAGGGTAAGTGCTGATTTGGAATATCTCAGCAACAGATGCTCCCGGGTGTGTTTTACAAAGGGCAGTGTGAAGAAGATTCCACTTCCACTCACAAATTGAAGAGATGAGGTGGATTATGACTTGATTTATCCAGAAACAGAGGCTGCATCATGTTTTTTAATTCTTTCACGAGATGTGGTTAGGCCAGCATTTGTTGCCCAACCCTAATTGTCCTTGAAATGAATGGCTCACCAGCCCCCTTCAGAGGGGCAGTTAAGAGTCAGCCACATTGCTGTGGGACTGGAGTCACATGTAGACCAGACCAGGTAGGGACGGCAGATTTCCTTCCCTAAAGGGCATTCGTGAACCAGATGGGTTTTTACAGTAGTTGACGATAGTTTCATGGTCATCATTACTGAGACTAACTTTATTAATTGAATTTAAATTCCACCAGCTGCTGTGGTGCCCCACGTTCCCAGAACATGAGTCTGAGCCTCTGGGATTACTAGTCCAGTGACGTTCCCACTACACCACCATCTCCCCTGAGGATGATATAATCCTCATTAAACAGTTTCTACATTACTTTATTTCTATTTCCTTCATTTGTTTCTGTTGCTCTGTATCCTTTTTCATTTCTGGTAATCCTACTTTTTATTTTTGTCTCCTCAGACCTTTCTCTTTTCCATTTCTATCTTTCAGCTTTGTGTCAAATGGCTCAATCGGAGTACTCTTGTCTCTTGAGTTACAAATCCCACTGCAGGACTTGAACACAAAAATCAAAGTTCACTTTCCAGTGAGGTACTGAGGGAGTGCTACATTGCTGAAGGTGCTGTCTCTCAGATGAAACAAGGCCCCATCTGCCTTTTCAGGTGGATTTAAAAGATCCCATAACCACTATGAGAGAAGAGCAGGAAGTTATCCCCAGTATCCTGGCCAATATTTTATTTGTCAATCAACATCATAAAAACAGATTCAAATCAGGTCATTATCATATTGCTGTTTGTGGGATCTTGCTGTGTGCAAATTGGCTGCTGTGTTTCCTACCTTAAAACAGTGACTACACTTCAAAGGTACTCATTGGCTGTATAGTACTTTGGGGCATCTGATAGTTGTGAAAGGTTTTACATAAATGCAAGACTTTTTATCTTTCCTCCGACAGGTATCCTCCATCTCTGTTTGACTCTTTGCTCTATTACTTCTTTCTATCTCTCTCATACACTATCCCTCTCTCTCTCTGTCCTTCATGTCTGCCTCACTTTTACCGCCAATATTCTATTTAAAGCACAGGACCCTGGTTTAAATATTTAAAGAGGCCAGTCCATGGTACAGGTGGGAACTATGGACACCTGACATTACGGTGCTTGACTGGGGTTCATGGAGCAGGAAGCTGCTCACTGCATTGTCAACCCATTATTCTCCCCATTAACACCAGACACAGACGGTGAAAATCCAGCCCACAGTTTCGCTGGCTTGGGGTTCAGTAATGAGTAGTATCAAGTTATCTTAAGAGTGAGGCAAGATCAGGAGATCATTTTTTCCACAATCATTGGAATTTGGAATGTTTGTAATAACAAGTGGTTGAAGCAAGGGTGAGCAGGAAAATGAAACAGAGAATGATACAGGGGTATGGAGCAGAAAGCGGGGCAGTGGGATTAGTTTGGGATTCATTACAGGGATATGGCCCCTTTAAAATCTGACCCACATCTCAAGGTGGTGAAGGGGTGAACAACTAGAAGTAGAGAACACAAACAGAAAATGCTGGAAAAACTCAGCAGGTCTGGCAGTATCTGTCGAGAGAGAAACAGAGCTCTGACGAAGAGTCATACAGACTCAAAACGTTAACTCTGTTTCTCTCTCCACAGATGCTGCCAGACCTGCTAAATTTTTCCAGCAATTTCCATTTTTGTTTCAGATTTCCAGCATCCACAGTATTTTGCTTTTAACTAGGAGCAGGGGATTCCTTGTTGAGGCTAAGCCATCAGTGGTGAAAGTCTGGACTGAAGTACCACCGAAGATGTTACGCAAGGTGGACAGGCTCAACAAGAACTCTGAAAATAGCTGGCTAATATGGGTGGTGAAGACTTGGGCAGTAGCGGGTTCTTATGGCCACTGGCCGGATGGATGACCACAGTGGCAACGGCCAACCTGTGGCAACAGGAAGGCAGATATCCAGTACAACAGGGGAATGGCTTCCTCACTGTGAGCTGGAAAGACGAGGGGCCCTACCATCTTATTTACCCAAACTATGGACAATGGATGCAAAGCAGAACTCATACCGGCTTGGACGTCATCCAGTGAACCAAGGTCCACGTGCTCTGTTGGTACCAGGACAGGGTCAGAAAACGTGCTACTGGAAGAAAAGGAAAGGGAACAATGTTACCAGTATCAAAGAGCCAGGAAAGTAATCACCTGACATCAGTTCAACTGCATAAGAAGCTCAGAGTTAGAACATGGAATGTGTGTAACATGCTTCAGCTTGGCAAAGTACAGTTGCTTACAAGGGAAATGGAGAGAATTGGTGTGTATATGTGCAGGCTGGCAGAAGTGGGCTGGGAAGGTCAAGGTCACTTCACAACATGACACGCCATAGCTTACTCTAGAGGAGATGCATGCGGCCTCTATGGAATAGCAGTGTGGATGCACAAACATTTGGCTAGAGCTCTAATTGGATGTGAACCAATCAGTGATAGGGTCATAGTTGTGCATCTTAATGCAAAACCAAGAGACATCACTTTGATTTAGGCTTATGGACCTACACCGACTGCTGCAGAAGATGATATTGCATACTTTTATCATGATGTGTTGAAGGCGATGAAACAATCTCCAAATAAATACTTTTGTTAGTTATGGGTGACTTTGATGCCAATCTTGGTGAGTGGGTTATGGATAGGGTCCAGGCAGTGACTGACTATTTGGATTAGGAGAGGCTGATGAAGCTGGAGCCTGCCTTCAGGATTTTTGTAAAGAACATGATCTGGTTCTGGCCAACACATGGTTTAAACATCATCAAAGATGATTGTATACCTGGACCTCACCAAATGGACAAACTAAGAATCAAATTGATTACATTACAGTAGCAAACAATGGAGATCCTGTCTAAAGATTGTAAGATGTATCGAGGAGCAGACTGTGACATTGATCATCATTTGCTTGTGGCGATACTGAAGGCCAGAGTGGGCGAAAAGATAAAACAGGTTTTAATGACATAACTGCATTCAGACGAGCTTGAGGATAATAAGGCAGTGCAGTATGCAGCAATCACCAACAAGATCATAGCTCTTTAGATGGCAGCTGGCGAGAGAGCACCAGAAGAGCTTTGACAAACCACAAAAACTTTCTCCTGGATGTAGCAAAGGAAATGGTGGGATTTGTGCAGCCTGTGAGATAGAAAGGATGGATATCTGATGAGACTTTTTCTCTGATTGAAGCCAAGAGGGACGAGGAGAGGAGAAATGTTATGGATTATTTCAAAGAAAGCTGTGAGCGGATAAAGAGAAACAGCTAAATGACGTGTGAGATGAATTAGAAGCGGAGAATCAGAAAGGCAATGTATGGAAACTTTTCCAAACAGTTCGATTAATTACTCAAAAGTTTCAACCTTGCCTGCATTGCATCCAGTCAGCTTCTGACAAGAATGAAATGGAAGCGAAGAAAATTGCTGCACGATGGCACGAATACTGTGGCTACCTCGACAAAGATGACAGTGAGTCAGAATTTAACAGCCAAATTGAACATGAGTCTCCCCCGCTTCGATCTGAGGTACAGCGAGCCATTCATCAGACAGCCAGCCGTAAGATCATGGGTCCGGATGATATACCGGCGGAATTAGTTAAGATGGGAGGACAAAATGTATAGAATATGTGTGGCACTGTGGGAGACTGGTGATTGGCTGGAGGACTGCACTGACTCTATCATTATCCCTCTTCTGAAGAATGGTGATCTCAAACAGTGCACAAATAATAGAACAATTGCTTTGATCTCCAACGCAAGTAAAATTTTGCTTGGGATCATCCTGGAATGGATCTGGAAAAGGGCAGAGAGTGAAATTGCTGATGAGCAAGCTGGATTTTGGCATGGAACAGGGGCCGGAGATCAAGCCACTAGTCTTAGAATCATAATAATCTTAGAATGATAAGTCCAAGAACATCAGCAGCCAATATACACGAGCTTCATTGATTGTAAGAAGCATTCGATTCAGCCTCACACGAGAGAGTCTGGTTGACAATGTTAGACATTGGAATATCCACCACATTTAATCAACTTGATAGCCAAGCTTTACTGTAAGCAACAAGGTAGGCTCAGAGTTCCGCAGCACTGTCACAGAATGGTTCAAACTCAAAAAGGGTGTTAGACAGGGCTGTGCCCTCTCAGCATATTTATTCAACATCCTAGCAGAAATAGTTATGAGAGAGACACTTCATAGATATAAAGGTGGAATACTGATTGGCGGGCGGTGAGTTTCACAAGGTGGGATACTGATTGGAGAGCGGTGAGTTTTAATTAGGGGATACTGATTGGTGAGCGGTGAGTTTAATCATGATACTGATTGGTGAGCGGTGAGTTTCACATTGTTGATGTAGTTTATATGGATTTCAGTAAAGCCTTTGACAAGGTCCCACATGGGAGACTTATAAAGAAGGCAAATGCACCTGGGAAACAGGGTAATTTGATAAGGTGGATTCAAAATTGGCATAGTTGTAGGAGACAGAGGGTGATGACAGAAGGCTGCTTTAGTGACTGGAAGCCCGTGTCCAGTGTCATACCACAGGGATCTGTGCTGGGCCCCCTATTATTCATCATTTACATAAACGACATAGATGACTATGTGTGGGGTAGGATTAGTAAGTTTGCGGATGACACAAAGGGTGGTTAACAGTGAGGTTGAGTGTCTTGGGCTACAGGAAGATATAGACGAGATGGTCAAATGGGCAGATAAATGGCAGATGGAATTTAACCCTGAAAAGTGTGAGGTGATGCACTTTGGTAGGAGTAATTTGACAAGGAAGTATTCAATGAACGGCATGACATTAGGAAATTCTGAGGAACAAAGGGACCTTGGCGTGTGTGTCCATAGATCTCTGAAGGCGGAGGGGCATGTTAGTGGGGTGGCGAAAAAGGCATATGGGACACTTGCCTTTATCAATCGAGGCATAGATTACAAAAGTAGGGAGGTCATGTTGGAGTTGTATAGAACTCTGGTGAGGCCACAGCTGGAGTACTGTGTGCAGTTCTGGTCGCCACGTTATAGGAAGGATGTGATTGCACTGGCCAGGATTTTCCCCTCAGCGATTTGGGGGTGGGGCCCGTTCGCCGAGGGGAAAATGATGCGGGATGGCATAATGAGGAATCCTCGACGTCATCCTGGGCCATTTAAATTTTCAGGAAGGTGGGCAGACAGTGAAATCAGCTGTCCGCCCGCCGACCTGTCAATGGCCAATTGAGGCCATTGACAGACTAATTACGATAATTAAAAACCTGCCCATCCAAGCTTAAGGCTGGCGGGCAGGCCAGGAGCCCCAGCGGGCTACAGATTATTCATGAAACTTCATCCACTGGCGGGATGAAGCTTCATGTCCGTTTTTTAAAAATGTAATAAATTTTATGAGTTTATTATTAACATGTCCCATCTCGTGTGACATTGTCACATGAGGGGGACATGTTAATAATTTTAATATTTATCTATTTTTAGACTTTACTTACCTCTCACAAATCTCCCTGGGACAGGACTTTGCCTCAGGGAGCAGTGCGCTCTGTCGTGCGCATGCGTGAAAAAGCGCACTTTGACAGCTGGGGATTCCCTCCACCCCCCGCACAGGAAGTGCATAGCGCTTCCTGTCGGGAAGGCCGTTGGGCGGGCCTTAATTGGCCCGCCCACTCAAAATGGCGGCGGGCCCCGTTTCGGCAGCGGGGGTCAGCTGTCCACCCGCTGCCGAGCCGGTGGGGCCTGCACGCCATCCGAGGGCAAAATTCTGCCCACAGGAGGGGGTGCAGAGGAGATTCACCAGGATGTTACCTGGGATGATACTTTACGTTATGAAGAGAGGTTGGATAGACTTGGGTTGTTTTCGTTGGAGCAGAGAAGACTGAGGGGCGACCTGATCGAGGTGCACAAGATTATGAGGGGCATGGACAGAGTGGATAGGGAGCAGCTGTTCCCCTTAGTTGAAGGGTCAGTCACAAGGGGACACAAGTTCAAGGTGAGGGGCAGGAGGTTTAGGGGGGATCTGAGGAAAAACATTTTTACCCAGAGGGTGATGACGGTCTGGAATGCACTGCCTGGGAGGGTGGTGGAGGCGGGTTGCCTCACATCCTTTAAAAAGTACCTGGATGAGCACTTGGCACGTCATAACATTCAAGGTTATGGGCCAAGTGCTGGTAAATGGGATTAGGTAGGTAGGTCAGGTGTTTCTCACGTGTTGGTGCAGACTCGATGGGCCGAAGGGCCTCTTCTGCACTGTGTAATTCTGTGATTCTGTGAATGGTCTGCACAGATGGGTTGAATAGCTTATTTCTGTGTTGTAAAGGATTTTGCTTCCGTAAGCCTACATCCTTGAGATGTAACTCATTCAAAACTCAAAAAAAAAGGCAAAATTAAAGGCTCTATGTCTAAATGCACCTAACATTCGAAACAAAACAGAGGAACTGATAGCACAAATAGAAATAAATAAGTACGATTTGATAGCCATTACAGCGACATGGCTATAGCATGACATAGATTGGGACCTGAATACTGAAGGGTATGTGGCATTTAGGAAGGACAGGAAGTTAAGAAAAGGTGGAGGGTGGCTCTGTTATTAATGATGGTATTAGCACATTAGAGAGGGCTCCAATCGGTGACTGATTCTGATGCATGGGCATTTTTTCCCAGTTCTTACAATCTTTATTTTTGGCATTTAAATTCTTCAGATCCCTGAGGCAGCTCTCTGCCTTCAGGAAGCTTTCTGTGAACTTAAAAAGGAAATTAGGAGAGCAAAAAGGGGGCGTGAGAAAACATTGGCGGGTAAAATAAAGGAAAATCCAAAGTTATTTTACAAGTACA
Organism: Cetorhinus maximus; assembly: GCF_964194155.1. Classification (NCBI taxonomy): domain Eukaryota; kingdom Metazoa; phylum Chordata; class Chondrichthyes; order Lamniformes; family Cetorhinidae; genus Cetorhinus; species Cetorhinus maximus. Next base: position 121,843,988 of record NC_135891.1, read on the forward strand.
TTAAGAGTAAGAGGATAACTAGGGGAAGAGTAGGGCCCATGAAGGACCATAGTGGTAATTTGTATGTGGAGCCGGAAGACGTAGGTAGGGTTCTAAATGAATACTTTGTGTCGGTGTTCACAAGGGAGAAGGATGATGTGGATATGGAAATCAGGCAGAAGGACTGTGATATAATTAAAGAAATTAGCATAGAAAGGGAGAAGTTTCTAAGTGGTCTGGCAGGCTTAAAAGTAGATACCTCTCCAGGCCCGGATGAAATTTATCTCAGGCTGTTGAGTGAGGCAAGGGAGGAGATAGCAGGGGTGCTGGCTATAATTTTCAATACCTCTCTGGCCACAGGAGAGGTGCCAGAGGACTGGAGGACAGCCAATATGGTACCTTTATTCAAGAAGGGAGGAAGTGATAAAGCAGGGAACTACAGGCCAGTCAATCTAACCTCATTGGTGGGGAAACTATTAGAAGCAATTCTGAGGGACAGAATTAATCTGTACTTGGAGAGGCAGGGATTAATCAAGGACAATCAGCATGGTTTTGTTAAGGGGAGGTCATGTCTGACCAATTTGATTGAATTTTTTGAAGAGGTGACCAGGTGTGTAAATGAGGGCAATGCATTTAACGTAGTCTACTTGGACTTCAGCAAGGCTTTTGATAAGGTCCTGCATGGGAGACTGATGACGAAGGTAAGAGCCCATGGGACCCAAGGCAATTTGGCAAATTGGATCCAGAATTGGCTGAGGGACAGGAAGCAGAGGGTGATGGTCGAGGGGTGTTTTTGTGACTGGATGCCTGTGTCCAGTGGGGTTCCACAGGGATCGTGTTGGGCCCCTTGCTGTTTGTGGTATATGTAAACGATTTAGACTGGAATGTAGGAGGGTTCATTAGTAAGTTCGCGGATGACATGAAAATTGGTGGGGTGGTAAATAGTGAGGAGGATAGCCTTAGATTACAGGATGGTATAGACGGGCTGGTCAGATGAGCTAATCAGTGGCAAATGGAAGTTAATCCAGATAAGTGTGAGGTGATGCACTTGGGCAGGACAAACAAGGCACAGGAAAACACGATGAATGGTAAGACCCTTGGAAGTACTGAGGACCAGAGGGACCTTGCTGTGCATGTCCACCGGTCCCTTAAGGTAGTGGGACAGGTAGATAAGGTAGTTAAGAAGGCATATGCGATACTTGCCTTTATTAGCCGAGGCATAGAATATAAGAGCAGGTAGGTTATGCTGGAAATGTATAAAACGCTGGTTAGGCCACCACTACAGTATTGTGTGCAGTTCTGGAATTCGCATTATAGGAAGAATGTGATTGCACTAGAGAGAGTGCAGACAGGGTTTGCCAAGATGTTGCCTGGGCTGGAGAGTTTTAGTTATGAGGAGAGATTGGATAAACTGGGGTTATTCTCCCTGGAGGAGAGGAGATTGAGGGGGGACATGATTGAGGTGTATAAAATTATGAGGGGCATAAATAGGGTAGACAGGAAGGAACTTTTCCCCTTAGTGGAGGGATCAATAACCAGGGGGCATAGATTTAAGGTAAGGGGCAGGAGGCTTAGAGGGGATGTGAGGAAGAATTTTTTCACACAGAGGGTGGTGGGCATCTGGAACTCACTGCCTGAAAGGGTGGTAGAGGCAGAAACTCTCATAACATTTAAGAAGTATTTGGATGTGCACTTGTGATGCCATGGCATACAAGGCTATGGGCCTAGTGCTGGAAAATGGGATTAGAGTAGTTAGATACTTGCTTGACCGGCGCAAACTCAATGGGCCAAAAGGCCTTTTTCTGTGCTGTAGACCTCTATGACTTTATGACGCTATAAGTCCTTTATTCAAAAAGGGAGGGAGACAGAAAGCAGTAAAGTACAGACCAGTTAGCCTAGCATTTGTCATCTCGAAAATGTTAGAAGTTATTATTAAAGATGTTATAGCAAGGCACTTCGAAAATTCAAGGCAATCAGGCAGAGTCAACATGGTTTTATAAATGGGAAATCAGGTTTAATCAATTTATTGGAGTTCTTTGAAGGAGTCACATGTGCTGTGCATTAAGGGGAACTGGTGGATGTACTGTACTTGGATTTCCAGAAGGCATTTGATAAAGTGCCACAACAAAGGTTATTGCAGAAAATAAAAGCTCATAATGTAGGGGGTAACATATTGGAATGGACTGAAGATTGGCCAGCTAACAGGAAGCAAAGAGTTGGCAAAAATGGGTTTTTTTCTGGTTGGCAGGACGAGTGGTGTGCCACAGGGATCAGTGCTGGGGCTTCAACTTTTTACAATTTATGTAAATTACTTGGATAAAGGAACCGAAGGAATGGTGACTAAATTTGCTGATGACACAAAGATAGGTAGGAAAGTAAATTGTGAAGAGGACGTAAGGAGGCTACAAAGTGACATAGATAGGTTAAGTGAGTGGGCGAAGATCTGGCAAATGGAGTATAATATAGAAAAATGTGAAATTGTTCATTTTGGCATGAAGAATAAAAAGAAGCCTTTTATCTAAATGGTGAGAGATTGCAGAGCTCTGAGATTCAGAGGGATCTGGGTGTCCTAGTGCATGACTCACATAGGTTTAGCATGCAGGTAATTAGGAAAGCTAATAGAATGTTATCATTTATTGTGAGGGGAATTGATTACAAAAGTTGGAAGGTTATGCTTCAGGTTATGTACAGGGCACTGGTGAGACGACATCTGGAGTATCGTGTACAGCCCTGGTCTTATTTAAAGAAAGATGTAAATGCGTTCGCAGCAGTTCAGAGGTTAACTAGACTAATACCAGGAATGGGCTGGTTGTCTTATGTGGAAAGGATGGACAGGTTAGGCTTGTATCCACTGGAGTTTAGAAGAGTAAGAGGTGACTTAATTGAAACCTTTAACACCCTGAGGGGTCTTGACAGGGGAGTATGTTTCCTCTTGTGGGAGAATCTAGAACTAAGGGTCACTGTTTTAAAATAAGAGGTCCTTCATTTAAGACAGAGATGAGGAGAAATTTTTTCTCTCAGAGGGTCGTGAGTCTTTGGAACTCTCTTCCTCAAAAGGTGGTGGAAGCAGAATCTTTGAATATTTTTAAGGCAGAGCTAGATAGATTCTTGATTAACGAGTGGGTGAAAGGTTATCCAGGGGGTAGGCAGGAATATGGGGCTGAGGTTACATTCAGATCAGGCATGGTCTTATTGAATGGTGGAGCAGGATTGAGGGGCTGAGTGGCCTCCTCCTGCTCCTAATTCGTATTCTCATATGTTCTGTCGCCTTTGTTCCACCTGATCCCACGTCCGCTCCCACCCCTTTTTACTTTAGTCAGAATCTGCATTCCCAAGCATTCCTTGGGTAGCCTTATCATCGTTATCAATTTTGTTGGATTCTTTTGTTTGGAGTTATTGGAAATGTTAGCGTTCTTATTTGACTGAGTTTTGGCTAATATTAGAGCTATTGTAAGATTAGGCATATTGGTACGATTCAAGGTTAATTTGGGGTTATTGGCAAGGTTAGGGTTATTTACACTGTTTGGATTAGAGTTATTAAAATTATTGATAGGGCTATGGCTATTGGTAGAGTTATGTTTAGAGTTATTAAGATGTTTGATACAGTTTGAACTGTTGATAGGGGCATTGCTAGAATTAAATTAGGATTATATTCACTGTTAGACTTAGGGCCTTTGCTGTTTTATGGTTTTGATGTTGTGAATATAGACGAAGCTTTACCGCACACAGTCTGCACTGATTGCCATATGGAAGATTGGGATGAGGGTTAACAAACCATCCTTCCTTCCATTTCCGCAGGGAGTAGGGTTCGGGTACAGTTAGGGTGGGGGGAGCCTACCTAACCTCTTGACCACACTATCCTCCTCCAACACCTCTCCACCATAGTCCAGCTGGCTGGGATTCCACGCATCTTGTTTCATTCTTGTCTATCTAATTATAGCCAGACGTGGCTTCCATTCCCCCTTCCATACCATTACCTCTGGTGTCCCCCAAAGATCAATCCCTCCTATTTCTCATTTACATGCTGACCCTAGATAACATCATCCAAAAACTTCAGATTTTGCACATACACTGACGACATTGAGCTCTATCTGAGCACCATCTCTTTCTTGACTCCACTGTAGCTACATTGTCAGACTGCTTTCTCGATACCCGGTACTGGATTAGCAGAAATTCCTCTAAATAAATATTAGGGAGACTGAGGCCATTGTCTTCAGTTCCCACCGTAAATTCTGCTTCCTAAACATTGACTCAATCCCTTTCCCTGCTCACAGTCTAAGGCTGAATTACACTGTTCGCAACCTTGTTGTCATATTTGAACCTGAGATAAGCTGCCAACCATATAGCTGCACCACCAATGAGACTGCTTATTACCATCTCCGTATCATCACCTGACTTTATTTTATTCTTTCATGGGATGTGGGCATTGTTGGTGTGGCCAGCAATTGTCCATCCCTAATTGCCCTTGAACTGAGTGGCTTGCTAGGCAAGTTAAGAGCGCTTTGCAGTTAAGAGTCAACCATATTTCTGTGGTCTGGAGTCCGGGTAAGGATAGCAGATTTCCTTCCTTAAAGGACATTAGTGAACCAGATGGGTTTTTACAACAATCAGTGATAGTTTTCATAGTCACCATTACTGAAACCAGCTTTGAATTCCAGATTTTATGAACTGAGTTTAAATTCCACTAGCTGCCGTGGTGGGATTTGAACTCACGTCCCCAGAGCATTAGCCTGGGCCTCTGGATTACTAGTTCAGCGACATCATCACCACCATCTGCCCTATCGCCACCCCTGCCTCAGCTCACCTGCTGCTGAAACTCGTTGTTACCTCCAGACTTAACTATTCCAATATTTTCCTAGTTAACATTCCACTCTCCATAAGCTTGAGCTGATCATAAACTATATCTTAATTCGCACTGTGATGTTATTACTGGACAAGTCAGATCCAAGATTGGAACCTGGCCTGATAGCCCATAATCTTTTTTTAAACCGTGGAGGGTGCTTACTGAAACAGGTTGACAGGAGCCTGCTGTTAACTTTTTAACAAAAAGATAAAACATTATTCAAAAAGAAACATTAACTAAATTACACTAGACATAAAAAAGTTGGAAAGATTTCAACACAGACACAAAGAGGAAAAAATTATTCAAACTCACACTATCCCTTTTATCCCAGCAATACCCTTACAGACCCAACACTCCAGCGAAGAGGTACCACTATTTCCACACCAAGGCTAGAGATGGTTCAGCTGCAGAGAGGTTTCTTTTCCAGTAGACTTCTGAATATTCACTAGAAGTCCTTCCACAATTGGTATCTCCCTTTAGATATCCAGAAAACTCATTCTAAATTCACTATTACTTTAACTTTAGAGCAAGACACATGTGTTCCTTAAATTCATTTCCTCAGCAGCCTGGCATCGTTTCCAGCTAGAGAGAGTCTTAGACCTTTTCTGTCTTTACTCTGTGGTACACACATACCAACTGAACTAAAATCTGCCTTTCTGCCTCTCCATTTGTCTCTGTGGGTCTATCCCCTATTCCAAGGCAACAGTACAGGTTTTTCCTACTTTTTGTGTTGGTTTTACCTTCTTTAAACTACTAACCCCTTGGTAACCCATATCTTCACATCAAGAGCCATAAAACTTCACTAAAAATGTATGTATACAAACAGGGCCTGGAGACTTCTTGGCTCCATCTCAAAAACAAACCCTAAAATTAAACCAAACCCAGGTTTCACCTTTCTTAACACAAATGTAAAAAAACTTAAAACTACATCTTTTTTCTAACACCCACAAATACAAATTTAACTTAAGTATTGCTGAAAAAAGAGGCATGTCTAAGCTTTTCATCTTGCACTCACCAGGACACTTCGCAAGAATGCCAATATAAGAGGAAAACAACAATTTATACTGTTTGTGAAGAGCGTGCTGAGTGGTTGGCAAGTGGACTCTGATTAGTATAGGCGTTGCAATGGGGAATGCACCAGTGATGGTGATTGACGGTTAACTGCCAAGCATTGTTTGAAATATAAACCAGGCAGCTTGACCATGATTGGTCAAGGCATTGCCCTGATGTATGAGTCAGTGAATGGTTGTCACTTATTTTGTTTAGCTGAAATAGGCGCAGTGTGTACACATGTTCTTTCTGTCTGCAAAGAACAGGGCCCTGTGTATTAATACATGTAGCTTCCAATTCATGCAAATGCGCCATACTGTGAGACCAACTCACAATCTTAAATTGGTTGTCAGCGTAATTCTTAGCACACTGAGGATTATTTAGCAAATGTCCAATTGTAGGATCACATCAAATGTTGGGCACTGTTTTGAATTTTGCAAGCATATAGCTGGTTGGCCATGGTCTGTACCCTGCTAGTTGTGAACAGTGGCTGGGACATGCTGTTTGATACGATCCTCCAGTCTTTGGGACGTACGGTCTACATACCGAGCATCACCCTGGCACTGAAATTCATACACTACATTACTCATTTGAGTGATAGGCAGAACATCTTTTTGGCTTGATAGCAGCATCCTGTGAGTGGCGAATACCACTCGTGTTGCTGCTGCATAGTAACAGTATGAAACAGCTAGCTTCACCTGTTACTCAAATTTTTGAGATACCTTGTCCTTCCAGGGTAATCTGAGGTAGACTAGGCACTTTTCAGGGCCTAAAGTGATGGTTTTAGGCCCGTTCATGAGTTTACATGATATACAGCGTGAAATGAACTGATCTGCAGGATGCCTTTGATGCCCCTATTTTAGCATCAAGCTTGCATGGTGAGCAAATGGTTCAGACCCTATTTACAAGGTTGTTAATAAGACCAATCTTATAGCGTGTGGAACTGTAAACACGTATATTAACCAGTGAAGGTAGGCTTGTGGTAGACCGTGGTAGAGAACCTCCCAGCAGATTTCTCAACTAGTAGGTCAAGGAAGGGAAGTTCATTTGACTGCTGCATTTCAAAGATGAATTTGAGTGTAGGATGAAGCCCATTAAGACATGCAAGGAAATTATTAATTCAGCTGCGGATTTAAATATAGCAAATGTATCTTCCACATGTTGGAAATATCGCAAGGTATAGGAGGTTAGGTGTCATTCCATCAAAGACACATTTCTCATGGAACCCAACAAAGATGTTTGCGAGAGCTGGGCCTAGAGCGGATCCCATGGCAACACCATTTATTTGGAGATATACGGTATCAATAAAACTGAACGCAACTGTGCAAGTTGCCGAGTTCATAAGTTCAATGAATACTGATTCGCACAATAGTGGCGGATCTAGATTGCCATGATATAGTGCTGCAATGCAAATATCTATCCATAAGTGGAACATTGGCGAATAGGCTAGCAATGTCAAATGAGCACATTGCTATTGATATGTAAGTCCTCTATGGCCTTTGCAAATGTGAATGAATCCTTCACTGTGTATATGGAAAACTTAGTCAAAACTGGTTGTAACAATTCGCACAGCCATTTGGCCAATTCATGTGCAGAACCGGTCATAGATAAGATAGGGCGTGGAGGGACATCACTTTTGTGTGTCTTGGGCAGCCCATACATACGCGGACGTAGCGAACCATGAGGACGAACCCTGTCATAAATATCACGTGGTAGCTCATCGCTCTTACACAAGTCCAGCAAGCATTTTTTTTAGTTTACTTTGGAGCAAGGCTGTCCGATCATGTTGAGTGGCAGCTCCAATTGATATGAACTTGGAACTGCCATTAAGAATGGCGCGCATTTTGTCGATATAGTCATACTTGTTAGGGATGACGATTCCTGTCCCTTTATCAGGTTTACTGATGTGTCTGTCTGGGTTGGTCTTAATGCCTCGCAATGCTGTAAGAAATGATCAGATCATTCCGCACTGTATATCACGCAAATTCATGAACAGGCTTAAGGCCGTCACTTTTGGCCCTGAAAAATGCCCAGTCTACCCCAGATTATGCTGGAAGGACAAGGTATCTGAAAAATTTGAGTAACAGGTGAAGCTAGCTGTTTCACGCTGTTACTATGCAGCAGCAACACGAGTGGTATTCACCACTAACAGGATGCTGCGTCAAGCCAAAAAGACGTTCTGCCTATCACACAAATGAGTAATGTAGTGTATGAATTTCAGTGCCAGTTTGATGCCAGGTATGTAGACCGTACGTCCCAAAGACTGGAGGATCATATCAAACAGCATGTCCCAGCCGCTGTTCACAACAGGCAGGGTACAGACCGTACCCAGCAACCCATGCTTGCAGAACTGAGAAAACAGTGTCCAACATTAGATGTGATTCCATGATTGGACAACATTTGCTAAATAATAAACAAAAACAGGACAACATTTGCTAAATAATAAACAAAAACAGAATTACCTGGAAAAACTCAGCAGGTCTGGCAGCATCGGTGGAGAAGAAATCAGTTAACGTTTCGAGCCTTCACGGCCCTTCGGCAGAACTGAAGCATAGTTAGGAGAAAGGAGAAATATAAGCTATAATATATTAGACAAATATCACCACCTTCAACACGTCTTTGATCCTTTTGTCTGTGACATCTTTTGATTACCTGCTCCTATCACTGCTTGCTTATCTCCACCCTCAACTTCTCTCTCCCCCCCCGCCCCCCCACCTTAAACCAGTTTATATTTCTCCCTTCTCCTAACTATGCTTCAGTTCTGCCGAAGGGCCATGAAGGCTCGAAACGTTAACTGATTTCTTCTCCACCGATGCTGCCAGACCTGCTGAGTTTTTCCAGGTAATTCTGTTTTTGTTTTGGATTTCCAGCATCCGCAGTAGCTTTTAGCTTTTTGTTTTTATATTTGCTAAATAATCCTCAGTGTGCTAAGAATTATGCTGACAGCCAATTTAAGATTGCCAGTTAGGCTCGCAGTGTGATGCATTTGCATATATTGGAAGCCACATAATTTAATACTCAGGGCCCTGCAGACAGAAAGAACATGTACACACTTTGCACCTGTTTCAGCTAAACAAAGTAAGTGAGAACCATTTGCTAATTCATTCCTCAGGATAATGCTTGACCAATCAGAGTCAAGCTGCCTGGTTTAAATTTCAAACATTGCTTGGTACTTAACTGTTAGTCACGATCACTAGTGCATTCTCCATGGCAACGCCTCTTCCGATCAGAGTCCACTTGCCAACCAATCAGCACTATCTTCACAAACAATATAAGTTGTTGTTTTCCCCTTATATTGGTATTCTTGCAAAGTGTCTTGATGAGTGCAAAATGAAAAACTTCAACATGTCTCCTTTTTCAGCAATATTCAAGTTCTGTGCTACCAAACAAATATAAATATAAGTTACATAAAACTATGTCTAGTTCCAAACATCACCAAGTCCCTGCTATAACCCCTGCCCTCGGTGACCTATACAGGCTTGTGGTTAAGCAATATCTTGATTTTAAAATTCTCCACCTTGTTTTCAAATCCCTCCATGGCCTGACTCCTCCCTATCTCTGTAATCGCCTCCAGCCTCACAACTCTCCCAGATCTCTGCGCTCCTCCATATTTGGCCTCTTGAGCACCCTTGATTTTAGTTGCTTCATCATTAATGGCCATGCCTTCAGCTGCCTGGACCCCACACTCTGCAATTCCACCCCCCCAACCCCCACTAACCTCTCTGTCTTTCTATCTTTCTGCCCTTTAAGATACTGCTCAGAATCTCCCTCTTTGACCAAGCCTTTAGTTCGTGTCCTAATATCCTCTTTTGTGACTCAGTGTCAAAATGTGTTTGATAATCGCTCCTGTGAAGCACATTGGGACATTTTACCACTTTAAAGGCAGCGTAAAAAAGCAGACGTTGTTGTTGCCAGCTAACATGAAGCTATACTCCTGGTAATGTATATTACTGTATATTAACATATAATGTAATGATAATGCTATACTCCAGGTAATGTATATTACTGTATATTAACATATAATGTAATGATAATGCTATACTCCAGGTAATGTGAAGCCATACTCCTGATTCTCTAACTTCCACTTCCTGCTTTTTTCCTGTCTCTTGTTTCCCAATGTTGTCCCAGTCCCCAATGTGTGTCATCCTCTGATGCTGTTCTTATCCCATCTCCCAGCAGGATTTTTTTGTTTGAATTATTCTGGTTAAAGGGCAATGTAATAGAATTGTTTAATATGATAAATGGTTGGGGCTGAGTAGATAGAAGCAGATTGTTTCTGGCATCTGAAGGGTTGAGTACAAGGAGCATAAAGAAGCAAGATTACACAGAAGAAAGAACTTGCAATGAAACAAAGCCTTTCACAACTTCAGGATGTCCCAAAGCTCTTGACAGCCGGTGAAATAATTTGGAATTGTAGTTTTTAAAAAAAAAGTCATTTACGGGATGTGGGTATTGCTGGTTAGGCCAACATTTATTGCCTATCCCTAGTTGCCCTTGAGAAGGTGGTGGTGAGCTGCCTTCTTGAATCGCTGCAGTCCCTGTGGTGTAGGTACACCCACAGTGCTGTTAGGGAGGGAGTTCCAGGATTTTGACCCAGCGACAGTGAAGGATATTTCCAAGTCAGGATGGTGAGTGGCTTGGAGGTGAACTTCCAGGTGGTGGTGTTCCCATCTATCTGCTGCCCTTGTCCTTCTAGACAGTAGTGGTTGTGGGTTTGGAAGGTGCTGCTTAAGGAGCCTTGGTGAGTTTCTACAGTGTATCTTGTAGATGGTACACACTGCTGCTGCTGTGCATTGGCGGTGGAGGGAGTGAATGTTTGTGGGTGGGGTGCCAATCAAGAGGGCTGCTTTGTCCTGGATGGTGTCAAGCTGTTCGAGTGTTGTGGGAGCTGCACTCATCCAGGCAAGTTGGGAACATTGTCGGGAGTACAGCCTTTGCAGTATCACACTCCTGACTTGTGCCTTGTAGATGGTGGAAAGGCTTTGGGGAGTCAGGAGCTGAGTTACTCGCCGTAGGATCCCTAGCATCTGACCTTGTAGTCACAGTATTTATATGGCTAGTTCAGTTCAGTTTCTGGTCAATGGTAACTCCCAAGATGTTGATAGTGGGGGATTCAGTGATGGTAATGCCATTGAATGTCATGGGACGATGGTTAGATATTCTCTCATTGGAGATGGTCATTGCCTGGCATTTGTGTGGCATGAATGTTACTTGCCACTTTTCAGCCCAAGTCTGGGTATTGTCCAGGACCTGCAGCATTTGGACATGGACTGCTTCAGTATTTGAGGAGTCACAAATGGTGCTGAACATTGTGCAATCATCAGCGAACATCTCCACTTCTGACCTTATGATGGAAGGAACATCATGGATGAAGCAGCTGAAAATGGTTGGGCCTAGGACACTACCGTGAGGAACTCCTGCAGTGATGTCCTGGAGTTGAGATAATTAACCTCCAACAATCACAACCACCTTCCTTTGTGCTAGGCATGACTCCAACCAGTGGAGAGTTTTCCCCCTGATTCCCATTGACTCCAGTTTTGCTAGGGCTCCTTGATGCCACACTCAGTCAAATGCTGCCTTGATGTCAAGGGCAGCCACTCTCACCTCACTTTGGGAGTTCAGCTCTTTTGTCCATGTTTGAACCAAGGATGTAATGAGGTCAGGAGCTGAGTGGTCCTGGCGGAACCCAACTGGGTCAGTAAGCAGGCAATTGCTAAGCAAGTGCCGCTTGATAGCACTGTTGATGAGCCCTTCCATTATTTTATGATGACGGAGAGTAGACTGATGGGGCGGTAAGTGGCCGGGTTGGATTTATCCTGCTTTTTGTGTACAGGACATACCTGGGCAATTTTCCACATAGCTAGGTGGGTGTCAGTGTTGTAGCTGTACTGGAACAGCTTGGTTAGGGGTGCAGCAAGTTCTGGGGCACAAGTCTTCAGTACTAGTGCTGGAATATTGTCAGGGCCCAAAGCCTTTACTGTATCCAGTGCCTTCAGCCGTTTGTTGATGTCACGTGGAGTGAATCAAATTGGCTGAAGACTGGCATCTGTGATGCTGGGGACCTCTGGAGGAGGCCGAGATGGATCATCCATTCGGCACTTCTGGCTGAAGATTGTAACAAATGCTTAGATCTGATCCGTTGGTTGTGGGATGGCTTAGCTCTGTCTATCACTTACTGCTTATACTGTTTGGTGCGCAGATTGTCCTGTTTTATAGCTTCACCAGTTGACACCTCATTTTTAGCTATGACTGGTGCTGCTCCTGGCATGCCCTCCTGCACTCTTCATTGAACCAGGGTTGATCCTCTGGCTTGATGGTAATGGTAGAGTGGAGGATATGCCAAACCATGAAGTTACAGGTTGTGTTCGAGTACAATTCTGTTGCTGCTGATGGCCCACAGTGCCTCATGGATGCCCAGTCTTGAGTTGCTAGATCCGTTCAAAGTCTATCCCATTTAGCACGGTGATAGTGCCACACAACACGATGGTGGGTATCCTCAATATGAAGACGGGACTTCGTCTCCACAAGGACAGTGCGGTGGTCACTCCTGCGCTGATACTGTCGTGGACAGATGCATCTGCGGCAGGCAGGTTGGTGTGGGTGAGGTCAAGTATGTTTTTCCCCCTTGTTGGTTCCCTCACCACCTGCTGCAGACCCGGACTAGCAGCTATGTCATTTAGGACTCAGCCAGCTTGTTCTGTGGTGGTGCTAGTGAGCCACTCTTGGTGATAGACATTGAAGTTCCCCACCCAGAGTACATTCTGCGCCTTTGCAACCCTCAGTGCTTCCTCCAAGTGATGTTCAACATGGAGGAGCACTGATTCATCAGCTGATGGAGGGTGGTACGTGGTAATCAGCAGGAGGTTTCCTTGCCCATGTATTCCTGTCGGTAGGACAGGATCTACCCAGGGATGGCGATGGCGGTGTGTTTTTAAAATTAATTCATAGGATATGGGCATTGCTGACTAGGCCAGCATTTATTGCCCATCCCTAATTGCCCTTGAGAGGATGGTGATGAGCTGCCTTCTTGAACTGCTGCAGTCCCTGTGGTATAGGTACACCCACAGTGCTGTTAGGGAGGGAGTTCGAGGATTTTGACCCAGTGACAGTGAAGGAACGGTGATATATTTCCAAGTCAGGATGGTGAGGGACTTGGAGGGGAACTTCCAGGTGTTCCTATGTATCTCCTGCCCTTGTCCTTCTAGATGCTAGTGGTCATGTCTTTGGAAGGTGCTGTCTAAGGACTTGGTGAGTTCCTAAATAGTGGATTGCTGCATGTCTGATTCTGTGAGTACGAATATGTCAGGCTGTTGATTGACTAGTCTGTGAGACAGCTCTCCCAATTTTGGCACAATCCCCTAGATGTTAGTAAGGAGGACTGTGCAGGGTCGATAGGGCTGGGTTGGCCGATGTCGTTTCCAGTGCCTAGGTCGATGCCGGGTGGTTTGTCCGGTTTAATCCCTTTTTATTGACTTTTTCTAGGCCATTTCAGAGGCCATTTAAGAGTCCATCACATTACTGCGGATCTGGAATCACATGTAGGCCAGACCAGTGAGGATGGCAGATTTCCTTCCCTAAAGAACATTAATGAACCAGATGGGTCTTTACAATAATCAACAGTGGTGTCATGGTCATCATTAGAGTTTAACTCCAGGTTTTTATTTTTATTATTATTATTATTGAATTCAAATTTCACCGTCTGCCATGGAAGGATTCAAACCCAGGTTCCCAGAGCATTACAGTGGGTCTCTGGATTACTGGTCCAGTGATAATATCACTAGGCCACCTCCTCCTCCCCAGTAATGTGGGAAACATGTTATGTAACTTGTGCACAGCAAGATCCCACACCAGCAACCAGAAAGTGACCAGGCTATCTGTTTTTCGTTGTTGGTTAAGGGGTCAGTGTTGGCTGCAGCACACTGGGGACAATCTCCCCTGCTCCTAGTCCAATAGTGCCAGTATGATCCATTACATTCACCTGAGAGGGCAGATGGGCCTTTGTCCAACATCTCATTTTGGTAAGAGGGCAGCAGAAACTCCTGCATATGAAGAATTGTGAGGCTGGGGATTAGTGGTCGAGATAGAAACAAGAATATCTTATCTTTACATAGGACCTGTAACATAATGAAACATCCCTGGGGCTTTTCACAGGAACTTTTTAAAACAAAGACTCGAGTCACAGGAGGAGCTATTAGGTTAGATGACCAAAAGTTTGACCAAAGAGATAGGCTTTAAGGAACAATTTAAAGGAGGGAAATGAGTCATACAGGCAGTTGTAAGGAGGGAATTCCAAAGCTTGGAGTCAAGGCAACAGAACACTGAGCAAGCATTAATAGTGGAGAAATTAAAATTGAGGATGCTGAAGAACGAGAATTAGATATCTCACAGGGTTATGGGGATGGAGATTACTGAAATGGGGAGGGGTGAGGTCATGGGAAGGACTTGAAGACAAGGATGAGAATTCTAAAATCAAGAGATTGCTTGACTGGGAGCCAACGCTGTCATCATTGGCTGTCCTTTGATTCAGGGATGATGTTTACTCAGTGCCATGAGTTTCTGCCAGGAGTCTTCATGTGATTGTGGCTACAAGAGCAGGTTAGAGGCTTGGAATCCTGCGGCGAGTAACTCACCTCCTGACTCCCCAAAGCCTTTCACTATCTACAAGGCACAAGTCAGGAGTGTGATGGAATACTCTCCACTTGCCTGGATGAATGCAGCTCCCACAACACTCAAGAAGCTGGACACCATCCAGGACAAAGCAGCCCACTTGATTGGCACCCCATCCACAAACATTCGCTCCCTTCACCACTGCCACACAGTAGCAGCAGTAGTGTGTACCATTTACAAGACGCACTGCAGAAACTCACCAAGGCTCCTTAGACAGCACCTTCCAAACCCACAACCACTACCATCTAGAAGGACAAGGGCAGTAGACACATGGGAACACCACAAACTGGAAGTTCCCCTCCAAGCCACTCACCATCCTGACTTGGAAATATATCTCCTTTCCTACACTGCGCTTGGGTCAAAATCCTGGAACTCCCTCCCTAACAGCACGGTGGGTGTACCCACACCACATAGACTGCAGCGGTTTGAGAAGGCAGCTCACCACCACCTTCCCAAGGGCAACTAGAAATTGGCAATAATGCTGGCCCAGCCAGCGACGCCCACAACCTGCAAATGAATTTTAAAAAACAGGCCAATTCTCAATACACAGATATTTGGGCACAGGGTACAGGACGTCCCACGAGGTAGTGGGATCCAAAGTGCAAAATTTGCTTCCTTTCCTTCTCTGCCTCAACTGCAGGAGCTGTGACTCAAAGCATGATGCAACATGATGGACAAGGTGTCACCATTTTGAACGATTGGTAACAAGCTCCTCCCAATCATTAATATCAATGCTGCTGTGCTTCAAGGAGAGCTTCAAAGTGTTGTTGAAGTGTTTTCTTGGTCCTCCCCTGAAATGTTGGCCATTTAGGAGTTGAGGAAACAGGACTTGTGGGGGAGATGGTTTTTGGCCATCTGGACATGGTGTCCAATTCATTGAAATTGACTTTGCAGGAGTTTTGCCTGAATGCTTGGGTGGCTGGCTTCAAGGACTCTAGCATTTGCTTGATGGTCCTCCCATTGAATCTGGAGGATGTGCCAGAGGCATTGCTGATGGAATTTCTCTGGCGCTCTTATGTGTCACTAATACAGAGCAAAGGTATCACTGCAGTACAGGAGCATGGTGATGACAACTGCTCTGTACATTAAAACTTTTGGTGCCTTGTGAAGGTCTTTGTACTCGCTGCCATAGTTTATAGGAAGCTGAGCTGGCGCAGCTGATCCAGTGTTAGATCTCCTCATCAACGGTGACCTTTGGAGAGGTGGCTGCCAAGAATGGGAAGCGCTGAGCATTATCCAGAGTGCTTCCTTCATCATATATGGGAGGTGAAATATCTGGCTGACCAAATGTGGGTTGATGTGAGTTTTGTTTTGGCAACATTCAAGGACAGGCCATACAGTCTCTTCTATGCAGAATTGAAGAGATCATGAATGGCTTGCAAATCTGCTGCAGGGTGGGCAGCCATACTGCAGTCATCCGCAAACTGTAGATCACTTATGTCACTTATGTCTCTTCATTGCATTCATTGACCTGACCAAAACATTTGACTGAGTAAATCTCAAGGCTCTGGGGATTGTGCTCAAAAGATTTGGATGTCCAAAAACTTCATCACAGTCCTGCAACTGTTTCATAATGATATGACTGCAACTGTCTTGAGTGGGAGATCTGAAACAGATGTCTTCAAAATCTGAACCGATGTCAAACAAGACTGTGTGATAGTCCCCATACTATTTACAATCTACCTGACAGTGGCTAGTCACCTCATCAAAAATCAACTGTCCTCAGGTGTGAGAATTAAATACCACCTAGATAGAAAACTCTTTAACCTCTTTAAAACTCTGTGCCAAAACTAAACCGACCACTGGGAGCCAATATAGGCCAGCGAGCACAGGGGTGATAGCAAAACAGGACATGCTGCAAGTTGAGCAACAGAGTGTTGGATGACCTCAAATTTATGGAGGGAGATCAGCCAGTATTGCATTGGAATAGTCAAATCTAGAGGTAACGATGGCATAAATGAGGATTTCAGCAGCAGATGAGCTGAGACAGGGCAAAGTCATGTGATGTAATGAAGATAGGAATAGGCAGTCTTAGTGATGGTGCGAATCCGAGGTCAAAAGCTCATCTCAGGATCAAATGTGACAATGAGATTGTGAACAAACTGGTTTAATCTCAGACTGTTGTCTGGGAGATGGATAGAGTTGGTAGGTAGGGATCAGAGTTTGCAGCAGGATCCAGAAACAATGACTTCAGTCTTCCCATTATATAATTGGAGGAAATCTTTACTCATCCAGTACTGTATGTCGATAAGCAGCCTGATAATTTAGCAACAGTGGAGGAATGGAGAGAGGTGGTGGTGATGTAGAGCTGGGTGTTGTCAGCGTACATGTAAAAACTATCACTGTGCTTTTGGATGATGTCGATGAGGGGCAGCATGTAGATGAGAAATAGGAGGGGGCTAAGGATAGAAGCTTGAGGGACTCCAGAGGAAACAGTGTGGGAGCAGGAAGAGAGGCTATTGTAAATGATTCTCTGGCTATGATTAGATAGATAAAAATGGAACCAGGTGAGAGCAGCCCCATCTAGCTGCACAACAATGGAGGTGTTGGAGGAGGATTGTGTGGTCACCTGTGTCAAAGGCTGCAGACAGGTCGAGAAGGACAAAGGAAGGTTACCTTTGTCACAGTCACATGGATGTCATAGAGTTATACAGCACAGAAACAGGCCCTTCGGCCCATCGTATCCATGCTATCACCTATCTTTCCTAATCACATTTTCCAGCACTTGGCCCATAGCCCTGTATGCTATGGCGTTTCATGTGCTCATCTAAATACTTCTTAAATGGTGTGAGGATGTCATCTGTGTCTCTGATAAGAGCTGTTTCAGTATTGTGCCAGGGTTGGAAATCTGATTGGAGGGATTCAAACATGGAGTTCCGGGAAAGCTGGGAACAGATTTGGGATGTGACAACATGTGCAAGGACTTTGGAAACTGTCTCAACAGTTAAGATTAGATTGGAGAGGTGGGTAAAGAAATACGGGAACAGGGTAGATAAATGTGAATTGGTCTATATGCTCACACGGAGGGTAAACACCAGCACAGACCAGTTGGGTGCCTTCAGTTGCCTTGGTCTTGAACTTTGGAATAGCCTCCCCACACCACTCCACCTCTCTACCACACTTTCCTCCAGGTAAGGGTTTGCAAGGCAATTGCCCAGAAGTGCACACTTCCTCTGGAAATCTGCGATGAGCTAGGAACAATCCAAAAATGCGGTTTAAATCGCAAACTTCGGATGGTTCTGCCAGAGTTACACCAATTGTTACTCAGAAAAAGTTATGGGACTCCCCCTCCACACCCGATCACTACAACAACCCCCCACCCCTGACACCCCAACCTCCAAACCCCCCCACCCCCAACCTCCAATGTCCCTGCCGACGACCTCCGAAACCCCCACCAACCCCCTGACCTCTGACCCACCCCAGCCCTCCCCTGACTTCCAAGCCACCCCAAACTCTCCCCTGACCTCCCACCACCCCCCCCCTCCACTGGAACTCCAATCCTCCTTGCACCCCCTCGGACCTCCGGCCCCACCCCCAAGTCCTCTGACCCCCCACCTTAGACACTTACTTTCTCCCTGGCTTGAGAATTTCACTGGCCCTGTAAAGGTAACTGCTTTACAGCAGCATGTGCCATAGAAATGGGGGCATGGCCTCCTTGAATCTGCCGGAGCTGCACTTTACTGGGGCCTGTGAGATGTCTTTCGATACAGGCTGTGAGCAGCACCAGCCAACAGAAGGGTCAGTGTCATTTCCAAGGGCAGGTAAGTATATATTTATTTCTTCTAATTCCTGTGGGCCATCTCTTTCTGACACCGGTTGCAAGTTATGCCCCAATATCTCATCATGCGGCTTGAGGCCATGCTTTGCTTTATAATGCTCCTGTGAAACACCCTGGGATGTTTCATTATGTTAAAGGCGCTATAAAAATATACGTTTTTGTTGTTGTCCATGAATTTTTGCACATGCTCCTGCCCTGGTTTGCCAGCTTCTGCTCATGTGGGTGTTACTCCATTTTTCAGTTGTCTCAGACTGAATGTTATTTTCTTAATTTTTCAGCTGCCGCAGCAACAGGAAGAGCCTGGTGGTCAGCTCGCCATCACCCAGCCTCTCTCGGCCACTCTCCCCACTCTCTGTGCCAACAGGTAAAAGAACGTTCAGATCCATTTCAAATCAATTCTTTGTTTCTTGTCAAGGACTTGCAAATCCCTGAGGCGTGGGGTGGTTCAAAATGAAAATGGATATTCTGAAATCTTTCCGAAGATCTGTGTGATCAATATTGCAGCAACAAATACTCGTTAGCAATGCTGTCGACCCAGGCTCCCTGTGTGAATTTCACGCTGAAACTCCAAACCCAGGGAATGACTATTGACACATGAGGC
Source organism: Cetorhinus maximus (assembly GCF_964194155.1). Lineage (NCBI taxonomy): Eukaryota > Metazoa > Chordata > Chondrichthyes > Lamniformes > Cetorhinidae > Cetorhinus > Cetorhinus maximus. The sequence continues at coordinate 121,862,906 of NC_135891.1, forward strand.
TGATTGCTGTAAATTTCAGACAATGTGAGACAGTGTTTATCCCAGTGAGTAACTGGTCACTGAGCTGTGCTGACCCAGTGCTCCTTTCTCAGGGATAGATTTTTGATTTTACTGGAGCTAAACAGTGGCATGGCTTAACAAAATCTACCTAGGCTTCAATCCATAAGGGCAGGAATTCTGTAGGGCCAGTCAGGAACTGAGCCTCAGTTCACCCTATCCCTCATTAACAGGTTTTTAAAAATTCATTGGTGGACATGCCACTGGCAAGGCTGATGTTTATTGTCCATCCATAATTGTCCTTGGGAAGGGGCTGGTAAAACACCTTCTTGAACTACTGCAGTCCATGTGGTGTAGGTGTTGGGGAGGGAGTTCCAGGATTTTCCAGCGACAGTGAAGAACAACAATATAGTTCTAAGTCAGGAGAGTGTGTGTGACTTGGAGATGATGATAATCCCACAATATTGCTGCCCTTGGTCTTTCTCTTTCAAGAGATTGCAGGTTTTGTGATATGGTGTGCATGAACCTTTAAGGGAACATGTTCTAAGCTGCTGCCAATCATTACCCACCTGGACAGGATATGATGTATTAATCCCATGACATGTGGGCAGCCTGCAGGCAGCAGTGGTCGAGGTCAGACATGTGCCTCACAGCTTCTTAGTAAATATTATCTGTACGTAGTCTTATCTTCAAATAAAGAACCCACATAATTGCTTCAGCAATCCGTGTGTATGATTGGTACATCATACCAATGAAGGATGTAACATGATGGCATGGTGGCAGCATGGTTTTGAAGATTTGAATGCAAAATATGCAAGCTTCAACCCTTTGATACCCAGCGGAAGAACTGGTGTGAAAGTGAAGCAACGATCAAAACTCACCATGTGCACAAAATTCTGCAGCTCTGTACAAATTCTACCCACCGTACATCTGTTCTAAGAGCTTACCTTGCTCCAGCCAGCAGACATCGGGTCCCAGTAAGATAGTTCAAATTTGGGAGAACTTAATGAATTAAAGTCTACCTGCTGCGAGGTTTAAGGAGGAATAGAATTTAAAAAGCAGAGTCTGGAGAATAATCCATTATTACTTCTTCTGGGAAAGTGAAAATGCTGCAGACTAGGCTGGGAAGAAGACTCCATCCTGTAACAACCAGAAGAAGCCTGAAAAGAGAAGTATTTTTCACTGCTTGCTTTCATTTTTGAAGTCTGCAGCCATTTTCCCACCTAAATCATTGCCATGTGGGCAGAGCTTAGAGTTATACCAGGAAAAATCTGAAAGAGTCAACAGTACCACCATTGCTGTCAAGCAATAACCTATACTGCAACTCAGAGCTAAATTAACTCTAAAAGAGCTGGAGGAAACCTAAAATGTCCCAGATAGCATTAAAACTCCGGCAAAAAGGTAAAAGGTGACCACTACATTTCCAACACTCAATTGGAAGGCAACTGACCCCCTATCTGAATTCACTTATTCTGATCTCCTGTCAAGCTGTTTTCTGAACCACGAAATTTTCAAACCAGATAAACAACTCATTAAAATGATCAAAAACAGAAAATGCTGGAAAAACTCAGCAGGTCTAACAGCATTTGTGGAGAGAAAGACAGAGTTAATGTTTCGAGTCCGTATGACTCTTCTTCAGAGTCTTCTAATTAAAATTAAAATTGCTATACGCAATGAGGGCCTCTACAGTCAGGTCTATCCACTGACCATCTGAAAAATCCAGATAAAATATAGTCAACAGCTGGAGATTAATTAGGAGTGAAGCTTAATGTCAGAGTATACTGTCTGGAACTCATGTCCATTAGGCAAAAGCTGACAGAGACCATTGACCAATTTATAAGTAGATGCAAAGACATGGGGCGCGATTGCGATTTCACAGCAGCTGAATTATCTGACAGAATAATTGAGCTTGTGATAGCATCTACCCTAATAGAAGCATTCCAAAAAGACATCTTGGACCAACCTGATGGTTACAGTGTGGAAACACTGCTACTAAGTGGACACAAATACAAAGACATACTAATGGGTAGACGGAGTCCATAGGTTATGTGTAGTTCATCTGCCATTGGCACAACAGCCAATGCAGGCAAGCCTAGTAAGCAATGCAGGTGGTGTAGCCCCAGAAATTGCCCAGCTTTTAATGCTGTTAGCAAGGCATGTGGCAACAGAGCACATTGGAAGTGTCAATGCAGAAAGCAAAGACCGAAACAAGTGGTTCAACATCATGAGAAGCCCCAAACAGATGCCAAAGAGGTACAGCATTCTAACCAACCAAGAGCATCAACATAAGATCCACAAAATGTCTATCCAACCTACACATTCAGATGATGAGGATGATCAGGCTATGGGCACACAATGTGTTTCAACATTCAGCATGGTGAACATCAAAGAATGTATCAGCACAATAGTACCAACAGAAGCCTCTGCCGCCATCTGGATTATATGCCCTCCGATGAAGGGTCAGCATAATGTTTTTGCAAAACTGGATACCAGTGCGGGTGCAAGCATCCTTCCACTGCGTACACTGAAATGTATGTACCCACAGAGGTGGCAAATGATGATTCAACCAACAACTGCCAAACTCCCTGTGTGCAATAGCTTGGAGATTCAATCCCTGGGATCCAATACGCTCAAGTATCACTACAAAAACTCATCATGGTCACTCCAGATATTTTATGTCATGGTCACCAAAGGTCCAATGATTTCTGGCCTACCAGCGTGCAAGAACCTATCCATGGTCACTATCCATGGTATTGTCATGACAATGGTGAGGACGAGAGATCACAAGGACCCCCATAGGAAGTCCTGTGCTTACACTTTCCCCTAACTTTACAATGCAGATCATTAGCCAACAGGCTGCACGGCACCGTTGGAACCGACGATGTATACCCATTCTGAATGTGCACACTTTATCACACTGTGGAACCAACGCGGAATTACTGCTCAGCAGACAAGTGTGGACAACTGTCCCCAGTCATCGCTCATTGATACTCCCAGGAGTACATGATGTATTACTCAAAAACAGGGGAAGATGGAAGAAGCCCACAACCAACATGCAGGCGATGAATTGCCCAACCTAAACATCAGACAGAAAGTTCGAATACAACATCCAGTTGAATCTGGAATTTCTTTTTTACTCATTCGTGGAATGTGGGTGTCGCTGGCTAGGCCAGCATTTATTGCCCATCCCTAATTGCCCTCGGGAAGGAGGTGGTGAGCTGCATCCTTGAACTGCTGAAGTCCGCGTGGTGTAGGTACACCCACAGTGCTGTTAGGGAGGGAGTTCCAGGATTTTGACCCAGCGACAGTGAAGGAATGGCGATATATTTCCAAGTCAGGATGGTGCGTGGCTTGGAGGAGAACTTCGAGGTGGTGGTGTTCCCATCTATCTGCTGCCCTTGTCCTTCTAGACAGTAGTGGTCGTGGGTTTGGAAGGTGTTGTCTAAGGAGCCTTGGTGAGTTTCTATAATGTATCTTGTAGATGGTACATACTGCTGCTAATATGCATCGGTGGTAGAGGGAGTGAATGTTTATGGATATGGTGCCAATCAAGCGGACTGTTTTGTCCTGGATGGTGTCCAGCTTCATGAGTGTTGTTGGAGCTGCACTTACCCAGGCAAGTGGAGAGTATTCCATCACACTCCTGACTTGTGCCTGTAGATGGTGGACAGGCTTTGGGGAGTCAGGAAGTGAGTTACTCATCGCAGGATTCCCAGCCTCTGACCTGCTCTTGTAGCCACAGTATTTACATGGCTAGTCCAGTTCAGTTTCTGGTCAATGGTAACCCTCAAGGAGTTGATAGTGGGGGATTCAGTGATGGTAATGCCATTGAACATCAAGGGGCAATAGTTGGATTCTCTTTTGTTGGAGATGGTCATTGCCTAGTACTTGTGTGGTGCGGATGTTACTTGCCACTTGCCAGCCCAAGCCTGGATATTGTCCAGGTCTTGCTGTATTTGGACATGGACTGCTTCAGTATCTGAGGAATCACAAATAGTGATGAACATTGTGCAAACATCAGCAAAACATCCCCGCTTCTGATCTTATGATGGAAGGAAGGTCATTGATGAAGCAGCTGAAGATGGTTGGGCTGAGGACACTACCCTGAGGAACTCCTGCAGTGATGTTCTGGAGCTGAGATGACTGACCCCCAACAACCACAAACATCTTCCTTTTTGCTATGTATGATTTCAACCAGTGGAGGGTTTCCCCCCTGATTCCCATTGACTCTAGTTTTGCTAGGGCACCTTGATGCCACACTCGGACAAATGCTGCCTTGATGTCAAGGGCAGTCACTCTCACTTCAACTCGGGAGTTCTGCTTTTTTGTCCATGTTTGAGCCAAGGCTGTAATGGGGTCAGGAGCTGAGTGACCCAGGCGGAATCCAAACTGGGCGTCAGTGAGCAGGTTATTGCTAAACAAGTGCGGCTTGATAGCACTGTTGATGACTCCTTCCATGACTTTACTGATGATCGAGAGTAGACTGATGGGGTGGTAATTGGCCGGGTTGGATTTGTCCTGCTTTTTGTGTACAGGACATACCTGGGCAATTTTCCACATAGCCGGGTAGATGCCAGTTGTAGCTGTACTGGAACAGCTTGGCTAGGGGCGCGGCAAGTTCTGGAGCACAAGTCTTCAGCGCTATTGCCGGAATATTGTCAGGGTCCATAGCCTTTGCAGTATCCAATGCCTTCAGCCGTTTCTTGATATCACATAGAGCTAATTGAATTGGCTGAAAACTGGCTTCTGTGATGCTGGGACCTCTAGAGGAGTGTTTGATGGGGACTGTGTAGAGGGTACTTTACTCTGTATCTAACCCCGTGCTGTACCTGCCTTGGGCGTGTTTGATGGGGACAGTGTAGAGGGAGCTTTACTCTGTATCTAACCCTGTGCTATACCTGCCCTGGGAGTGTTTGATGGAGACAGTGTAGAGGGAACTTTACTCTGTATCTAACCCCGTGCTGTAGCTGCCCTGGGAGTGTTTGATGGGGACAGTGTAGAGGGAACTTTATATCTAACCCTATGCTCTATCTGCCCTGGGAGTGTTTGATGCGAACAATGTTGAGGGAGCTTTACTGTGTATCTAACCCTGTGCTGTACCTGTCCTGGGAGCATTTGATGGGGACAGTGTAGATGGAGCTTTACTCTGTATCTAACCCCGTGCTGTACCTGTCCTGGGAGTGTTTGATGGGGACAGTGTAGAGGAAGCTTTACTCTGTATCTAACCCCGTGCTGTACCTGTCCTGGGAGTGTTTGATGGGGACAGTGTAGAGGGAGCTTTACTCTGTATCTAACCCTGTGCTGTACCTGCCCTGGGAGTGTTTGATGGGGACAGTGTAGAGGGAGCTTTACACTGTATCTAACCCTGTGCTGTACCTGTCCTGGGAGTGTTTGATGGGGACAGTGTAGATGGAGTTTTACTCTGCATCTAACCCCGTGCTGTACCTGCTCTGGGAGTGTTTGATGTGGACAATGTAGCGGGAGCTATTCCCTTTCTTATTTTTTGCAAATTAAATCCTGTTGTTTACTTTGGATGTCATTTCCTAATTTCCCCAACAATTTGTTTGTGATCTTTGTTTAGCTGGAAGTCCATTGGACAGTCCGAGGAATTCTTGCACCAGCACCGCTCCCAACTTCCCATTTGCTCGCAGGTAATGTGAATTTCTGGCACGCAGAGTCCATCTATTAAGCTGGAATACGGCAGCGTTCCAATGATCCAGCAGGAAATAGGGAAAATGAAAATTCCTACTCTCCTACTCGTCACCTTCCTGCACTCTCATTTCAGTCCTGCACGCTCCCATTTCAGACATGACCATCTAATCCAGGTCCAGCTGATCAGTAAATATAGCATTGGCTGTAAGATGAACCTTGGATTTTATCGATTTGTAGTTAAGCTGAGGATCAGCCAGAGTTGAGATTTCCTTGAGTTAGTCCATTGGATTGAGGCTCTTTCCTCTTGTTTTTGGTCCCTGTCTCTCAGTTCTAACAGATCCTCCACCCGAACTGTTAGTCTGGATTCTTTCCTCAGGCACTGATAGGCCTCTGCTTCACATCGGGCACCTTTCACTAACTCTGCATGTCAGTGGTAGCTGCATTACTGGGGCCTGCCCTGTGACAATTCCAGGTTCCAAACCTGACCCCAGCCCTGAGCACTACCCCTGTCCAGCCACAGGCCCTGAACCTTGATCCCAGTCTTGATCCTTGACCTTGGACCCTGACCCCAAACCCTGACTCCAGGCCCTAACCCCTTATCGCAGGCCCCTATTTCAGTTTATCTGAATGAATAATGATGTTCTTTGATTGACGCAATCCCCTACACTGGCACCTTCAGCTTGAGATCAACAACACACTACCTGACTGGACTGGGATTGGCTGAGTTCGTGCGAGGATTTTGTTGAGCTGACACTTCATATTCAAATTTCTTTTTCCCAGGGTGGATGGCCGTCGATGGTCTCTGGCCTCACTCCCATCATCAGGATATGGAACCAACACCCCCAGCTCCACCGTGTCAGTGAGTTGCTCATTTGGGAGCATTGGGTTGCCTCACAATCCTCACCACTCTGGGCAGCTTCTCATCCGGAGGTGGGGAGGGGGGAATGGGGAAGGGAGGGGAGGGTGGGAGAATGGTGGGGAGAGATGGGTATGAAACAGGAGGAGGGAATTGGGAGGGAGAGGGTGCGGTAGGAGAAAGGGGTTTGGAGAGGAGAAGGGGGAATGGGAGGGTGGGGGTGATGGGAAGGGGTGGAAAAGGGAAATGTGGGGTTTGAGGCGGAAGGGCGGGGGAGTTCTGGCAAAAGCCAGCATGAGAGGGTAAGGGGGTGATGTGTGGAGGGGTGAGGGTTGGGGGAAGACCTCTCCGTGTGTCTGTGTTGTTCCTTTTTGCTTTCCATATTTGTTTTCAACTCTAGCGTCCACATCTATCAGTCTCTCATTCAGTGAATTTTAAGTTTAACCATTTTTCTTTCTATGTTGATGATGTTTTCCAGTCCTCCTCCTCCTCCTCCTCTCAGGAACGTTTACACCAACTGCCATTCCAGCCCACACCAGATGAGCTTCGGTTCCTGTCCAAACATTTCCGCAGCACGGACAGTATTGCTGATGAGGAGGGACGCCATTCACCCACCATTAGGCCGCGATCTAGGAGTCTAAGGTAGGACGGTCAGCAGAAGAAGCCTGTCAATGGAGAAGGAGGGAGAGGCACTGACACTGAGTGTCGCAGTGACTGCAGTCCCAGCACTGCTCTATTGGAAGGTCAGAACAAAGCAAGAGAAACAAAGCACTTCTTAAAACTAGACCAGCCTCACACCCTTTCACAATTGGACACCCTGTGTTCCTTAGGGAAATAATGAGCCCCAGACAAATACATCAGGAGCTCTGGATTCCAAAGACACTTCTCACACTTTCAGAGAATGGACACAAAATGGGAAGTGAGCCATTTACCCCACTGTCTACTTATTCTATTCTTTATCAGGAGACAGGTTTCATGAAGTCTGCTCTATGACCAGAATATGCTTTCTTAGCACTAAAGTAAATAGAGCATTGCATATCCCATTCATGATCATCAGTATTAAACCACTGACAATCCTGTGGATCGGGTGTACTGAAACTCTCAGCTCATTGAGGAGGTAACTGGTCATACTCTATCTCCGGGGCCATTATGTGTCCCAACAGCCATGATTTAAATCAAATATATATTTATTCTTTCATGGGATGTGGGTGTTGCTGGCTGGGCCAGCATTTATTGCCGATCCCTAATTGCCCTTGAGAAGGTGGTGGTGAGCCGCCTTCTTGAATTACTGCAGTCCATTGGTACACCCACAGTGCTGTTAGGGAGGGAGTTCCAGGATTTTGACCCCAGCGATGTAGTTCCAAATCAGTACGGTGAGTGGCTTGAAGGGGAACTCGCAGCTGGTGGTGTTCCCATGCGCCTATTGCCCTTGTCCTTCTGGATGGTACTGGCTGTGGGTTTGGAAGGTGCTGTTGAAGGAGCCTTGGTGAATTCCTGCAGTGCATCTTGTAGATGGTACACACTGCTGCTATTGTGCGTCGGTGGTGGAGTGAGTGAATGTTTGTGGAAGGTGTGCCAATCAAGTGGGCTGCTTTGTTCTGGATAGTGCCAAGCTTCTTGAGTGTTGGACAGGCTTTGGGGAGCCAGGAGGTGAGTTACTCATCACAGGATTCCTAGCCTGTGACCTGCTCTTGTAGCCACAGTATTTATATGGCTGGTCCAGTTCAGCTTCTGTCCAATGGTAACCCTCAGGATGTTGATAGTGGGGAATCTCACGATGGTGATGCCCCAAGGGGCAATGGTTAGATTCCCTCTTACTGAAAATGGTCATTCCCTGGCACTTGTGTGGCATGAATGTTACTTGCCACTTATCAACTCAAGCCTGGATATTGTCCAGGTCTTGCTGCATTTGGACATGACCTGCTTCAGTATCTGAATGGTGCTGAACATTGTACAATCATCAGCGAACACCTCCACTTCTGACCTTATGATGGAAGGAAGGTCATTGATGAAGCATGAGAGCTGAACCCCCGAGGTGAGGTGAGAGTGACTGTCCTTGACATCAAGGCAGCATTTGACTTGAGTGTGGCATCAAGGAGCCCTAGCAAAACTGAAATCAATGGGAATCAGGGGGAAAACTCTCCTCTGGTTGGAGTCATACCTAGCACAAATGAAGATGGTTGTGGTTGTTGGAGGTCAATCATCTCAGCTCCAGGACATCACTGCAGGAGATCCTCAGGGTAGTGTCCTCAGCCCAACCATCTTCAGCTGCTTCATCAATGACCTTCCTTCCATCATAAGATCAGAATTGGGGATGTTTGCTGATGACTGTACAATGTTCAGCACCATTTGCGACTCCTCAGATACTGAAGCAGTCCATGTCTAAATGCAGCAAGACCTGGACAATATCCAGGCTTGGGCTGTTAGCTGGCAAGTAACATTCGCGCCAGACAAGTGCCAGGCAATGACCATCTCCAATAAGAAAGAATCCAACCATCACCCTTGACGTTCAATGGCATTAATTACCATCGCTGAATCCCCCACTATCAACATCCTGGGGGTTACCATTGACCAGAAACTGAACTGGACTAGCCATATAAATACTGTGGCTACAAGAGCAGGTCAGAGGCTAGGAATCCTGCAGCGAGTAACTCACCTCCTGGCTCCCCAAACCCTGTCCACCATCTACAAGGCATAAGTCAGGAGCGTGATGAAATACTCCCCATTTGCCTGGTTGAGTGCAGATCCCACAACACTCAAGAAGCTTGACACCATCCAAGAAAAAGCAGCCCACTTGATTGGCACCACATCTACAAACATTCACTCCCTCTACCACCGATGCACAGTAGCAGCAGTTTGTACCATCTACAAGATGCACTGCAGGAACTCACCAAGGCTCCTTTCACAGCACCTTCCAAACCCACAGCCAGTACCATCCAGAAAGACAAGGGCAATAGGCGCATGGGAACACCACCAGCTGCGAGTTCCCCTTCAAGCCACTCGCCGTACTAATTTGGAACTACATCGCTGGGGTCAAAATCCTGGAACTCCCTCCCTAACAGCACTGTGCGTGTACCAACACCACATGGACTGCAGCAGTTCAAGAAGGCGGCTCATCACCACCTTCTCAAGGGCAAATAGAGATGGGCAATAAATGCTGGCCCAGCCAACGAAACCCACATCCCATGATTGAATTTTTAAAAAAGATTACCATCAAGCTGGGGTATCAACTCTGGTTCAATGAAGAGTGCAGGAGGGCATGCCAGGAGCAGCACCACATACCTTAAAAATGAGGTGTCAACCTGGTGAGGCTACAGCACAGGACTACTTGCATGCCAAACACCAAATGCAGGATACAATAGACAGAGCTAAGTGATTCCACAACCAATGGACCATACCTAAGCTCTGCAGTCCTGCCATATCCAGTCATGAATGGTGGAGGACAATTAAATAATTCACTGGAGGAGGAGGCTCCACAAATATCCCCGTCCTCAATAATGGGGGAGCCCAGCACATCAGTGTAAAAGATAAGGCTGAAGCATTTGCAACAATCTTCAGCCAGAAGTGCCAAGTTGATGGACCATCTCGGCCTCCTCCAGAAGTCCCCAGCATCACAGGTGACTGTCTTCAGCCAATTCGATTCACTCCACATGTTATCAAGACCCAGCTGAAGGCACTGGATGCTGCAAAGTCTCTGGGCCCTGATGATATTCCGGCACTAGTAATGAGGACTTATGTTCCAGAACTTGCTGCACCCCCAGTCAAGCTGTTCCAGTACAGCTACAACACTGACACCTACCTGGTGATGTGAAAAATTGCCCAGATATATCCTGTCCACAAAAGCAGGACAAATCCAACCCAGTCAATTATCACCCCATCAGTCTACTCTTGATCATCAGTAAAGTGATGGAAGGTATCGTTGCCAGTGCTATCAAGCGGCACCGACTCAGCAATAGTGCTCACTGATGCCCAGTTTGAGTTCCGCTAGGGTCACTCAGCTCCTGACCTCATTACAGCCTTAGTTCAAACATGGACAAAAGAGCTGAACCCCCGAGGTGAGGAGGGTGTGACTGCCTTGTAGCATTTGAATGAGTGTGACATCAAGGAGCCCTAGCAAAACTGGAGGCAACGAGAATCGGGGGAAAACTCTCCAATCATCTCAGTACCAGGACATCGCTGCAGGAGGCTTTCAGGGTAGAGTCCTAGGCACAACCATCTTCAGCATTTTTTTTTATTCATTCATGGCATGTGGGCTTCGCTGGCTGGGCCAGCATTTATTGCCCATCCCTATTTGCCCTCGAGAAGGTGGTGGTGAGCTGACTTCTTGAACCGCTGCAGTCCATGTGGTGTAGGTACACGCACAGTGCTGTTAGGGAGGGAGTTCCCGGATTTTGACCCAGCGACAGTGAAGGAACGGTGATATATTTCCAAGTCAGGATGGTGAGTGACTTGGAGGGGAACTTCCAGGTGGAGGTGTTCCCATCTATCTGCTCTCCTTGTCCTTCTAGATGGTAGTGGTCGTGGGTTTGGAAGATGTTGTCAAAGGATTCTTGGTGAATGGTGGGGGATATGCCAGGCCATGAGGTTACAGATTATGGTTGAGTACAATTCTGCTGCTACTGATGGCGCACAGTGCTTCATAGATGCCCAGTTTGGAGTTGCTAGATCTATTCGAAATCTGTCCCATTTAGCATGATGGCAGTGCCACACAACAGGAAGACAGGCCTTCATCTCCACAAGGACTGTGGGGTAGTCACTGATGCTGTCATAGAATGAAGCATCTGCAGCAGAAAGCTTGGTGAGGTTTTTCCCTCTTGGTTCTTTCACTAGCTGCTGCAGACCCAGTCTAACAGCTATGTCCTTTAAGAGTCAGCTTGGTCAGTCATGGTGCTACCGGGCCACTCTTGGTGATGGTCATTGAAGTCCCCCACCCAGAGTACATTCTGCGCCCTTGCCACCTTGGTGCTTCCTCCAAGTGACATTCAACATGGAGGAGCACTGATTCATCAGCTGAGGGAGGACAGTATGTAGTAATCAGCAGGAGGTTTCCTTGTCCATATTTGACCTGATGCCATGAGACTTCATGGGGTCCGGAGTTGATGTTGAGGACTCCCAGGGCAACTCCCTCTAGACCATATACCACTGTGCCGCCACCTCTGCTGGGTCTGTCCTGCCAGAGGAACAGGTCACATGAGTCACACAAAGGCCAGACAAGTTAAGGAAGGCAGATTTCCTTCCCTAAAGTGTATTAGTGAACCAGATGGGTGATGTATGCTTGGAGAAACAGTGCAAGTCTAGAATACTTAATGAGTACTTTGTATCAATGTTTACTAAGGAAGGAGATGCTAACAACATATTGGTGGAAATGGAGATGGTGGAGGTTAGTGGATGGGGTGAAAATTGATAGGCAAGATGTACAGGAAACGCTGGCTATACTTGGAGTGGATTAATCACCTGGTCCGGATAGGCTTCCGCCCCAGGTTGTTAAAGGGAGTGGGGATGGAGATAGCGGAAGGGCTTGCCACAATCTTCCAATCTTCCCTACACAGTGGGGAGATGCCAAAGGATTGGAAGCATTGCAAACTGTGAGGAGGATAGTGCAAAACTTCAAAAGGACGTAGAAGAATTCGTGGAATTTGTGGAAAGTGACAGATGAAATTTAATGCAGAGAAATATGAAGTGATTCATTTTGGCAGGAAGAACATAGAGAGACAATATAAAATAAGGGATACAACTCTAAAGGGTGTCCAGGAGCAGAGAGATCTGGATATATATGTGCTTAAGTCATTGAAGGTGGCAGAACAGATGGACAGCGCAGTTAATAAGGCATAAATTATTTATTAACAGGGGCATAGAATACTTGAGACAAGAAGTTATATTAAACTTATATGAAACACTGGTTCAGCCTCAACTGGAGTATTGTGTCCAGTTCTGGGCATCGCTCTTTAGAAAAGATGTGAAGTTATTATAGAGAGTGCAGGATAGATTCATGAGAATGGTCCAAGGGATGAGGAACTTCAGTTACATAGATTGGAGAAGTTGGGACTGCTTTCCTCAGAGAAGAGAAGGTTGAGAGGAGATTTGCTAGAAATGTTCAAAATCATGAGGGGTATGGACAGAGTAGAAAGGGAGAAACTGTTCCCATTGGTGGAAGGATCGAGAATGAGGGAACATCGATTTAAGGTAATTGGCAAAAGAAGCAATGGAGACATGAAGAAAGTCTTTTTCACACAGTGAGTGGTTAGGATCCAGAATACGCTGCCTGAGAGTGTGGTGGAGGCAGGATCAATTGAGGCATTCACAAGGGACTTAGATTATTATCTGAAAAGGAAGAATGTGCAGGGTTACAGGGAGAAGGCGGGGGAATGACACTTGGGTGAATTACTCATTCAGATAGCCAGCACAGACATGATGGGCTGAATGGTCTCCTTCTGTGCTGTAACAATTGGCAAATGTGACACACTTATTCAAGAAAGGGTGTAAGGACATTACTAGTAACCACAGACCATTCAGTTTCACATCAGTGGTGGATAAGGTTTTAAAACAAGAGTCTAGGAGGTTTGAGTTAATTAAGGAGAACACAAGAAATAGGGGAAGGAGTAGACCAGACAGCCCATCGAGCCTACTCCACCATTCAATACGATCATGGCTGATCTTGGGCTTCAACTTCATTTTCCCGCCCACTCCCCATATCCCTTAATTCCCTGAGAGATCAAACATCTGTCTGTCTCAGCCTTAAATATATTAAACAATGGAGCATCCACAACCTCTGGTGTAGAGAATTCCAAAGATTCACAACCCATTGAGTGAAGTAATTTCTCTTAGTCTCAGTCCTAAATGACCGGCTCCTTATCCTGAGACTGTGCCCCCGTGTTTTAGATTCCCCGACCTGTGGAAACAACCTCTCAGTGTCTACACTATCAAACGCCTTCAGAATCTTGTACATTTCAATGAGATCACCTCTCATTCTTCTAAACTCCAGAAAATATAAACCCAATTTACTCAGCCTATCATCATAGGACAACCCCCTCATCCCAGGGACCAATCTAGTGAGCTTCCGCCTCCAATGCAAGTATATCCTTTCTTAAATGTGGAGACCAAAACTGCACACAGTATTCCAGATGTGGTCTCACCAAAACCCTGTACAACTGGAGCAAGATTTCCATGTTCCTATACTCAATCCCCTTGCAATAAAGGTCAACATGCAATTTGCCTTCCTACTTACTTGCTGCACCTGCATGCTAACTTTCTATGTTCCTTATACGAGCACACCCAAGTCTCTTTGAACATCAACAATTACAAGTTTCTCCACCTTTTAAAAAATATTCTGCATTTCTGTTTTTTTTTATCCATGGGATGTGAGCATTGCTGGCTAGGCCAGCATTTATTTCCCACCCCTAAATGCCCTTGTTTGGAGGGCATTTAAGAGTCAACCACATTGCTGTGGATCTGGAGTCACATGTAGGCCAGACCAGGTAAGGACAATAGATTTCCTTCCCTAAAGGACATTAGTGAACCAGATGGATTTTTACAAAAATCGATAACGGTTTCATGGTTATCTCAGACTCTTAATCCCAGATTTTTATTGAATTAAAATTTCACTATCTGCCGTAGTGGGATTTGAACCCAGGTCCCCGGAGCATTTCCCTGAGTCTCTGGAATACTAGTCCAGTGAAAATACCACTATGCCACCTTACAACCAAAGTGAATAACCTCACACTTCCCTATATTATACTCCATTTGCCATCTTGTTTCCCACTCACTTACCCTGTCTATATCCCTTTGCAGCCTTTCTGTATCCTCCCCTCAGTTTATCTCCCCATCTAGCTTGGTATCATCAGCAAACCTTGATACATTACTCTCTGTCTATTCATCAAATGCATTAATATAGATTGTAAATAGCTGAGGCCCCAGCACTGATCCTTGTGGCACTCCACTATTCACTGCCTGCCAACTTGAAAAAACCCATTTATGCCACTCTCTGTTTTCTATCCATTAACCAAACCTCTATCCATGTGAATATATTACCCCTAACTCCATAAGCCCTTTTATTGTCTATTAACCTTTTGTGTGGCACCTTATCGAATGCCTTTTGGAAATCCAGGTATACTACATCTATTGATTCCCCTTTGTCTACCCTACTAATTACATCATCAAAAAACTCTAATAAATTTGTCAAACACAATTTCCCTTTAGTAAAACCGTGTTGAGTTGTCCTAATCATATTACACTTTTCTAAGTGCATTGTTAAGACTTCCTTAATCATCGATTCCAGCATTTTCCTATCAACTGAAGCTAGGCTAAATGGCCTGTAGTTCACTGTTTTCTCTCTCCCTCCTTTCTTGAAAAGTGATGTAACATTTGCCAACTTCCAATCTAAAGGGACCATTCCTGAACCTCAGGAATTTTGGAAAATCATTGCTAGTGCATCTGCCATCTCTGCAAATATCTCTTTTAGAACCATAGGGTGTAGGCCATCAGGTCCTGGGGATTTGTTGGATTTTAGTCCCTTAAGTTCCTCCAATACTTTATCTCTGTTGATATTAATTTCCCTAATTTCCTCACTCTCTTAGCCTGTGTGTTACCATTTTTCTTCTACCGTGAATGCAGGCAAAATATTTGTTCAATGTCTCTGCCATTTCCTCATTCCACTTGATAATTTCTCCTGTCTCTGCTTCTACGGGACCACTGTTTACTTTAACTACTCACTTCCTCTTTATATACTTCTAAAAGTTCTTACAATCTGTTTTTATATTCCTGCCCTTTTTATCAACTTTTTGGTGGCCCTCTGCTGGTTTCTAAAACATTCGCAATCCTCAGACTTACTACTGTTTTTTGCAACATTGTAAGCCTCCTTTTAATCAAATACTTCCTGAGTGAGCCACAGATGGATCTGTCTTGCTGAGTTTTAGTTCTTCAGTGGAATGTATTTTTATAGAGGAGAGTGTGAGAGGAGGACCCCGGGACAAGCAGCCAGCAGCACATAGCACCTAACATCACAGGAGAAACATAAGTTCATTGGGTTGATGAGAAACTGCTGTTAGGGAGTGTCATCAAGTAGCTGAGAATTAAAAAAACACACTTTTTAAAAGTTGTGGCTACTTAAATTTAAGTAAGAAACACAAGCAATAAGGAAATAAAGTTAAGTTGAGGCTAGATAAAATAAAGTATCAAATAAAAATCAAGTAAACCAAAGTAAAATAAAGTTAACACAAGGGAAGTAATTTGAAGCCATGGCAGGATGGCTCAGTTGAGTGGAATGCTTGTCTTGTAATATGTGGAAAGTTGTGGATGCTAACAATGTCCTAGATAAGCACATGTGCAGGAAGTGTCACCAGCTGCAGAGCCTTGAGTTTTGAGTTTCGGAGCTCGAGCGGCGGCTGGAGTTACTGTGGCGCATCCACGAGGCTGATAGCTATATGGTTCAGCGAGATGGTCACACGACAGCTTAGGAGCCCGGAGGTAGAAAGGGAATGGGTGACTGCCGGGCAGCCCAAGAAAATTAGGCAGGTAGTGCAGGAGTTCCCTGGGGTCTCGCTCGCCAATCGGTTTCCGTTTTGGATACCGATGAGGGCGTTGGTTCCTTGGAGGGATGCAGTCAGAGACCAGCTTTGCTGTACAGGAGGGGAGAGAGAGAGAGGGGAAGAGCAGTAGTAATAGAGCATTTGTTATTTAGGGGAACAGACAGGCTTTTCTGTGGCCATAGATGTGACTCCAGGATGATATGTTGCCTCCCTGGTGCCAGGGTCAAGGATGTCACTGAGCGGCTGCAGAGCATTCTTTTGGGGGAGGGTAATCAACCAGAGGTTGTGGTCCACTTTGTACCAATGACTTGGGTAGGAAAGGGGATGAGACCCTGAAAGCAGACTTTAGGGAGATAGGAAGAAGACTGAAAAGCAGGACCTGTAAAGCAGTAATCTCAGGAAGCGAGTATAGAAATAGGAGAATTGAGCGATCGAACACGTGGCTGGAAAGCTGGGGTAGGAGGGAGGGCATTAGATTTCTGAGGTACTGGGACCAGTTCTGGGGAAGGTGGGACCTGTATAGGTCAGACGGTCTACACCTGAACAGGACTGGGATGAATATTCTCGCAGGGAGATTTGCTAGTGCTGTTGGAGGGGTTTTAAACTAGATTGGCAGGGGATGGGAACCTGAGGGCAAATTCAGTGCAGGGAACGGGAGATTGAGAATTAGTGAGTGACTCTGAAAGACGGAAGCAGCACAGATTTAAAAAATGTGTAGCACAGAAATCTGACAGTGTTGAAAAGTTTATGTGTAAATGCAAGGAGCATAATAAATAAAGCCAATAATCTGAGGGCACAGACACATGGCAGCATGATATCATTGCTATAATAGAAACTTGGCTTAAGGAGGGGCAAAAATGGCAGCTCAACATCCCTGGATATAGGGTTTTCAGGCAGGATAAGGAGGGAGATAAAAAAGGTGGGGGGTGTAGCATTATTGGTTACATAATCAATTACAGTTGTGAGGAGGGATGATATACTAAATGAAGCATCAAATGAGGCCATATGGGTTGAGCTCAAATGAAAAAGGGGCAGCCACATTGCTAGGAGTGTATTATAGATTCCCAAATAGTGGAGGGAGTTAGAAGAGCAAATATGTAGACAGATTTCTGAGTGCAACAATAATAGGGCAGTAATCGTCTGGGACTTCAGCTATCGTAATATTGATTGGGATATGAACAGTGTGAAGGGCACAGACAGAGCAAAATTCAAGAGAATTTCAGCCAGCACATAACAAGCCCAATGAGAGGGGGCGCAATTCTAGATTTAGTCTTAGGAAATGAAGCTGGGCAAGTGGATGAAGTAGCAGTGGGGGACCATTTTAGAGATAGTGATCATAATACAGTTAGATTTAGCACTATTGTGGAAAAGGACAAAGAGGAGGAGTGTGAAATATTGGATAAAATAAGCAAGTGAGAGAGGAAGTAATGGCGGGGCTGGCATCCTTGAAGGTGGATAAATCACCAGGGTCAGATGGATTGTATCCCAGGCTGTTGAAGGAAGCCAGGGAGGAAATAGCAGATGCTCTAAGGATCATTTTCCAATCCTCACTAGATACAGGTGAGGTCCCAGAGGATAAGAGTTCTGCGAACGTTGTACCATTATTTAAGAAGGATATGAGAAATAGGCCAGGAAATTATAGGGCAGTCAGTCTGACTTCGGTGGTAGGCAAATCATTGGAAACAATTCTGAGATACAGGATAAACTGTCAATTAGAAAGGCACAGATTGACCAGGGATAGTCAGCATGGTTTTGTTAGGGGAAGATCTTAATAGAATTTTTTGAGGAAGTAACAAGGAGGGTTGATGAGGGTGGTGTAGTGGATGTTGTCTGCATGGATTTCAGTAAGGCACTTGACAAGGTCCCACATGGCACAATAGTCAGGAAAGTGAGATCTCATGGGATACAGGGGAAGGTGGTAGGTTGGATCCAAAATTGGCTCAGTGACAGGAAACAAAGGGTAATGGTCAATGGATGTTTTTGCAAATGGAAAATGGTTTCCAGTGATGTTCCACAGGGCTCAGTGTTGTTGCCCTTGCTGTTTGTTGTATATATTAATGCTTTAGACTTAAATGTGGGAGGCATGTTTGAGAAATTTGCAGATGACACAGAAATTGGTCATGTAGTTCATGGTGAAGAGGAAAGCTGTCAATTCCAGAAATATATCAATGGTTTTCTTGAGTAGGAGAAGAAGTGGCAAATGGAATTCAATCTGGGAAAGTGTGAGGTAATGCATTTGGGGAGGACAAACAAAGCAAGTGAATGCTCTGTAAATGGGAAGATACTGAGAGGGGTTAAGGAAGTGAGAGATCTTGTATTGTGCATAGCTGTCAAAATAAACCCTTCTTCATTACACAATACTAGATTTCTCACTTCCTTATCCCCTCTCAGTAACTTTCCATTTACAGTGCATTCCCTTGCGTTGTTTGCCCTCCCCAAATGCATTACCTCACACTTTTCCAGATTGAATTCCATTTGCTACTTCTTCTCCTACTCAAGAAAACCACTGATATATTTCTGGAATTGACAGCTTTGGAGTGCATATCCACAGGTCCCAGAAGGTGGCAGGACAGATGGACAAAGTGGTCAGGAAGGCATATGGAATGCTTTCCTTTATTTGGTGAGGTATTGAATACAAAAGCAGGGATGTAATGATGCAACTGTATAAAATGCTAGTTAGGCCATAGCTGGAATTTTTTGTACAGTTCTGGTCACCACATTACAGGAAGGACATAACTTTTGCGGAGAATGTGCAGAGGAGATTTACAAGAATGTTGCCAGGGCTTGAAAATGGAAGCTATGAGGAGAGATTGGATAGGCTAGGATTGTTTTGTTTAGAACAGAGGAGGCTGAGGGGTGACCTAATTGAGGTGTACAAAATTATGAGGGGCTGAGATAGGGTAGGCACAAAGACTTGCTTCCCCTAACTGAGGGGTCAATTACCAGGGGGCATAGATTTAAGGTGATTGGTAGAAGGATTAGAGGGGACATGAGGAAAAACTTTTTCACCCAGGGGGTGGTGGGCGTCTGGAATTCACTGCCTAAGTTGGTGGTTGAGGCTGAAATGCTCAACTCATTTAAAAGGTACCTGGATCTGCATCTGAAGTGCTGTAACCTGCAAAGCTACGGACCAAGTGCTGGAAAGGGGATTAAAATGAGCGGCTAGTTTCTCTTTTCTCTTTTTTTGGCCAGTGCAGACACGATGGGCTGAATGGCCTCTTTCTGCACCGTACCTTTTCTATGGTTCTATTTTGAATTGTTTCTTGAAATGTTTCCTCCTGTACATTTACCTTCATACCTTTTGGTCTATTTACCCAATTAACCTTAGCCAATTCTCCTCTCATACCTCTGTAATTGGCTTTGTTTAAGTTTAAGATTTTTGTTTGTGATTCGAATATGTCACTTTTAAACTTAACATGGAATTGAATGGTATTATGATCACTATTTCCCATTGGATCCTTTATTTTGAGATTACCAAATAAACTCTTCTTCATTACACAATACTAGATTTAAGATAGCTTTATCCCTGGTCAGTTCCACTATGTACTTCTCCAAGAAACTGCCACAAAAACATTCTACAAATGTATCTTGTAGACCATTCTTACCAATTTGATTGTCCCAGTGTATATAGAGATTAAAGTCCCGCTACAATTATTATATTTCTTTTGATACAGGCTCCAATAATTGCTTGTTTAATGCTCTGCCCAACGGTATAACTACTGTTCGGGGGCCTATAAATTACTCCAACCAGTGTTTTCTGACTCTTGCTATTCCTAATTTCCACCCATACTGACTCTACTTCATGGTCTTCTGAGGCCAATCATTTCTCACTAATGTCCTTATGTTGTCCTTTACTATCAGGGCTACCTCTACTCCTTTGCCATTCTGTCTCTCTGAAATATTATATACCCTGGAATATTTATTTTCCAACCTTGATCACCTTGTAACCATATGTCTGTAATGATGATTTACCTCTATTTGTGCCACTAGTTTGTCTATCTTATTACAAATGCATCATGAATTCAGATAAAGAACCTTTAATTTCATCTTTTTAAAATTTCTATTCCCTGCAATTACATTATTTGCCGATGTACATTTTTTGTTAAACTCTGTCCCTTCCTCTCCTACTCTGCTTGTCTTTACCAACATCACCACATTATGCCGATACCGTGACCTTTCACAGAATCTTTGGGTTTCTAAGTCTCCCTTCACCCAGACCCTCCCCCCACCATCCTGTTAGTTTAAATACAGCATGGATTTGTAAAAATAAAACCTAGTTGAATTTTTGATGAGGCAACAGGAAAGATTGATGAAGGGAATGGCAATAGATGTTGTCTGTATGGATTTTAAGGATGTGTTTTACAAAGTACTACATAAAGATCTGGTTAACAAAATTGAGGCTCATGGAATAGGAAGGTCAATGCCAGCATGGATAAGAAACTGGCTTAAGGACAGAAAATAGCGAGTCATTGTAAATGATTTTCAGGCTGCAGAATGGTAGACAGCGGTGTTTCCCAAGGGTTACTGCGAGAACCACTGCTGTTTTTGATATATAAAATTTGATGAAGGTACAAAACTTGCAGGATGATGCTAATTGACTGCAACAGGACATAGATAGACTAGAGGAATGGACAGGCAAATGGCAGATGGAATGAGAAGTGTGAGGTGATGCATTTTGGCAGAAGGGATAGGGAGAGGCAACATAGACTTAATGGCACAGTTCTAAAGCATGTGCATGGACAGAGGGGCCTGGGGGTTCATGTGCATTGATCTTTGGAGGCAGGACATACTGAGAGAGCAGTCAGCAAAGAATATGGGATCTTGGGCTTCATAAATAGGGGTATTGAGTAGTAAAACAGGGAAGTTATGCTGAACGCTTTTAAGGGTCTGGTTAGGCAACAACTAGAATATTGTGTCCAGTTCTGGTCATCATATTTTAGGAAGGATGTGAGGGTCCTTCAGAGGATGCGGAGAAGATTTACCAGAATGGTTCCAGGGCATGGGGAGTTTTAGTTACAATGTTAGGTTGGAAAGGCTGGGATTGTTCCCCTTGGATCAAAGGAGGTTGAGGAGAGACTCAGCAGGTCTGACAGCATCTGCGGAGAGGAATACAGTTAACGTTTCGAGTCCGAATGACCCTTCATCAGTGCTAAGAAATATAGAAGTGAGGTGGAATATATTATAAATGCTAAATTACTTTAAAAGAACAAAGGAAATAAACAGCCTAATAAAGCATTTTTATAATAGGGTGTAAAAAGTAACAACAATTTACAACCTCAATGTTAAAATTAAATTCCAGTTAAATTATATTCCACCTCATTTCTATATTTCTTAGTTCTGATGAAGAGTCATACGGACTCGAAACGTTAACTGTATTCCTCTTTGAAGATGCTGTCAGACCTGCTGAGTTTTTCCAGGTGTTTTTGTTTTTGTTTCAGGTTTCCAGCATCTGCAGTATTTTGCTTTTATCTTAGAGGTTGGGGAGAGATTTGATAGAGGTGTACAAGATTATAACAGGTTTGGATAAGGTGGACAATGTAAAGCTGTCCCCATTAACTAATGGTACAAGGACTAGGGGCACAGGTTTAACGTTTTGGGAAGTAGATGCAGTGTGAATGTGAGGAAGAACTTTTTCACATGGCAAATGGTAATGACCTGGAAGTCACTGCCCAGGAGGGTGGTCAGTGGAGCCAATCAATAATTTCTAAAGGAAATTGGATGAGCACTTGAGGGAAATAATATTGTATAGAGGGATAGAGCGTCTAAATGGGACTGGATTGCTCGACAGAAAGCTGATTAGGACTTGATGGACTGAATGGCCTCCTTCTGTGCCTTAATGACTGTATAATTATAATCAGAGGCAGACAGTTCTTCAGTACCAGCTGCGCCTCCAGGAGCATTGGCCACTGATGGTACTGAAGGAAGCTGGGAAGAGGAGCAGTCATGGAGGCCATGGATACAGGTAATGGAGATTGCCTCACCAGGTCCAGTTAGGCAGGTTCTGGCGAGGGGGAATCAGTTTTAAGGTCAGGGGCAGTTTCCACAGGGGCAGCCCTTGCTGCTGGCAGGGCCCTCTGAGTTGGGTACCCAAACAGGAGGGGTCCTCCTTTGGCCATTGGCAGGCCATCAGCTTTTCTACTAGCAGTGGTGGGGAGTGGCTATTTATTGCCTCAGTTAGCCAATGGGTAAGAAGGCTGACCTCAATATTCCATACCCCAACTTAATTAGGGGGAGTGGGGAAGGCGGCAGGCTCTCCACCCTGTGCCTTCTTGTCCCATTCAATGCCCCCTCTGCCTCTCGGCTGGATTTTGGGAATGCATTAACTTCTGTCCTATGACTCTAATAACATCAAAACTGTCTCTAACACCAATAATATTTTAATATTTCTATTTTCTTGCAGCCCTGGGCGATCTTCAGTCTCCTTCGATAACGAGATTGTGATGATGAATCATGTTTACAGAGAGAGGTTTCCTAAGGTAAGGTATCAAAATGACAAAGCTTAACATTACATCTAATGTTACACTGTCACATTACACCATAACATAGCACCATCACATTACAGCCTCGACATTAAATACTGTAGTGTATCAGTTTTGGCTCTGGGTAGCATGATGGCATTTGAATCATAAGGTGCTGAGTTAAACATAGAAGCATAGAAAAGAAAATGGCTTAGCAAAGAGGCCATTCTGCCCATTGTGTCTATACTGTCCAAAGTAGAGCTATCCAGCCTAATCTCACTTTCTGGCTCTTTGTAGCCCTACAGGTTAGGGCACTGCAAGTGCAGAGCCATGTCTTTTTTAATTATGAAGATTTTTCAGGCAGTGAGTTTCAGAACCCTACCACCCTGTGCATGAAACAGTTCTCTTCTGACCCTTCTGCCAATCACTTTAACCCTCTGCCTCCTGGTTATTGACCTCTCTGTTAACAGAAATAGATTCTTCCTATCCACTTGGGTTTCTCATAACTTTGCACACCCCAGCGAAATCTCCCACAGCCTCCTCTGTACCAAGAAAAAAATCCCAGTCTATCCAATCTTTCCTCATGGCTAAAATTCTTCATCCTTGTAAACATCCTTGTAAATTTCCTCTGTACCCTGTCTAGTGTGATCACACCCTTCCTGTAATGCACTGACCAGAACTGTATGCATTAGGCTGTGGCCTAATTAGTGTTTATATAGTTCTAGCTTAGTCTCCCTGCTCTTGTATTTTATACCTCAACTAATAAAGGAAAATATTCCATATGTTTTCTTAACCATCTCATCTACTGCCCAGTTACCTTCAGGGTTCTGTGCAAATGCACTCTAAGGTCCCTTGGCTCCTCCACTTTTAGTATTCTACCATTTACTGTATATTCTCTCACATTGTTAGCCATCCTCAGGAATTTTGCTCTGAAATCTACTGATTGACCTTCACCATTCTGTACCTCTTCTACTCTACGGATCAGATTCAATCCCACACATGTCTTTCTGAAAAATGAAAGTCACCGTAGTCCCAGAGGCTGCTCTCATTAGAGAAAGACAACTGGTTGTGAGTTTAATCTGAGGGTTACCACACCTCCAGCGATGTTGAGAAGGTGGGCCCTTCATGGCTGACCTCAGGCGGTATGGGAATTGAACCCACCCTGTTGGTGTCACTCTGCATCACAAGCCAGCCATCCAGCCAACTGAGCTAACCGACCCTACTTAAAAATTAACAACTCTGATCTTGAATTACGTACAGTACTTCAGTAATTACTTTCTCTCTGTGCTTTAAAGTAGCTGTTAATTCTCCCAGAACTTTCAGCCCTGCTCCTCCTGGTCCATGTAGCTTTTTGCAGGATGATTGAAGAACTCTCCTGTTTAACTGGGGTTCAGTGTCTGAAGGAATTGAAACTGCTGCTCCAGTAACTAATTTAAAGTGGGTCCTGTGATCTTTGACCAGGATCTCTGCGCTCCAATAGCTTTCATCTACTTCTTTAATCTCTCCTAAGAAGGATATCTCAATGTCTTGTGAATCTCCCACTTCATGGGCTGGGTATCCTTTTAAAACTGTCTCTTTTTGAGACTTCTACCTGATTTTTCTACTGGGACACACTTCCTGAAAATGCCCCATCCTTTTACACCAATGGCATTGTACGTCTTTGGCAGGACAGTTCCCACACCTGTGCCTTTCTCTGCTGCACCAACAACAGCTAATTTGCTGCCACTAATTGCTTTTTTGTTGCACGTGTCTCCTTCTTTCTATTTTCACTTTTATATGTCTGACGAATTCAACTGTATCTGTTACTTTGGAATTTGGACTCTCTCTCTCTCTCTCTCTCCCTTGTCTACCGATTGGTTCTGCCTCCTGATCTCGACTGGTTGACTTAATTGAATTAGTTGCCTTCACCAGTGTCAAGTCATCTTGAGACTGCAAATGATCCGATAATGCATCATTCACTACCCCAACAACTATTCTGTCGCGAATTAGCTCCTCTTTCAGATCACTATACTCACAGTGCTAATCAGTGTAAATCATTAATAAATGTGTTGATACTTTCCCCTGTCTCTGGGTACATTTATTGAGCTTTGCGCATTCCACAATGGTGTTCTTGTAGACTGTTACGGACCAGAGGGAGATTAATTTAAACAGCCCCGATTTCTCCTCTCACTACCCGTCCGTAAACTGAAAGGTGTTTTTGATTTCTGATGTCCCCCACCCATTGTAAGTGGGGATGTGTTTTCCCCAACCCTTCAGTTTGGAGTGATCCAATCCCTTGTTAATAACCCCACAGCGAACTCGAAGTAAGGCAAAATAAGACGGTTGGTTGGTGGGAAGGGGTTTCGCAATGTTTGCCTCTGTTTGCGCCTATAGAATAAAAGAGGGATAAGGAAAAGAAAGGGGTACAGGGCAAAACCACGATAAAAATAAGAGTTATGGTTTCACGTGTGTCCAGAATCAAAAGTCCAATAGGGTATTCCTGTAGAGGTTAGCAGGCTGAAACTGTCACAGGGTGATCCTTCTTCCCAGAAGCGAATACTTCCCTGATGGAAGAAGGCATGTGGAGATGTGTACCTTCTGTGTAACTTCTGTCTCCCTTCCCACTGTCGCATACCGTGCACCCTCTTCATTCTGTCCTGGAGGTGACACCTTATGCAGGACTCACAATGACGGTTACAGAGATGCGTGTCCGTTCAGTAGGACCTGAGGGGAATTTTCTTTCATGACTACATTTCTTCCCTTTGCTGTTCTCCCATGTGCAGTCCTTTGTCCATTGGTGCCATGGTCTGAACTGCACTCCTTCAATGTGTCGTCACTGCCAGCAGCCTCCAATGCTGAGATTTGAGAGTCACGTACATCCTGAAGACTCCCGCTCTTCCTGCCTATTCCTACTCTTCCAGATGGCCACATCTACTTATCCTGAACTCTCACTGCCTGCAGGGTGACCACCTCCTGAATGTAAGATCCAGGAAACTCTTATCATCCCTGATGCTCCGCACTGCCTCCAGCTGCCCCATAAGCTTAGAAATCCTGAGCTTGAGCTGAGGTAGTTGGAGAAACTTCCAACACATGTGATCCCCCAAGAAACATGAAGTGTCCTGAAGTTCCCACATGGTTCAGGAATGGCAAGCTGCAGGAACAGCTGACCATCCATAATCAAAACAATTGAGAAACTTTCTCTCCAGCACTTGTTTCAAGTCGGCAAAGTCAATCAGTAATCCATTCTCACTCATACTTTTCATCGAGTGCATAGCACATTGTCCCACAATGAACTATGACCTATATACCATTCAATGGGTTTACTATATTCAGTGCTCGCATTGTATAGAATCTGACACAATATTGATTCCAGCCATGTTGAGGTACAACCTGTTTGACCTATACGGGTCTCAAACCTCCCAAAACCAGTTCCAATGCCCCAGGAACCTAAATCCCTCCCACTCCATCTGAATGTGCATTCAGACACATAGACATACAGAAACTAGGAACAGGAGTAGGCCATTCGGCCCTTCGAGCCTGCTCCACCATTCAATATGATCATGGCTGATCCACTATCTCAACGCCATATTCCCGCTTTCTCTCCATACCCCTTGATACCCCTAATATCCAAACATTTATCAATCTCTTTCTTGAATATACTCAGTGACCCGGCCTCCATAGCCTTCTGTGGTAGAGAATTCCACAGGTTGACCACGATCTGAGTGAAGGAATTTTTCCTCATCTCAGTCCTAAATGGCCTGCCCCATATCCTGAGACTGTGGCCCCTGGTTCTAGACTCCCCAACCAGGGGAAACACCCTCCCTGCATCCAGCCTGTCAAGCCCTGTTAGAATTTTATATGTTTCAATCAGATCCCCTCTCACTCTTCTAAACTCTAGTGAATGCAGACCCAGTCGAACCAATTCAGCTGCACTATCCTCCTATTTCTATACTCACAAGCATGTGGCACTGATGATAATCCAGAGATTACGACCTTTGAGGTCCTGATATTAATTTTTTTCCGAGTTCCCTAAAATCAGGTTATAGATCTTATTGCTCTTTCTACCTATGTCATTGATACCAATATGGATGACGACCTCTGGCTGTTCACCCATTCAGAATCCACCTCTATGGATTTGAACCCCTAATCCATGGCTGGCACTCAAGGGCAGTATTGAGGGAGTGTGGCACTTTCAGAGGAAAGGTTTTTCGATGAGGCCACCTCCACATTCTCAGGTGGATGTAAAAGATCTCATGCTCACTTGTGGAAAAACAAGGGAGTTAACCATCTTCATAAAAACGTATGAGGCTGATTGCAAAATCCTGCCGCTAACCTTGCTGTTGCTGTCATGTTGAGTCGGATGTTGCCCCTTCCAATCTTTGCTGGGATGTGTTTTCTGTGTAACTTTTTACCCACTTACTGTCCTCACCCATTAACTGGATGGTTGTTCTCTTCATATGGTGATAGGCCACAGCTCAGATGGAGGAACGACTTCAGGAAATTATCAGCAGCTTCTCGCTCGACAACGTTTTGCCACTTGCAGACGGAGTGCTCGGGTTCATCCACCATCAGATCATCGAACTGGCCCGAGACTGTCTGGTGAAGTCACACGAAGCCCTCATCACCTCCCGCTACTTCCTTGAATTGCAGGAAAATTTGGAGAAGATGTTGCAGGATGTGAGTACCCACCCCAATCCAATCCAGCTCAACCCAGGCCAGCCCGGTCCAAGCCCAAACCAGCCCAAACCTAAAAGTGAGACAGGTTACAGAAGCTGTTCGTCTTGCATTTATCAGGACAAATGCAAGAATGCCAAATTTTAAATGATCACAATAGTTTATACTGCAGGAGAAAAGGGTGATGATTGGTTGTCAAGTCGACTCAGTTTGGCAAAGTCGTTGCCTAGAGAAAGCAGTGGGGGAACTATAGGCTCCTGACTTTGGGTAATTTTTAAAAAGCTGTAAGACTTGAACATATTCCTTTTGTTTGTAGAGAATGGGCCCCTGTGTATGAATGTATGTCGCTTCTTGCAAGTGTAAATGAGCCACATTATTATCTCCACTTAAATTGGTTGTTCGTGTAGCTATTAGCGCACTCAGTATTGTTCAGTAATTGCTGTCCAATCATGGAATCACATCTAAGAGTAATCATTTTGTTTTGGGTTTTGTAAGCATGGGTTGGTTGAGTATGATCTGCACTTTGCCTATTGCAAATGACAAAAGGAACATGCTGTTTGATTTGATCAGCCAATTGCTGGGAATGGCTATGTACCTGACATCACAATGGCACTGAAATTTATACCCAACGTTGTTCAATTATGTGGTAGGCAGAATGTCAGAAGTGATATACATTCATACACAGCCACCCGTTCTCCACAAACAAAAGGAATATATTCAAGCCTTGCGCCTTTTTTGAATTACCCAAGATCTTGGGGAGCCTCTGGGGAGCCCCTGTTGCTCTCTCGATGGCAATGCCTCGGCCAATCCGATCCGCTTGCCAACCAATCAGATCCACTTGCCAACCTATCAGAAGCCTTTTCTCCAGTGGTATAAACTGTTGTGATTGTTTGAAATTGGGTATCTTGCATCTGTCCTGATGAGTGCAAAATGAAAAGTTTCTGCAACATGTCTCTCTTTTCAGCAATATTCAAGGACATATTAGGGCTTGATCAAATAGGAAAGTTTTGAGGCACATCTTAGAGGAGAGAAAGATAGCAAGCAGAGCGCTTTAGAGAGAGTTTAGGCCCTTGGCAGCTGAAGGCACTGCCACTAACAGTGGAGTAATTAAAATCTAAATGTTCAAGAGGCCAGAATTAGAGGCCCACAAAGATCTCTTGGCTTGTGCAGGAGGAGGAGTTTTTTAAAATTCATTTACGGGATGTGGGTGTTGCTGGCTGGGTCAGCGTTTATTGCCCATCCCTAGTTGCCTTTGAGAAGGTGGTGGTGAGCTCCCTTCTTGAACTGCTGCAGTCCATGTGGTGTAGGTACACCCACAGTGCTGTTAGGGAGGGAGTTCCAGGATTTTGACCCAGCGACAGTGAAGGAACGGTGATATATTTCCAAGTCAGGATGGTGTGTGACTTGGAGTGGAACTTCCAGGTGGTGGTGTTCCCATCTATCTGCTGCCCTTGTCCTTCTAGATGGTTGTAGTCGTGGGTTTGGAAGGTGCTGTTGAAGGAGTCTTGGTGAGTTTCTGCAGTGCATCTTGTAGATTACAGAGATAGGGAGGGGATGAGGTAATTGAAGGATTTGAAAACAAGAATGAGAATTTTAAAATGTAGTTGTTGCCGGACTGGAAGCCAATGTAGATCAGTGAGCACAGGTGGTGATGATTGAATGGGACTTCATGCAAGCTAGGTCACAGGCAGCAGAGTTTTCGATGACCTCAAGTTTACGGAGGGTAGAGTGTGGGAGACCAGCCAGGACAGGATTGGAATAGTTAAGTCTAGAGGTAACAAAGGCATAGATGAGAGTTTCAGCATCAGATGAGCTGAGACAGGGGCAG
The DNA here is from genome assembly GCF_964194155.1 of Cetorhinus maximus. Lineage (NCBI taxonomy): Eukaryota > Metazoa > Chordata > Chondrichthyes > Lamniformes > Cetorhinidae > Cetorhinus > Cetorhinus maximus. The sequence goes on from NC_135891.1 coordinate 121,891,874, forward strand.
TGTTGGAAGAAGAGTTCTATAATTCTTACTCCCCTGCTCTTTCTCCAAAACCCTGCATATTTTTCCCTTCAAGTATTTATCCAATTCGCTTTTGAAGGTTATTATTGAATCTGCTTCCACCGCCCTTTCAGGCAATGCATTCCAGATCACAACAACTTGCTGTGTAATTTGTTTTTCCTCACCTCCTGTCTGGTTCTTTTGTCGATTACTTTAAAGCTGTGTCCCTTTAGTTACCAACCCTACTGCCACTGAAAAGTTTCTCCATATTTACTCCATCACAACTCAACATGATTTTGAACACCTTTATCAAATCTCCCCTTAACTTTCTCTGCTCTAAGGAGAACAATCCCAGCTTCTCCAGTCTCCCCACATAACTGAAAATCCCCCTCCCCTGAGTAACATTCTCGTAAATCTCCTGCACCCTCACCGAGGCCTTGACATCCTTCCTAAAGTGCAGTGCCCTAAATTGAACACAATCCTCCAGATGGGGTCCAACCAGCGATTTATAAAGATTTAGTAAAACTTCCTTGTTTTTGTACTCAATGACTCTATTAATAAACCAAACCTCCTTTCGGGCTTTTTAATAGCCTTCCCATTTCACCCTGCCTCCTTCAAATACTTGTGGAAATACAGCACCCCCCCACCCCCGCCTCCAAGTCTCTCTGTCCCTGCACCCCCTTTAGACTGTACCATTTAGTTTATATTGCCTCTCCTCATTCTTCTGAAAGACGTCACTTCAGACTTCACATTTGGGGAATTGTGGCAGAGTGGTAATGTCGGGGAGGGAGCGAGCATGGGCTCAGATCCCACCATGGCAGCTATTCGAATTTAAATTCAAAGAATAAACCTGGAATATAAAGCTAGTAAAGGTGACCGTGAAACTGTCATTGATCGGTGTAAAAACCCATCTGACTCACTAATGTCCTTCAGGGAAGGAAACCTGCCATCCTTACCTGGTCTACATGTGACTCCAGGCCCACAGCAATGTGGTTGATTCTTAACTGCCCTCTGAAATGGCCTAGCAAGCCACTCAGTTCAAGGGTTAGAGTTCGGGTACCCCGAGGGGGACACAGTCTGAGGCTGGAGAGGCTTCAGCAGGGCTGTCTCCACATCACTGCCCCATCACTTCCCTGAACCATCACTATCCTTCCATAACCCCCAAATCCCACCATGAATCCCCCACCCTCACCCCAACCCGCTGAAACACTCTCTAACTCCCAAACCTCTGCAACACCCTGTGAACCCCCCAAAACTCCCGTACCCACTGAACCCACCCACTACCCCACAGATGCCACAGACTGAACCCCCAAATCCTCCACTGAATCCCCCCCTACTCCTTATTCCTCCTCACACCCTAACCACCCTGATCCCCCCACCACTCATCCCCCTGAACAGCCCCAATGCAAACCCCAGCACCCGCCTAAACCCCTCAACCCTCACCCTCCCCGACCTTCCAGAACACCCGTACCCACCCCTCACCCACCCTGGACCCCAAAATGCCCCCTGAACCTCCCACTTCCATAACTGCACCTGCTCCTACTCCTCCTCTGGCTGTTGTCCATGTTATTGTGCCAGGTTTGAAGGTCTTGACTGAGCCTCTCTGACATTCTCGAAATTTCTGGATCTTTCTCTCAGGCCTATGAGCGTGCAGCCAGTGATGAGGTGATGTTTATTACTCAGTTGGTCAGGAAGTTGCTGATGGTGATCGCTCAACCGGCTCGACTCCTGGAATGTTTGGTGAGTTTTGAATCCTCCTCATGTTCCCCTGAATACAAAATTGGGCATTTACAGTTACACAGTGAGTGACCCTTACCCTGAATACACAGTGAGTCTGTACAGTTACACAGCGAGTGATCCTTACCCTGAATACACAGTGACTCTGTACAGTTACACAGTGAGTGACCCTTACCCTGAATACACAGTGAGTCTGTACAGTTACACAGCGAGTGACCCTTACCCTGAATACACAGTGACTCTCTACAGTTACACAGCGAGTGACCCTTACCCTGAATACACAGTGACTCTGTACAGTTACACAGCGAGTGACCCTTACCCTGAATAAACAGTGACTCTGTACAGTTACACAGCGAGTGACCCTTACCCTGAATAAACAGTGACTCTGTACAGTTACACAGTGAGTGACCCTTACTCTGAATAAACAGTGACTCTGTACAGTTACACAGTGAGTGACCCTTACCCTGAATAAACAGTGACTCTGTACAGTTACACAGTGAGTGACCCTTACCCTGAATACACAGTGAGTCTGTACAGTTACACAGTGAGTGACCCTTACCCTGAATAAACAGTGACTCTGTACAGTTACACAGTGAGTGACCCTTACCCTGAATAAACAGTGACTCTCTACAGTTACACAGCGAGTGACCCTTACCCTGAATAAACAGTGACTCTCTACAGTTACACAGCGAGTGACCCTTACCCTGAATAAACAGTGACTCTCTACAGTTACACAGTGAGTGACCCTTACCCTGAATAAACATTGACTCTCTACAGTTACACAGACTGATCCTTACCCTGCTGAGCAGTGACTCTGTACAGTTACACAGTGAGTGATCCTTACTCTGAATAAACAGTGAGTCTGTACAGTTACACAGTGAGTGACCCTTACCTTAATAAACAGTGACTCTGTACAGTTACACAGACTGATCCTTACCCTGAATAAACAGTGACTCTGTACAGTTACACAGTGAGTGACCCTTACCCTGAATAAACAGTGACTCTGTACAGTTACACAGTGAGTGACCCTTACCCTGAATAAACAGTGATTCTGTACAGTTACACAGCGAGTGACCCTTACCTTAATAAACAGTGACTCTGTACAGTTACACAGTGAGTGACCCTTACCCTGAATAAACAGTGACTCTGTACAGTTACACAGTGAGTGACCCTTACCCTGAATAAACAGTGACTCTGTACAGTTACACAGCGAGTGACCCTTACCTTAATAAACAGTGACTCTGTACAGTTACACAGTGAGTGACCCTTACCCTGAATAAGCAATGACTCTGTACAGTTACTCAGTGAGTGACCCTTACCCTGAATAAACAGTGACTCTGTACAGTTACACAGTGAGTGACCCTTACCCTGAATAAACAGTGACTCTGTACAGTTACACAGACTGATCCTTACCCTGCTGAGCAGTGACTCTGTACAGTTACTCAGTGGGTGACCCTTACCCTGAATACACAGTGAGTCTGTACAGGTACACAGTGAGTGACCCTTACCTTAATAAACATTGACTCTCTACAGTTACACAGACTGATCCTTACCCTGCTGAGCAGTGACTCTGTACAGTTACTCAGTGGGTGACCCTTACCCTGAATACACAGTGAGTCTGTACAGGTACACAGTGAGTGACCCTTACCTTAATAAACATTGGCTCTCTACAGTTACACAGACTGATCCTTACCCTGCTGAGCAGTGACTCTGTACAGTTACACAATGAATGATCCTTACCATGAGTAAACAGTGACTCTTTACCGTTGCACAGTGAGTGATCCTTACTCTGAATAAACAATCACTCTGTACAGTTACACTGTGAGTGATCCTTACCCTGACTAAACAGTGACTCTGTACAGTTACTCAGTGAGTGATCCTTACCCTGAATAAACAGTGACTCTGTACAGTTACTCAGTGAGTGATCCTTACCCTGACTAAACAGTGACTCTGTGCAGTTACTCAGTGAGTGATCCTTACCCTGACTAAACAGTGACTCTGTGCAGTTACTCAGTGAGTGATCCTCACCCTGAATAAACAGTGACTCTGCACAGTTCCACAGTGAGTGATCCTTACCATGAATAAACAGTGACTCTGTACAGTTACACAGTGAGTGATCCTTACCCTGAATAAATAGTGACCCTGTACAGTTCCACAGTGAGTGACTCTTACCCTGAATAAACAATGACTCTGTGCTGTTACACAGTGAGTGATCCTCACTATGAATAAACAGTGACTCTGTACAGTTACTCAGTGAGTGACCCTTACTCTGAATAAACAGTGACTCTGTACAGTTACTCAGTGAGTGACCCTTACTCTGAATAAACAGTGACTCTGTACAGTTACTCAGTGAGTGATCCTTACTCTGAATAAACAGTCACTCTGTACAGTTACACAGTGAGTGATCCTTACCCTGAGTAAACAGTGACTCTGTACAGTTACACAGCGAGTGATCCTTACCCTGAGTAAACAGTGACTCTGTACAGTTACACAGTGAGTGATCCTTACCCTGAGTAAACAGTGACTCTGTACAGTTACACAGTGAGTGATCCTTACCCTGACTAAACAGTGACTCTGTACAGTTACACAGTGAGTGATCCTTACCCTGAATACACAGTGAGTCTGTACAGTTACACAGTGCGTGATCCTTACCCTGAATACACAGTGAGTCTGTACAGTTACACAGTGAGTGATCCTTACCCTGAATAAACAGTGACACTGTACAGTTACACAGTGAGGGATCTTTATTCTACCTAAGGTGCTTAATTGTCTTATGGACTAATCATTTTTCTGTATTTTGTGACAGGAGTTTGACCCCGAGGAGTTTTATCATTTACTGGAAGCAGCAGAAGGACATGCAAAAATTGGGCAGGGAATAAAGACAGATATCCCACGATACATCATTAGCCAGCTAGGCCTGACCAAGGACCCACTCCATGGTAAGATTCTGCTTCTCTCTGATATTTATTACTGATCACTTCCTACAACGTATGATTCATTCCTTTGTACTCTTTGCCCACACTGACCTTCACTGAGTATTATTCAAGTATTTTGGATTTCACATTTCTTGTCTACTGAATTTACTTTTATTTGCAACTTTGTTTATCCAGAAATTGTTCAGTTGGACGGTTTAAACTCAATCTCACCGCAGTCGTCTGATTTTCAAGATGTGAGTAAGCGTAATTATCCTTTTTCTCGTCAGATATAATAATTTTTTGATGCTGGGAAGCGACAGTATGGATGTGGTAAAGTGGGGCAATACTACATGGCAAGGACAAATAGATGGGAGTCAGAAGGTTGTGTGTCCAAAAGTCACATCAGCGATTTGAGCCTATGGTCTAGGCCAGTAGCCCAGCGGAGTCCTGCACTGTTGCAGGGTCAGCACTGAGGGAGTGCTGCTGTGTCGCAGGGTCAGCACTGAGGGAGTGCTGCTGTGTCGCAGGGTCAGCACTGAGGGAGTGCTGCTGTGTCGCAGGGTCAGCACTGAGGGAGTGCTGCTGTGTCACAGGGTCAGCACTGAGGGAGTGCTGCTGTGTCGCAGGGTCAGCACTGAGGGAGTGCTGCTGTGTCGCAGGGTCAGCACTGAGGGAGTGCTGCACTGTCACAGGGTCAGCACTGAGGGAGTGCTGCACTGTCACAGGGTCAGCACTGAGGGAGTGCTGCTGTGTCACAGGGTCAGCACTGAGGGAGTGCTGCTGTGTCGCAGGGTCAGCACTGAGGGAGTGCTGCACTGTCGCAGGGTCAGCACTGAGGGAGTGCTGCACTGTCACAGGGTCAGCACTGAGGGAGTGCTGCTGTGTCGCAGGGTCAGCACTGAGGGAGTGCTGCTGTGTCGCAGGGTCAGTACTGGGGGAGTGCCGCACTGTTGAAAGGTCAGTTCAGAGGGAGTGCTGCTGTGTCGCAGGGTCAGCACTGAGGGAGTGCTGCTGTGTCGCAGCGTCAGCACTGAGGGAGTGCTGCTGTGTCGCAGGGTCAGCACTGAGGGAGTGCCGCACTGTTGAAAGGTCAGTTCAGAGGGAGTGCTGCTGTGTCGCAGGGTCAGCACTGGGGGAGTGCTGCTGTGTCGCAGGGTCAGTACTGGGGGAGTGCTGCTGTGTCGCAGGGTCAGTACTGGGGGAGTGCCGCACTGTTGAAAGGTCAGTTCAGAGGGAGTGCTGCTGTGTCGCAGGGTCAGCACTGAGGGAGTGCTGCTGTGTTGCAGCGTCAGCACTGAGGGAGTGCCGCACTGTCACAGGGTCAGCACTGAGGGAGTGCTGCTGTGTCGCAGGGTCAGTACTGAGGGAGTGCTGCTGTGTCGCAGGGTCAGCACTGAGGGAGTGCTGCTGTGTCACAGGGTCAGCACTGAGGGAGTGCTGCTGTGTCGCAGGGTCAGCACTGAGGGAGTGCCGCACTGTTGAAAGGTCAGTTCAGAGGGAGTGCTGCTGTGTCACAGGGTCGGTACTGGGGGAGTGCCGCACTGTCGAAGGGTCATTTCAGAGGGAATGCTGCACTGTCGGAGGGTCAGTACAGAGGGAATGCTGCACTGTCAGAAGGTCAGTATAGAGGATGTGCTGCACTGTCAGAGGGTCAGTACTGAGAGAACGTTGCACTGTCGAGAGGGTCTGTAGTTACATACGAGCAAGGAGCAGGAGTAGACCACTCTCGAGCCTCCTCTGCCATTCAATAAGATCGTGGCTGATCTGATAGTAACCTCAAATCTGCATCCTGCCTGCCCCCTATTACCTACCACCCCCTTGCTTACCAAGAATCTACCCACCTCTGCCTTCAAAATATTCCAAGACGCTGCTTCCACCACCTTTTCAGGAAGAGAGTTCCAAAGCTCACAACCCTCAGAGAGAAAAAAACTCCACCTCATCCCTGTTTTAAATAAGCAATCCCTTATTTTTAGACAGTGATCCCTATTTCTAGATTCTCCCACAAGAGGAAACATCCTCTCCACATTCAGCCTGTCAAGACCCCTCAGGATCTTATATGTTTCAATCAAGTAGCCTCTTATTCTTCTGAACTCCAGCAGGTACAAGCCTAGTCTGTCCAACCTTTCCTCATAAGACAACCCGCCCATTCCTGGTATTAGTCTAGCAAACCCTCTCTGAACTGCTTCCAACACATTTACATCCTTCCTTAAATAAGGTGACCAATACTGTATATAGTATTCCAGATGCAGTCTCACTAGTGCTCGGTATAACTGAAGCATAACCTCACTACTTTTGTATTCAATTCCCCTCGCAATAAATGATAACATTCTATTAGCTTTCCTAATTACTTGCTGTACCTCCATATTAGCCTTTGTGATTCATGCACTGAGACACCCAGATCCCTCTGCATCTCAGAGCTCTGCAATCTCTCACCATTTAGATAATATGCTTTTGTTTTATTCTTCCTGCCAAAATGGACAATTTCACATTTTCCCACATTATATTCCATTTACCAGATCTTTGCCCATTCACTTAACCTGTCTATATCTTCTTGCAGCCTTCTTATGTCCTCCTTGCAACTTACTTTCCTTACCTATCTTTGTGTCATCTGCAAATTTAGCAACCATCCCATCCAGCCCTTCATTCAAGTTATTTATATGAATTGTAAACAGTTGAGGCCCCAGCACTCACACTGATCCCTTTGGCACACCACTCATCACATCCTGCCAACCTGAAAAAGACCCATTTATGTCTACTCTCTGTTAGCTAGCCAATCTTCTATCCATGTCAATATGTTACCCTCTATACCATGAGCTTTTATTTTCGGTAATAACCTCTGATGTGGCACTTTATCAAATTCCTTCTGGAAATCTAAGTACAGTACATCCACCAGCTCCCCTTCATCCACAGCATAATATGTTACCTTCTCAAAGAACTCCAATAAGTTGGTTAAACATGACTTCCCTTTCACAAAACCATGTCGACTCTGCCTGATTACCTTGAACTTATCGAAGTGCCCTGTTATAACTTCTCTAATAATAGCTTCCAAAATTTTCCCATGACAGATGTTAAGCTAATTGGTCTGTAGTTTCCCACTTTCTGTCTCCCTCCCTTTTTGAATAATGGAGTTACATTTGCTATCTTCCCGAATCTAGGGAGTTTTGGAAAATTAAAACCAATGCATCAGCTATCTCACTAGACAGTTCTTTTAAGACCCTAGGATGAAGTCCATCAGGACCCAGGCACTTGTCAGCCCGCAGCTCCAACAAATTACTCAGTACCTCATCTCTGGTGATTGTAATTTTCCTGACTTTCTCCCTCCCTTCCGTTTCCTAATTTATAGCTGTTTCAGGGATGTTACCTGTATCCTCCGTAGTGAAGACTGATGCAAAATACCTGTTCAATTCATCTGCCATTTCCTTATTTTCCATTTTGAATTCTCCAGACTCACTTTCTATTGGACCAAGGCTCACTTTGTTAATTCATTTCTTTTTAAAATATTTATAGAAACACTTACTATCTGTTTTTATATTTCTGGCTAGCTTTCTCTCGTACTCTAATTTTTCCCTCTTTATTAATCTTTTAGTCATCCTTTGCTGTTCCCTACATTCTGTCCAATCTTCTGGCCTTCCACCTCTCTTTGCACAATTATATACCTTTCCTTTAAGTTTGATACTATCTTTAACCTTTCTAGTTAACCCACGGATTGTGTGTCCATCCCTTGGACCTTTTCTTACTCTTTGGAGTGTATCTATTCTGTGTATTCTGAAATGTCCCCTGACATGTTTGCCAGTGCATCTCTATTGACCTATTCCTTAACCTAATTTGCCAATTCACTTTAGCCAGCTCTGCTTTCATTCTCTCATAATTGCCTTTATTTAAGTTTAAAAGCATAGTCTTGGACCCACTCCTCTCTCCCTCAAACTGAATATAAAATCCAATCATGTTATGATCGCTGCTACCTGGGGACACCTTCATTATGAGAGCATTAATTAATCCCATCTCATTGTACAATACCAGGTCTAGTACAGCCTGCTCTCTGGTTGGTTCCAGAATATGCTGTTCTAAGAAACTATCCCAGAAACGTTTTATGAACTCCTCAACTAGGCTACCTTTGCCCATCTGAATTTTCCAGTCTATATGTGGATTAAAATCTCCCATGATTATCATCGTGTCTTTCTGACAAGCTCCCATTATTTCTTCCTTTATGCTCCATCCTACCATGTGGTTCCTGTTAGGGGGCCTGTACACAACTCCAGCAAGTGACTTCTTGCCTTTACCATTTCTCATCTCTACCCAAACTGTTTCCACATCCTGGTTTCCTGAACTTAGGTCATCCCCCTCTAATGTGCTAATACCATCGTTAACTAACAGAGCCATCCCTCCACCTTTTCCTCGCTTCCTGTCCTTCCTAAATGTCCTGTACCCTTCAATATTCAGGTATCAATCCATGTCCTCCTGCAGCCATGTCTCCATAATGGCTATCAAATTGTACTCATTTACTTCTATATGTGCTCTCAGTTAATCTGTTTTGTTTCGAATGCTTTGTGCATTCAGATACAGAGCCTTTAGTTTTATCCTTTTATTCTTTTTATAACCTCTAATCTCATCTGTTGATTTACTGTTAGATTTGTACTCCCTGTTCCCTCCTGTCGTGGTTTGTTTTTCATTTCCCATAATAATACCTTTCTCTTTTGCCTTGTTTGATTTACTACATCTTCCCAAATTTGATCCCTTGCCCCCCCTATATAGTTTAAAAGCCTCTCTACTTCCCTAGTTATACAGCTCACAAGAACACTGGTCCCAGCGTGGTTCAGGTGTTGACTGTCCCAACGGTACAGATCCCACTTTCCCCAGTATTGGTGCCAGTGCCCCACAAACCGGAAACCCATTTCTCCCACACCAGGCTTTGAACAATGCATTCATCTCCCAAATCTGATTTGTCCTATGTCAATTTGCACGTGGCTCAGGTAATAATCTGGAGATTAGGACCTTTGAGGTTCTGCTTCTTAATTTGGTGCGAAGCTCCTCACACTGACGATGCAGAACCTCCTCCTTTGTCCTGCCTGTGCTGTTGGTACCAACATGAACCGCAATGACTGGGTCCACCCCTCCACTGCAAGTTCCTGTCCAACCCTGAGCAAGTACGAACATACATATGAACAAGGAGCAGGAGAAGGCCATTCAGCTCCTCGAATCTTCTCCGACATTTAATAAGATCAAGGCTGATCTGATAGCTTGAAGTCTGCATCCCATCTACCGGCGATAACCTATCACCCCCTTGTTTACCAAGAATCTATTCACCTCTGCCTTAAAAATATTCAAAGACTCTGCTTCCACCACCTTTTCAGGAAGGGGGTTCCAAAGACTCACCACCCTCTGAGTGAAAAAATTTCACCTCACCTCTGTTTTAAATGGGCGACCCCTTATTTTTAAAAAGTGATCCCTAATTCTAGATTCTTCCACAAGAGGAAACATCTTCTCCACATCCACCCTGTCAAGATCCCTCAACATCTAATATGTTTCAATCAAGTCACCTCTTACTCTTCTAAACTTCAGCAGATACAAGCTTGGCCTGCCCAACCTTTCCTCATAAGACAACCAGCCCATTCCAGCTATTAGTCTGGTAAACCTTCTCTGAACTGCTTCTAACGCTTTTACATCCTTCCTTAAATAAGGTGACCAATACTGTATATAGTATTCCAAATGTGGTCTCACTAGTCCCCTGTACAACTGAAGCATAACCTCTCTACTTTTGTGTTCAATTCTTCTCACAATAAATGATAACATTCTATTAGCTTTCCTAATTACCTGCTGTACTCGCATACGAACCTTTTACGATTCATGCGTTAAGATACCCAGATCCCTCTGCACCTCAGAGCTCTGCAATCTCTCACCATTTAGATAATATGCCTCTCTTTTATTCTTCCTGCCAAAATGGGCAATTTCACATTTTCCCACATTATACTCCATCGGCCAGATCTTTGCCCACTTGCTTAACCTATCTATATCTTTTTGTAGCCTCCTTGTGTACTCTTCACAACTTACTTTCCTACCTATCTTTGTGTTTTCAGCAAATTTGACAACCATCCCTTCAATCCCTTCATCCAAGTCATTTATATAAATTGTAAACAGTTGAGGTCCCAGCACTGATCCCTGTGACACATCACTCATTACTTCTTGCCAACCTGAAAAAGACTTATTTTTGCCCACTCTGTTTCCTGTTAGCTAGACAATCTTCTATCCATGCCAACATGTTACCTCCTATACCATGAGCTTTTACTTTCCACAATAACCTCGGATGTGGCACTTTATCAAATGCCTTCTGGAAATCTAAGTACAGTACATCCACTGGTTCCCCTTTATCTACAGCACATGTTACTTCCTCAAACAACTCCAATAAGTTGGTTAAACATGATTTCCCTTTCACAAAACCATGTTGACTCTGCCTGATGACCTTGCGTTTATCCAAATGCCCTACTATTACGTCTTTAATAATAGATTCTCACATTTTCCCATGATGTCCTGAACCCTAGTACTGGGCAGGCAAGACAGTCGCCTGGACTCATGCTCTTTACTGCAGAGAACGGTGTCAATCCCTCTAACTATACTGTGGCCTACTACCAATACATTCCTTGTAACTATCCCGCTTGAATAGCTTCCTGTACCATAGTGCCATGGTCAGGTAGCTCATCCAACCTGCAGCCCCCATTCTCATCCAAACAAGCTGAAAAAACCTCAAACCTGTTGGACAATTGCAAGGCCCGAGGCTCCTGCGCTCCTGCCCTCTGGGTCTGCTTACCTGCCTCACTTGCAGTCACACCTTCCTGTCCCTGACCACTAACCAAAATCAGAAAAGTCTATCCTAAAGGGTGTGCCCGCCTCCTGGAATAAAGTGTCCAGGTAACTTCCCGCTCTCTGATGTGCCGCAGTGTCAGCAGCTCGGTTTCCAGCCAATAACTCGGAGCCGAAGTTCCTGCAGCCGCAAACACTTACTGCAGATGTGTTTGCCCTGGATCACAGCAGAATCCAGAAACCCCCACATCCTGCAATCGTAGCACATCACCTGCCTTGCCATCTCCAATATTTGTTAATTAATTCATAATTGCTAATTGATTAATTATAATTAATAAAGCCTACACCTCCCAACAGGTTTTGGCACTGCCAGTACTGATAAAACAATACAGTACTTGCAATACTGATAAAACTAATAATACCAGTTACTTGTTTACCTGCTGCTTCTGCTGCACCAAAGTGGAAATCAAATACTGGAGGCGGAAGAGGAGCAGAAGGAAAAAAGCATCTCCCGCCCTTCACCGAACTCCCCACTCAGCACACAGTAAACTTCTCGCAGTAAACCTTACTTAAAGCACCTCTTTCCCCTATGCACTGAATTCCCACTTTGAACCAAATTGCCAAATATACTTACTTGGTTTTAGACTCACCCAGGCCGATGTCTCCCCTCACTCACTGTGTCCCTCTTACTGATGGGTCAGTACTGAGGGAGTGCCGTACTGTCGGAGGGTCAGTACTGAAGGAGTGCTGCACTGTCGGAGGGTCAGTACTGAGGGAGCACCGCACTGTCGGAGGGTCAGTACTGAAGGAGTACTGCACTGTCGGAGGGTCAGTACTGAAGGAGTACTGCACTGTCGGAGGGTCAGTACTGAGGGAGTGCAGCACTGTCGGAGGGTCAGTACTGAGGGAGTGCTGCACTGTTGGAGGGTCAGTACTGAGGGAGCGCCACACTGTCAGAGGGTCTGTATTGAGGGAGTGTCACACTGTAGGAAGGTCAGTACTGAGGGAACGCTGCACTGTCGGAGGGTCAGTATTGAGGGAGTGCTGCACTGTCAGAGGGTCAATATTGAGGGAGTGTCACACTGTCGAAGGGTCAGTACTGTGGGAGTGCTGCACCGTCAGAGGGTCAGTACTGAGGGAGAGCTGCACTGTAGGAAGGTCAGTACTGAGGGAGCGCTGCACTGTTGGAGGGTCAGTATTGAGGGAGTGCTGCACTGTCAGAGGGTCAGTACTGAGGGAGAGCTGCACTGTCGGAGGGTCAGTACTGAAGGAATGCTGCACTGTCGGAGGGTCAGTATTGAGGGAGTGCTGCACTGTCAGAGGGTCAATATTGAGGGAGTGTCACACTGCCGAAGGGTCAGTGTTGTGGGAGTGCTGCACTGTCAGAGGGTCAATATTGAGGGAATGTTCCACTATAGAACCATAGAAAAGTTACAGTGCAGAAAGAGGCCATTCACCCCATCGTGTCTGCGTTGACCATAAAAAGTGATAAAAGAAACTAGCCACTCAATTTTGAACCCACTTTCCAGCGCCTGGTCTATTGTAGTCTTGCAGTTTCAGTTCTTCAGGTGCAGATCCAGACACCAGATGCCCACCACCCTCTGGGTGAAAAGGTTTTTCCTCATGTCCCCTCTAATCCTTCTACCTATCACCTTTAATCTATTTCCCCTGGTAATTGACCACTCAGCTGGGGGAAACAAGTCTTTCCTGTCCACCCTATCCAGGCCCCTCATAATTTTGTGCACCTTAATTAGGTCACCCCTCAGCCTCCTCTGTTCTAAGGAAAACAACCCCAGCCTATCCAATCTCTCCTCACTGCTGCAATTTTCAAGCCCTGAAAACATTCTTGTAAATCTCCTCTGTACTCACTCCAGAATAATTATGTCCTTCCTGTAATGTGGTGACCAGAACTGAACACAAAATTCCAGCTGTGGCCTAACCAGTGTTTTATACACTTCCTGCATTACATCCCTGCTTTTGTATTCAATACCTGGTCTAATAAAGGAAAGCATTCCACACACTTTCTTTTCAACAGAACAGGGCGAGGGGGGGTGACAGAACATGGCGAGGGGGGGTGACAGAACATGGCGAGGGGGGGGTGACAGAACATGGCGAGGGGGGGGGAATGACAGAACAGGGCGAGGGGGGGGTGACAGAACAGGGCGAGTGGGGGGGAATGACAGAACAGGGCGAGGGGCAGTAAATTGAAGACAGATAGTCGATGGGGTTGGCGTTGTTGCTTTTTGAAGTCTCTCATGGCTCCAATTTCACATTTCTTGCTGAATCTTTGGAATGAAGAGAATAATTAATTTTAATTCAAAAAATGTTCCTTTATCAGAACCGAGCATCAATTCCGTCACGTAGAAAACCGAGTGAGAATGATTTTGAGATGATTAAGCTGATCAGTAATGGAGCTTATGGGTAGGTCAACACTCATGCCTGTCAAATCCTTTCTCTTGAAAAATTGCAGAGAGTTGGAGTGAGTGAGTGTTTAACCAGCTGTTTATATCCCTAGAGCGGTTTATCTCGTCCGACACACAGAAACAAGGCAGCGATTTGCCATGAAGAAGGTCAATAAACACAACCTGATCCTGAGAAATCAAATCCAGCAGGTGTTTGTCGAGCGGGACATCCTGACTTTCGCTGAGAACCCGTTTGTTGTCAGCATGTATTGCTCCTTCGAGACCAGGCGCCACCTGTGCATGGTGATGGAGTATGTGGAAGGTAGGGCTTGAGAATGATAAGCAGCAAAAGGCTCGGGCCACTTGGGAATCAGTTATTTCCCACATTGTGGTCTTGCGTCGGTGACCATACCTTGTGCCTGTGACAGCAGGGCAAACGTAACATCGTTAAAGATTTGTTTTGTCACAGTCATTTAATCTAATCAGTCATTGGATTCACATGGGTTATATGACGGGTAGAAACACGCTCTGGGAGGCTTCTTAGTCAAATAAAACAAACTTTACTTACACGAGAGCTTCCGTGACTGCTTGTATCCGGCCAGCCCCTCGTACAGCCATTTTGTCCGAGGGAACCCCTCCCTAGAATTTATTTCCCTCCGCTAGCCACACATTGGTTGAACAAATCACATGACACCTACTCAGTTGAACTGATCGCAAAGTGACAGTCATCACATCCCTCCCCACTTAACTCCTTTCAGTTAACAATTGCTTTATTCAATTGAACCAAGAATTTTATGAATTCTAGAAATAATTACATATGATGTTAACCCAGACTTTAATTACACAATACATACAATACACCCATAGTTATAAACTAAGGGATTTGGGGTGGTTTTCAAATTTGCATCGAGTGGTGTAGTTCAATAGGTTGTGAGGCTTGTAATGGATCGAAATTTTCTGAAATTGTACTAGTGAGTAACTCCTGGAGGACCACGAGCTCCTGCTTAGTCCTGTCCATTTTGAGTGGGCCTGTGGGCTCTTCTCCCCCCTGCTTGGAGCTTCTTCTTTTGCAGGCACAGGGGCGGGTCACCTCCTGCTCCCTGGTGGTCCTCCGCTCCAGCCGTCCTGGACTCACAGCCACATTTGGTACGGACAGTCAATTAGCATTAACCTGCACAGGGAGGTCCTTAACGTTTATTACAGGTTGGCCAGAATCTTCGGTGGACACAGGTTCACCAACGCTCGGTGGTATCACGGACTGCGAGAGTGCCTCTCTACCCCTCAAATGGTCAAAGTGTTTCTGAACGATCCATCCCTCTACTCTTTCTTGGTACGAAAGAGGTCCGACCTCAGAAACTACCCTCCCAGGAATCCACCTAGGTCCGCTACTGAAGATTTTCACATACACGTTTTCATTAGTTGAAAACTTGTCTCTACCCTCCCCTGCAAATTTGGAAGCACAAGACTTAACCTCGTCCTGAGAAGATGTTTCACTGACAGTTCAGCAGGAGGAACACCTGTCGTTGCATGTGGGGTAGTACGGTAACTCCGCAGAAAACGTGAGACTCTTATTGCTGAAGATCCACCTAATGGATTTTTCATGCCAGATTTTAAAGTTTGGACGGCTCTCTCAGCTAAGCCGTTCAATGCTGGGTGGTAGGGTGCCGCCTTTTTGTGTTTTATACTATTGAGAGTGGTGAAGTTTTGAAACTCTGCACTCGTGAGCACTGCCCCATTATCGGACACGATTACTTCAGGCAAACCTTGAGTTGCGAAACAGCCGCAGCTTTTCGATGGCCGCCATCGATGTTGGTGTTTTCAGCTCAAAAATTTCTATCCACTTAGAGTGTGCATCAACTATGAGGAGAAACGTTGTACCCATAAATGGTCTGACATAATCGACATGATGTGGACCCATGACCACCCAGGCCATTCCCAAGGGTGTAGTGGAGGCTGTGGCTGGCAGGTCTTGCTGCAGCTGTCACTATTGGCAGTGTTTTACCATGTTCTCAATATCAATGTCAATTCCGGGCTGCCATACATAGCTCCTGGCTAACATTTTCATTTTCGAGATACCAGGGTGGCCACTGTGTAGTTCCTTCAGGAGTATCTCCCTGCCTGGCACAGGAATGACCACTCGCCCTCCCCATGGCACAATGCCAGCATGTCAACTAAGTTCATGTTTACAGATGGAGTAGGGTTTCATGTCCTCTGAAACTGCCTCACTTCCCCATCCCGTAAGGATTTTATCTTGTGCTCTGGATAACAGTGGATCCCGACTGGTCCAGGTTTTGATTTGTTTCGCACAGACTGGTAGCGTATCCAAAAAGTTTAAGGACAAGACAATTTCTTGAGGAATAGGTGTACACATAATTCTCTCTCTCAAGAGCATGTGACTCAGGCAACCGCATTCGCAATATGTATCCCCAGTCAATGTTTGAAGGTGTATTCATGTGCGGCCAGGGTCAATGCCCGCCTCAATCCTCGTAGAGGCTACTGGTGGAATAGTCTTGTTCTCCTTAAAAAGTCCCAACAGCAGCTCATGGAAACAATAGTGAAGTGCCTCCCATGTAGATATTGATGGAACTTTTTGACACCGAAAACTATTTATAGACCCTCTTTTTTGATTTGTGAATAGCATCTTTCAGCTAAGGATATGTATTAAGAACACTATCAGATCAGCCTTGCCGAACTGTCAGCCATTTCATGGGACAGCACTGCCCCAGCGCCATATGGAGCGGCATCACACGACAGTATTGGTTCCTTCGAAGGGTCAAAGTGTACAAGTAGGCTTGAAGACTGTGGCAATTGCTTCACCTTGTTGAAAGCCATTTCCTGAGGAATTTCTCAAAACCAGCGGTGATGCTTCTTTAGCAGGGTTTGTAAGGGGGCCAGCACAGTGGATAGATTTGGCAAAAACCGTCCATGATAATTGACTATTCCTAGAAACGATTTAACTTCAGACACGTTTGTGGGGGAAGGCACTTCTTTTATGTCCCTGACTTTCTCCTCGACAGGGTGTAGCCCTTAAGCATCGATCCTGTGCCCCAGGTAAGTCACCTCCTTGGCTTGAAAAATGCACTTTTCTTTCTTGAGACGAACTCCAACCTCCTGAAATCTTTTTAACACCTCTTCTAAATTTGCCAGATGTTCAGCCTCCGTGGCCCCAGTGATGAGTATATCATCGAGGTATACCACAACCCGGGGCAACCCCTGCAGTCGGCTCTCCGTTTTGTGTTGGAATTTTGCACATGCCAACGAGACACCAAAAGGCAGGCATGTGTACTGAAAAAGCCCTTAGTGGGTGTTTAATGTGACATATTCTCGGGAACCGTCATCCAACTCAAGCTGTTGATAAGCGTGACTCATGTCCAGCTTGGTATATGACTGGTTCCTGGCCAGTTTTGCATAAAGATCTTCGATTTATGAAAGATTTGTTCAGCTTTGCGGCCTGATTAATTGTTTGTTTATAATCACCGCAAATGCAAATAGTCTTGTCGGGCTTCAAAACAGGGACGATGGGTGCAGCCCATTCCGAAAACTGAACCGGCTGGATAATATCTAGTTCTTCTAACCCCTTTAGTTCAGCCTCCATTTTCTGACGCAGGGCATATGGTACGGGTCTTGCTCTGAAAATTTGAGGGGTGGCTTCCGAATTCACGTAGATTTTGGTTTGTAAGCCCTTAATGTTGCCTAACTCATCCCGGAAGATGCTGTCATATTTTCTTAACAATTCTGACAATCCCCCTGTCCTCATCTGGAAAATGTCAGCCCAATTTAACTTTATTTTCTTGAGCCAGTCACGGCCCAGAAGGCTCAGTCCTTTACCCATTACTGCTACGATAGGTAGCAGGGCAGACTGCTGTCCATAGCTTACAGGTACAATGGTGGTACCCCACACCTTTACTTCTTCTCCAGTGTATGTTTTCAGCTTGGCTGAAGCACTCTCCAAATTTAAAGCTGGGCACCCCCTCACAAACACTGGAATGTGTGCTCGCCCATTACAGTGACTGATGCACCCGTATATAGTTCCATATTTAGAGGCTTCCCATTTATACGGAGTGTTACAGTGATTGGGTCTGGCTTAACATCCTTGACATTGGAAAGAGAGTAAATATCGGACTTACTGGTACCAGGGTCTTCCACACTGTGTACTTGTAACATCTTGTTGGATTGGCTATTCGACTGCCTGGACCTAGCCCTGCATTGTCTCCTCAGGTGTCCTTTTAATCCATAATTAATGGTACTCAGCTCCTTAAATCGACAAGATTCAGGAATGTGATTACTCCCACGTTGATAACATTGGACCTTAGGAATCACTGCCAGACTGCCTCTGTTGTATCTTTTAGTTCTATAGCTCACTGGAACTGCTTCCCTTTTTCAAGTGGCTTCAACCGATTTGGTGCTACGGCTGGTTGTTGATTCCCACCCTAACTGGTGCATGGCACCACTTTGCGCGCCCTGCAGTTCCAATGCATCTGCCTCAGCGCTTTCCATAGTGAGCGCAATCTCCATTCTGCATTTGAAATCAATATTAACTTCCGCTAACAACCAACGTTGTATGGTATCATTACACACGCCACAGACTAATCGATCCCGCAGCATATCACTTAGGGTCATTCCAAAATTGCTCTAATAATTGTTCGAGTTTCACAACATACATTGTGATCGACTCCACTGGAGCTCTCGCTCACAAATTAAACTTAAAACATTGCATTATGACTGAAGGTTTCAGTTCCAAATGACCCCATTCCTCTGCAGAGGAGTCGAATGGGTCTATCTCGCTGAAAAGCAGCATCTCGGTGAGTGATATAATTTCTATTCACAGTCATCTATTAAACACAATACTTTCAGATGCAGGCAGGACACAGTGCCAGGATAGTTTTTCCTCATCACCAAATGTAGAAACATGCTCTGGGAGGCTTCTTAGTCAAACAAAATGAACTTCATTTATGCAAGAGCTTCCGTGACTGCTTGTATCCGGCCAGCCCCTCGTACAGCCATTTTGTCCTAGGGAACCCCTCCCTAGAATTTATTCCCCTCCGCTAGCCACACATTGGTTGAACAAATCGTGTGACCCCTACTCATTTGAACTGATCTTATAGTGACAGCCATCGCATGACACTGGATTAATCTACTGACCTGGAACCTAGTGTTAATGTATTTAATGAACTCAGTTGCACTGAATGTATACAATACATGAAACATGGAGAGACAGTGGGGAATCTGAAAACAGCATGAGAGGAGAGGCAGTCAGGAGATTGAAAACAGCATGCAAGGAGAGACAGTCGGGAGTGTGAAAACAGCACGAGTCCTAAAACACATACCTATGTAGTTAAGAAACCGATAACTTTTATTTGTATTTGTGGGTGGCACTGGCATTTAATAAGTACAGTAAATTGTAGAATACATAGGAATTATTCTAAATTAATTAAGAAAATATTTAAAATAAATTAGTAAATAAATACTGTAGTAAACGCTCTATATAAGGTTTTATGGCAGCTCAGCCATGTGGAATGTGCATCCTGTGGGATGTGGGAAGTTGTGGAGGCACAAAGTGCCCTCAATGACTCCGCCTGTAGCAAACGTTACCAGCTGCAGAAACTTGAGCTCCGAGTTGCGGAGCTGATGCGGCAGCTGGAATCACTGTGGTGCGTCCGCAAGGCTGAGGATTACGTGCATAGCACATTTAAAGAGGTGGCCACACCGCAGCTAAGAAGTACACAGGCAAAGAGAGAATGGGTGACTGCCAGAGTATCTAAGAGAAACAGGCAGGTAGTGCAGGAATCCCCTGAGGCTATTTTGCTCTCTAACCGCTTTTCCATTTTGGATACTAGTGAGCAATAGGGTTCCTCGGAGGAGTGTAGCAAGAGCCAAGTCCATGGCACCACAGATGGCTCAGCTGCACAGGAGGGGAGAAGGAATAGTGGAAGCACTATAGTAGTAGGGGATTCCATAGTTGGGGGAACAGACAGGCATTTCAGTGGCCATAGACATGACACCAGGATGGTATGTTGCCTCCCTGGTGCCAGGGTCAGGGATGTCACAGAGTGGCTGCAGGACATTCTTTTGGGAGAGGATGAGCAGCCAGCAGTCGTGGTCCACATTGGGACCAATGACATGGGTAGGAAAAGGGGTGAGGTCCTGAAAGCAGATTTTAGGGAGTTAGGAAGAGAATTAAAAAGCAGGACCTCAAGAACAGTAATCTCCAGATTACTCCTGGTGCTAGTGAGCATAAGAATAGAAAGATTGAACAGTTCAACACATGGCTGGAGAAATGGAGAAGGAGGCAGGGCTTTAGGTTTGAGGCATTGGGATCGGTTCTGGAGCAGGTGGGACCTGTAGAAGAAGGATGTGTTACACCTTAACAGGACTGGGACTAATGTCCTCGTGGGGAGGTTTGCTGGTGCTATTGGGGAGGGCTGGGGGATGGGAACCTGAGGGGAAATTCAGAGTGGAGAGGAGAAAAACCGGCAGTGGGAAGCAGAGAAGTATCAACTGATGATAAGGAGGATGTATCAGAGAGTAGTATCAAGGTAGTTCGAATATTTGGAGAATTTGATAGAATTAGAGTAGGCAATAGTAAGTCATCAGATGGGATCAGAATAAGGGGGAAAGTAAAAAAGTCTAAATCAAAGTTAATGTGCATGTCTGTGAATGTACGGTAAATAAGACTGGTGAACTGCAAGCACAGGTTGACAAATGTAATTATGATATTATTGCTATAACAGAGACCTGGCTCAAAGAAGGGCAGGACTGGGCATTAAATATTCCTGGGTACAGTGTGTTTAGGAGAGACAGGAAAGGAAGAAAACTGGAGTGGGGGGGTGGGAGGGGGTTCGGAGTGCCAGTATTGATTAAAGATGGCATTACAGTACTGGAGAGAGAGGATGTTCCAGAGGAGTCAAGGACAGAATCTCTCTGGCTAGAGGTAAGGAATGAAAAAGGTGCAATAACATTGATCAGTGTAGGATCTCGACCACCAATTAGTGGAAGGGTGGAAAAACAAATTTGCAAAGAAATTACAGAGAGGTTTAAGAATTACAGAGCAATCAGAATGGGGGACTTCAGTTATCCAAATATAGACTGAGATAGAAATAGTGCAAAGGAACAAGAGGGGCGAGAGTTCCTGGAATGTGTTCAAGATAATTTTCTGCAGCAGTATGCTTCCGGTCCAATGAGAGAACATGTACTTTTGGACCTGGTTCTGGGGAATGAGTTTGCCCAAGTGGATCAGATGTCAGTGGGAGACCCTCTAGGCGACAGTGACCATTGTATCATAAGGTTTAGGTTGGTCATGGAAAAGGACAAGGAGCAATCCAGAGCAGGGAGAATTAATTGGGGGGAAGCCAACTTCGATAGGGTGAGAATGCATCTGAATCAAGTGAGTTGGAATCAATGTTGGCAGAAAGGACAGCGGCTAAACAATGGGCTACCTTCAAAGAGTTAATATTGCAAGCAATGTCAAGGCATATTCCCTTGAAGGGGAAAGGTAGGACAAATAAATCCAGAGCACCCTGGATGATAGAGGTGAAGATGAAAAGGAAGAAGTGCATGTACAACAGATGTCAGGTAAAAAATACAATGAAGAATCAAGCGGAATATAGAAGGACCAGAGGGGAAGTGAAAAAAATTAATCAGAAAAGCAAGGAGAGAGCATGAAAAGAGACTGGCAGTGAACATAAATGGGAATCCCAAGGTCTTCTATAAGCATGTAAATAATAAAAGGGTGATAAAAGAAAGAGTAGGGACAATTAGGATTAAAAAAGGGGACTTGCATGTGGAGGCTGGAGAAAGCGTAGGTGTTGAACGAGTACTTTGCATCTGTCTTTACAAATGAAGAAGATGCTTCCCAGGCCGAGAAGCGAGAGTAGGTAACTGGTACACTAAAATAATTTACAATTGAGACGAGGAGGTCTGAGAAAGGCTATCTCTGCTTAAAATAGATAAGATACCAGGACCGGATGAGATGCATTCAAGGGTACTGAGGGAAGTGAGAATGGAAATTGCAGAGGCGCTAGTGATAATCTTCCAGTCTTCCTTAGACACAGGGGAGGTGCCAGAGGTCTGGAGAATTGTGAATGTTACACCCTTGTTCAAAAACGGGTGCAAGGATTAAGCCGGCAGCTACAGACCAGTCAGTTTGATTTCAGTGGTAGGGAAACTTCTGGAAATTATAGTACGGGATAAAATCAATAATCACTTAGACAAGTGCAAGATAATTAGGGAAAGCCAACATGGATTCATTAAGGGAAAATCATGCTTAACTAACTTGCTGGAGTTTTTTGAGGAGATAACAGAGAAGGTTGAGAAGGGAAACGCTGTTAATGTGGTGTCTATAGATTTTCCAAAGGCATTTGATACAGTCCCACACAACAGACTTGTGGGCAAAATTCTAGGCCATGGAATAAAAGGGAAAGTAGGCACTTGGATAAGAAGTTAGCTGAGTGACAGGAAACAAAGAGTAGTAATAAATGGTTGTATTTCAGATTGGAGGAAGGTTTGTAGTGGGGTTCCCCAGGGGTCTGTGTTGGGACCTTTGTTCTTCCTGATATGTATTAATGACCTAGACTGTGGTGTGCAGGGCATGATTTCAAAATTTGCAAATGATACGAAGATTAGAAATGTTGTCAACTGTGACGAGGATGTAATGGACTGCAGCGGTTTAAGAAGGCAGCTCACCGCCACCTTCTCAAGGGCAAATAGGGTTGGGCAATAAATGCTGGCCCAGCCAGCAAAGCCCACATCCCATGAATGAATTAAAAAAAAAGATAGTCCTGAACATCAAAAGGACGTGGATGTGTTGGTGGATTGGGCTGATTGAGGCAATTGAGGTTCAATGCAAAGAAGTGTGAGGTGATCCACTTTGGAAGAATATGGTGAGACAGTATAAAATAAAAGGAGAACCTCTAAAAGAGGTGCAGGAACAGAGGGACCTCGGCAGATATGTGCATAGGTCATTGAAGATGGCAGGGCATGTTGAGAGAGCAGTTAATAAAGAATATCGTATCTTAGGCTTTTCTAATAGGGGCATTGAGTACAAGAGTGAGGAGGTCATAAAACAAAAATCGAATTACCTGGAAAAACTCAGCAGGTCTGGCAGCATCGGTGGAGAAGAAAAGAGTCGACGTTTCGGGTCCACACGACCCTTCAACAGAACTCTTTTCTCTTCTTCTCCATGGATGCTGCCAGACCTGCTGAGTTTTTCCAGGTAATTCAATTTTTATTTTGGATTTCCAGCATCCGCAGTAGTTTTTTGTTTTTATCTCTGTGAGGAGGTCATGTTGAACTTGTATAAGACACTAGTTAGTCCTCACCTGGAGTACTGCATCCAGTTCTGGGCACCATACTTGAGGAAGGATGTGAAGGCATTGGAGAGAGTACAGAGGAGATTCATAAGAATGATTCCTGGGATAAAGAACTGTAGCTTTGAGGATAGATTGGAGAAGCTGGGACTGTTTTCCTTGGAGAAAAGGCAGCTGAGAGGAGACTTGATAGAGGTATTCAAGATCCTGAGGGGTATGGACAGGGTAAATAGTGAGAAACTGTTCCCACTCAAGCGAGCATCAAGAACTAGAGGGCACAGATTCAAAATAATTGGCAAAAGAAGTAAATGTGATGTGAGGAAAATTTTTTTCACCCAGAGTGGGTTGGAGTTTGGAACAAACTTCCTGAAATGTTGGTGGAGGCAGGTTCGATCGAGGTATTCAAAAAGGATTTGGATTGCTACCTGAAAAGAGAAAATGTGCAATATTACAGGGATAAGGCAGGGGAGTGGGAATAGGTAGAATGTTCTTTCAGAGACTTGATGGGCTGAATGGCCTCCTTCTGCAATGTAAAGATTCTGTGAACCTGATGCATTAAATGCAATCACAAGTTTAACACATTAAATACAGTGACAGGAAAATGGTGCAGTGTAACTGGAAAATACAATTTGAAGTAATTGGGGAACATCATTGCCAGGTAGCTGGGGAATGTGAGATTACTGGGCATTGTCGGTGGGCATATGGGTAGCCCAGGAATGCCGGTGTGGTTTAACTGCAGAACACCGTGTTAATTTAGTATCAGTTATGTTTTATTGTTACCAGGAAGAGGACATTCATTGAGATTTTACTTGAGCACATGAAAAGAGACACTGAAACCAGGAGGGGTTGAATTGAGAGATATATGCTTGTGATCATTCATTGTGAATAAATATAAGTCTGAGTAAAAATTGGCTCCAGTATCGTCCACAACTGGTCTCTGGACTGTAACACACTGGTTCGATGTATCCAAGAAATGCCGGTTCAGTGGAATATGGGAATGGTAATGTAAGGTAGCCAGGGAATGGCTGTGTGTGATGGCTGGAGAATGTTGGAATGGTGTAACTTGGGGTGTTGTCAGGTTAATGCCAGTCTTCAGTGGATGATCCGCAGAACCTTGAAATTATGTTAATGCCTGAAAATTTATATTTCTTTGAGGCTTGGACTGAGGTTAATGCAGTAGATTGAGAAATTCCCATTCACTGCATTTAACAGACGTGGCTGTGGCAACTGACATGAAACTTTCATTGTTCCTACCATCTCCCATTGTAACATCAGTGGAAATACAACGAAACTGGGTAAACAGCAAAATGCTGAGTTACAGTGGGAGACCAGAACAACCTGTACAGAAATTCCTTCCTCTTCTGACTAATGGGTTGATCCTATGCATGGATTTAAAAAAAATTCTCTCATGGGTTGTGGGCATCGCTGGCTGGGTCAGCATTTTTATTGCCCACCCCTAATTGCCCTTGAGAAAGTGGCGGTGAGCTGCCTTCTTGAACCGCTGCAGTCCATGTGGTGTAGGTACACCCACACTGCTGTTAGTGAGGGAGTTCCAGGATTTTGACCTAGCGACAGTGAAGGAACGGTGATATATTTCCAAGTCAGGATTATGTGTGGCTTGGGGGGAAACTTGCAGATGGTGGTGTTCCAATGTATCTGCAGCCCTTGTCGTTTTAGGTGGTAGAGTCACAGGTTTTGGAGGTATTGAGTTGCTGCAGTGCATCTTGTAGATGGTAAACACTACTGCCACTGTGCGTCAGTGCTGGAGTGAGTAGATGTTCAAGGTGGTGGATGGGATGTCAATCAAGCGGGCTGCTTTGTCCTGGATAGTGTCAAGCTTCTTGAGTGTTGGAGTTGCAACTGGAGAGGATTCCATCACACTCCTGACTTGTGCCTTGTAGATGGTGGACAGGCTTTGGAAGTCAGGAGGTGAGTTATTCGCTGCAGGGTTCCTAGCCTCAGACCTGTTCTTGTAACCGCAGTATTTATATGGCTGGTCCAATTCAATTTATGATCAATGGTAACCCCCCCCAGGATGTTGATAGTGGAGGATTCAGCGATGGTAACGCCATTGAATGTCAAGGGGCGATGGTTAGATTCTCTCTTGTTAGAGATGGTCATTGCCTGGCATTTGTGTGGCGTGAATGTTACTTGCCACTTGTCAGCCCAAGCCTGGATATTGTCCAGGTCTTGCTGCATTTGGACATGGACTGCTTCAGTATCTGAGGAGTTGCGAATGGTGTCGAACATTGTGCAATAATCAGCAAACATCCCCACTTCTGACCTTATGATGGAGGGAAGGTCATTGATGAAGCAGCTGAAGATGGTTGGGCCAAGGATGCTACCCTGAGGAATTCCTGTAGTGATGTCCCTGGACTGAGATGATTGATCTTCACAACCATCTTCCTTTGTGTTAGATATGACTCCAACCAATGGAGAGTTTTCCTCCTGATTCCCATTGATTCCAGTTTTGCTAGGGCTCCTTGATGCCACACTCAGTCAAATGCTGCCATGATGTCAAGGGCAGTCACTCTCACCTCACCTCTGGAGTTCAACTCTTTTGTCCATGTTTGAACCAAGGCTGTAATGAGACCAGGAGCTGAGCAGCCCTGGCAGAACCCAAACTGAGCATCAGTGAGTAGGTTATTGCTAAGTAAGTACTGCTTGATAGCACTGTCACAACTCCTTCCATCACTTTACTGATGATCAAGAGCAGACAGATGGGGTGGTAATTGGCCGGGTTGGATTTGTCCTGCTTTTTGCGTACAAGATGTACATAGGCAATTTTCCACATAGCCGGGTAGATGCCAGTGTTGTAGCTGTACTGGAACAGCTTGGCTAGGAGCACGCCAAGTTATGGAGCACAAGTCTTCAGTACTATTGCTAGAATATTGTCCGGGCTCATAGACTTTGTCAGGGGGAGATGGTGATGTAATGGGAGTGTCACTGGGCTAGTAATCCAGAGGCTTGTCTAAAGCTCTGGGGACATGGGTTCAAATCCCACTATGGCAGCTGGTGGAATTTAAATTCAATTAACAAATAGAGTCATAGAGTTCTACAGCACGGAAAGGGCCCTTCGGCCCATCGTGTCCATGCCAGTCATCAAGCCCCTATCTCCTCTAATCCCATTTTCCAGCACTTGGCCCATAACCTTGTATGCTATGGCATTTCAAGTGTTCATTTAAATACTTTTTAAATGTTGTGAGGGTTCCCGCCTCTACCACCCTTTCAGGCAGAGAGTTCCAGATACACCCCACCCTCTGGGTGAAAAGAAAATTCCTCAAATACCCTCTAAACCTCCTGCCCCTTACCTTAAAACCATACCCCTGGTTATTGACCCCTCCACTAAGGGGAAACATTTCTTCCTTCTATCCTGTCTATGCCCTTCATAATTTTGTATACCTCAGTCAGGTCCCCCGTCAGCCTTCCCTACTCTAAGGAAAACAACCGCAGTCTACCTAGTCTCGCTTCATAGCTGAAACGCTCCAGCCCAGGCAACATACTGGTGAATCTCCTCTGCACCCTCTTTAGTGCAATCACATCCCTCCCATAGTGTGGTGACCAGAACTGCACACAGTACTCAATGTGGCCTAACTAACGTTTTACACAGCTCCATCATAACCTCCCTGTTGTTGTATTCAATGTCTCGAGTAATAAAGGCAAGTATCCCATATGTCTTCTTAAACACCTTATCTACCTATCCTGCTGCCTTCAAGGATCTATGGACATGCATACCAAGGTCCCTCTGATCCTCTGTACTTCCTAGGGTCCTACCATTCATCGTGTACTCCCTTGCCTTGTTAGTCCTCCCAAAATGCATCACCTCACACTTTTTAGGATTAAATTCCATTTGCCACTGTTCTGCCCATCTGACCAGCCCGTCTATATCGTCCTGTAGTCTAAGGCTCTCCTCCTCACTATTCACCACACCACCAATTTTCGTGTCATCTGTGAGCTTACTGATCATACCTCCTACATTTATGTCTAGATCATTAATGTACTCTACAGACAGCAAGGGACACAGGATCAAGCCCTGCAGTACGCCACTGGACATAGGCTTCCAATCACAAAAACATCACCCTCTGCTTCCTGCCACTAAGCCAATTTTGGATCCAATTTTCCAAATTGCCCTGGATCCTATGGGTTCTTACCTTCTTGACCAGTCTCCCATGCAAGGCCTTGTTAAAAGCCTTACTGAAGTCCATGTAGACTACATCAACTGCACTACCCTCATCTACACACCTAATCGCCTCCTCAAAAAATTCAATCAAATTTGTTAGACATGATCTCCCCCTGACAAAGACTATCCTTGATTAATCCTTGCCTCTCCAAGTGGAGATTAATTCTGTCCTTCAGAATTTATTCCCAAAAGTTTCTCTACCATTGATGTTAGACTCGCTGGCCTATAGTCCCCTGGTTTATCCCTATCACCCTTCTTGAATAATGGTACATTAGCTGTCCTCCAGTCCTATGGCACCTCTCCTGTAGCCAGAGAGGATTTGAAAATTAATATCAGAGCCCCTGCAATCTCTTCCCTTGCCTCCCACAGCAGCCTGGGATACATCTCATCTGGGCTTGGGGATTTATCCACTTTTGAGCCCGCTAAAGCCGCTAATACTCCCCACCTCTCAATGGTAATTTGTTCAAGTGTATCATAGTCCCCCTCCCTGATTTCTATACCTACATTGTACTTCTCTATCGTGAATACAGATGCAAAGTACTCATTTAAAACCTCACCTATGTCTTCCGGCTCCTCACACAGATTGCCACTTTACTTGCTAATGGGCCCTACTCTTTCCCTGGTTACCCTCTTGCCCCTAATATACTTGTAAAATGCCTTTGGATTTTCCTTTATTTTACCCGCCAGCGTTTCTTCATGCCCCCTTTTCGCTCTTCTAGTTTCTTTTTTAAGTAACCCCTGCACTTTCTATACTCCTCGAAGGCTTCCGCTGTTTTGAGCTCTCGGTATTTACCATAAGCTTCCCCTTTCTTCCTTATCCAATCCTGTACATTCCTCGACATCCAGGGTTCTCGGGACTTTTTGGTCTCACCCTTCACCTTTACGGGAACATGTTGGCCCTGCACTGTCACTATTTCCTTTTTGAATAACTCCCACTACTCTGATGTAGATTTTCCTATAAGTAGCTGCTTCCAGTCCACTTTGGCCAGATCCTGTCTTATCATATTAAAGCCAGCCTTCCCCCAATTCAGAAACTTTATTTCCAGTCCATCTTTGCCCTTTTCCATAACTACCTTAAATCTTACTGAGTTATGGTCACTATCACCAAAATGCTCCCACTGACATTTCTACCACTTGCCCGGCTTTGGTCCCTAAAAGTAGGTCCAGCCCCCTCTCTTGTAGAATCTTCTATGTGCTGGCATAAAAAGCTCTACTGGATACATTTTAAGAATTATGCCCCCCTAAGCCTTTCACAGTTTGTCTATCCCAGTTAATATTGGGGAAGTTGAAATCCCCTACTATTATTACCCTATTATTTTTACACTTCTCTGAGATTTGCCTACATATCTGCCCTTCTATCTCTTCCTGACTGTTTGGTACATATATTGGCTATAGTACACTCCCAGCAATGTGATTGCCCCACTTTTGTTTTAAAGTTATACCCATTTGGCCTCATTTGAGGAACCTTCTGAGATATCATCCCTCCTTATTACAGTAATTGACTGCTTGATTAATATTGCGACACCACCTCTTTTACATCCCCCCGCCCCTAGCTAGCCTGAAGATTCTATACCCCGGAATATTGAGCTGCCAGTCCTACCCGTCCCTCAACCATGTCTCCATGATAGCAATGATATCATTTCCCCATCTGTCAATCAACACCCTCAACTCATCTGCCTTACTCGCAAGACTCCTTGCATTAAAATAAATGCCATTCTGCCTTGCCATGCTCCCTTGTGCCTTAACTTGACCAAATGCACTCCGCCTTCCAGACTGACTTGGTTTTTCTTCTATACTTGTTTGTACATCACCTCCTCTTATATCTCCACTCCATACCTCATCCCACTGCCAAATTAGATTAAACCCCCACCAACAGCATGAGCAAACCTCTCCAGAAGGATGTTGGTCCCCCTCTGGTTCAGGTGTAACCCGTTGGACTTATATAGGTCCCACTTTCCCCAGAAATGGAACCAGTGATTCAGGAATCTAAAGCCCTCTCTCCTGCACCAACTCTTCAGCCACGCATTCATCTGCTCTATCCACCTATTCCTATACTCACTTGCAAGGGGCACCAGGAATAATCCAGAGATTACAAGATTTGAGGTCCTTCTTTTCAATCTGCTACCTAGCTCCCTAAGTTCTTGTTGCAGGACCTCATCCCTCTTCCTACCTATGATTTGGTACCAATGTGAACCACAATCTCTTACTGCTCACCTTCCCCCTTCAGAATGCCCTTCAGTCATTCAGTGACATCCTTGACCCTGGCCCCAGGGAGGCAACACATCATCCTGGAGTCACGTCTACAGAAACGCCTGTCTGTACCTCTCACTATTGAACCTCCTACCACTATTGCTCTTGCACTCTTATTCCGCCCCCCTCGTGCAGCTGGGCTCTGGCTGCACTCTACATAGGAACCATCACTCTCACCGTTTTCCAACACAGAAAAGCTGTTCTTGAGTGGGATGCACTCTGGGGCTTTCCTGACTACCTGCCTGCCTCTCTTCTTCTGACTGGTGGTCACCCATTCCTGCTCTGACTGCACTTCCTCAAGCTATGGGATGACCACGTCTAAAAATGTGCTATCCACAAAATTCTCAGCCTCGCGGATGTACTGCTGTGCCTCCAGCCGGCATTCAAACTCCAAAACTCTCAAGCTGGTCAAACCGATGGCACTTTCTGCAGATGTGGTCATCCAAACTGCCAGGTGCGTCTAAGGCTTCCCACATACTGCAGGCCGTACAACACACGGGGCTGAGCTCCCCTGCCATACCTTTCATGAAAATACTCTTACCCTAAATTTAAGCCGAGTGGAAAATTATTTAAGTTTCTTTCTTTTTTTTAAAATGAAAGCTAGAACTCTTACCTTTCCTTAATGTAGCTTTAAAGTGGAGAAAAACAACTTACCCACTACCTACCAATCAGCTCTCTGCTTTGCGCTGACATCACTTTCGTCAGCCTTTTTGAATTCTGACGGGGTTCCTGTTGGGGTTAGCTACTGCTCCGACTGACTTGATCTGGGCCTTGACCCTCAGGCTTTTATCGAGAAGCTCCGCTGGTACCGTTCACCCCCAGGATCGCTCTGCTCCGCTCCTGCTGCTGCCTGGAGTCTGGGATTAAAATCTGGTCTCAGTAATGGTGACCAGGAAACTATCACTGATTGACATTAAAAACCCATCTGGTTCACTAATGTCCTTTAGGGAAGGAAATCTGCTGTTCCTACATGGTCTGGCCTACATGTGACTCCAGATCCACAGCAATGCAGTTAAGTCTTAACTGCCCTCTGAAATGGCCTAGCAAGGCACTCAGTTGAAGGGCAATTAGGATTGGTAATAAAAACTGGCCTCGCCAGTGACGCCCACATCCCATGAAAGAACAAAATATCCAGTGCCTTCAGCCATTTCTTAATATCACGTGGAGTGAATCAAATTGGCTGAAGACTGGCATCTGTGACAGTGGGGACCTCAGGAGGAGGCCGAGATGGATCATCCACTTGGCACTTCTGGCTGAAGATTGTTGCAAATGCTCCAATCTTATCTTTTACACTGATATGCGGGCTCCCCCATCATTGAGGATGGGGATATTTGTGGAGCCTCCTCCTCCAGTGAGTTGTTTAGTTGTCCACCACTATTCAAGACTGGATGTGGCAGGACTGCAGAGCTTGGATCTGACCCGTTAGTTGTGGGATCACTTAGCTCTGTGTATCGCTTGCTGCTTAAGCTGTTTGGCATGCAAGTAGTCCTGTGTTATAGCTTCACCAGGTTGACACCTCATTTTTACGTATGCCCGGTGCTGCTCCTGGCATGCCCTCCTGCACTCTTCATTGAACTTGATGGTAATGGTAGAGTGGGGGCTATGCTGGGCCATGAGCTTACAGATTGCGATTGTGTACAATTCGGCTGCTGCTGATAGTCTACAGCACCTCATGGATGCCCAGTTTTCAGTTGCTAGATCTGTTTGAAATCTATCCCATTTAGCATGGTGGTAATGCCACACAGCACAATGGAGGGTATCCTTAAAGTGAAGACAGGACTTTTTCTCCACAAGAACAGTGCAGTGGTCACTCCTACTAATACTGTTATGGATGCATCTGCGACAGATTCGTGAGGACAAAGTCAAGTATATTTTTCCCTCTTATTGGTTCTCTCACTGCCAGCCTCTGACCTAGTCTAGCAGCCATGTCCTTTGGGATTTGGCCAGCTTGGCCAGTGGTGGTGCTACCGAGCCACTCTTGGTGATGGACATTGAAGTCCCCCTCCCAGAGCACATTCTATGCCCTTGCCACTCTCAGTGCTTTGTCAAGTGTGTTCAACATGGAGAAGCATTGATTCATCAGCTCAGGGTGGGTTGGGGTGTGGGGGTGGTGGCAGTAGGCAGTAATCAGCAGTAGGTTTCCTTGTCAATGTTTGATCTGATGCCACGAGACTTCATGGGGTCCAGAGTCGATGTTGAGAACTCCCAGGGCAAGTCCCTCCCGACTGTATACCACTGTGCTGCCACCTCTGCTGGGCCTGTCCTGCCGGTGGGACAGGACATTCCCAGAGATGGTGGTATCTGGGACATTATCTGTAAGGTATGATTCTGTGAGTATGACTATGTCAGGCTGTTGCTTGACTAGTCTGTGAGACAGCTCTCCCAATTTGGGCACTAGCCCCCAGGTGTTAGTAAGGAGGACTTTGCAGGGTCAACAGGCTGGGCTTGCTGTTGTCAGTTCCGCTGCCTCGGTTGATGCCGGGTGACCCGCCTGGTTCCATTAATTTTCGTAGGCTTCGTAGCAGTTTTGACGCAACTTAGTGGCTTGCTAGGCCATTTCAGAGGACATTTAAGAGTCAACCACATTGCTGTGGGTCTGGAGTCACATATAGGCCAGACCAGGTAAGGACGGCAGATTTCCTCTCCTAAAGGACACTAGATTGTTTTTACAACAATCGGCAATGGTTTCATGGTCACTATTGCTGAGACTAGATTTTTAATTCCAGATTTATTAACTCAATTTAAATTTCACCAGCAGCCATGGTGGGATTTGAACCCCTGACCCCAGAGCAATAGCCTGGGCCTCTGAATTACTAGTCTGGTGACATTACCGCTATGCCTTACCTACCCGATTCTGTGCTCATTCTGTATTTGGTATGGCCTGAGGGATGAGATCTATCTTGGTCTGAAAAAAACTGACTCCACGAATGTTTCTCATTCCTGTGCTCAGGACAACAACAGCACATTTGTATTTACAAAACATGGTACTTTACAGGAGTGACATCAGAAAAAATTTGACACTGATTGCAAAAAGAAATATTAGGACAGTTTGCTTTTAAGGAGCATCTTAAAGAAGGAGAGAGGTGGAGAGGTTTAGGCAGGGAATTCCAGAGCTTAGGCCCCAGGCAGCTGAAGAGTGGTAGAACCACCAATGTTGGAGTGATTGATATTGGGATATGCAAGGCACTAACTCTGGATTTGACTATCTCTGTTCTGTGTGTTTAGGTGGAGACTGTGCCAATCTCCTGAAGAATATTGGTCCCCTGCCAGTTGACATGACCAGGATGTACTTTGCAGAAACGGTTCTGGCCTTGGAATATCTCCACAACTACGGCATTGTGCATCGCGACCTCAAACCAGACAAGTAAGAAATGTCATGTAAGCTTCACAAACTTGGCAAAGCAACTATTAGAGACAAACATTGATTTGTGACTGAATAGTAGTCGGGGCCTTAGATGAAGCATTATCAGATCTCTTACAGATAAGAGAGGATTTAATACTAGTCAAGGCAGTACAAACTGCAAGGCAAACTGAGCTTAGAAAACAAAATTGGGTGTTTGCCTATGGCAAAGGTGATGTCCCATGGAGAAGATTGAGTGGGACCATTTAGTTTGTATGCTGTCAGAGAGAAGGCGTACCAAAGCCTAAGCCCATCAAAACAGGGAAAAACATACCAACCTCAGTTTTGAAAAGTCTTGGATGTGGCAGCAAAAAATTTCATAAACCAGACAAACATCCAGCAGGGAGAGCAGAGAGCCACAACTGAGGGAAAATAGACCTCTTCTAAATTGTCTATCACTCAAAAACACTAACAAAAAGAGGGAGAAAGGATTAAAGCAGAACTACGTAGAAGAAGTGGCAGAACTACAGAAAAGGAAGTGACCTTCCAAGGGAGATAAATAATACAGAAAATAAAAACTTAAAGTGGATGGACACCCCACAGAGTTTAAATTAGACACAGCAACAGGAGTTTTTGTTTTATCCAACAAAGTAAAATAGCTCAAGCAGATCACATTGTAACCCTCAGCTATCAAATTACGGGGTCCTGGGATTAACTCAGGAGCCAAAGGCCAACTCATGGCAAAGTTGAAGTATAAAGATGGAGAAATTCTCAAACCTCTCTGTCATTCAAAATCAAGAATGCTCTCTACTAAGCAGAAAGGCATGCTTTTAATTGAAACTAATCTTTAAAGTGGATGAAGTTGCTGATAAGCATTACATTCAGGAATGAATTTCCAAGATTATTTACTTGAAAAACTAAAGACCGAGTACCATGTCACCCTATGAGCTGATGCTAAACAGTTTGCCTCTTTACACCGAGGAAGGTCTCTCACCTACTGTTGGACAGAGTCAAGAGTGAAATTGAGAAGATGAAACAGCAAGGTGTTACCTCACCAGACATCATGCCAACAAAATCGCGTTCAGGAATGGTTACAGTCCCAAAGCCAAATGGCTCTATAAGAATCTGCGTGGATTTAACTCAACTAAACAAATCAGCAGAACGCGAGATCCACCTGATGGCCTCAGTGGATGAGAGCTTTGCTAAACCTGCCAATTTATTTACTAAATTGGATGTGATCAGTGGATTTTGACAGTTGCCTCTGGACAAAGAATCCAGATTGCTGACCACATTTATAATGCCATTTGGCCATTATTGTTTTAATAGATTATCATTTGGAATTGCATCCACTCCTGAAATTTTTCAGAGAACAATGTCTCACAGTCTTAGAGGTATGGAAGGAGTAATATTCCATATGGACAACATATTTACACATAGCTCCACTAGTGAAGAGTATGATCGCAGAGTCAGAGCAGTGCTGAGAGTCTTACAGGATGCAGGTCTAACATGGAATGAAAAAGGTGAGTTCACCAAACCTAGGATCAAGTTTCTAGGTCACATGGTACAAGCAGCTGGAATCACAATTGACCCACAAAAAACAAAAGTAAGCTGAGAATTTCCACAACCTAGGAACATAACTGACCTTCAGAGGTTCCTCGGGATGGTCAACCAAGTAGACAAGTTCCCAACAAATTTGGCAGAGGTCAAGGGCCTTTGACACAGCTGTTGAGACAGGATCAACCATGGTGCTGGAATGTGGACCAGCAAAATGCCTTTGAAAAGATTAAACAACTTTTAATCGCCTCTGAAATCTTGGCACATTACGATCCAAGATTACTGACCATAGTGGCAGTAGGTGCATCATCTGCAGGTCTAGGGGCAGTATCATTTCACGTACAGAGAGGAACGGTAAACGTAGACCAGTTTACTATGCCTCAAGGTCACTCTCAGAGTCAGAAAAAAAGATACACCCACAACTGACAGCAACGTGGGCCTGCAAAAAATTCTCAGACTACATGATGGGATTGCAGTTCAAAACTGAAACAAACCATAAGCCACTAGTCATTTTTCTGAACACGAAGGAAATTGTGAAGATGCCACCTAGAACCCAGCAGCTCAGATTAAGAATAATGAGGTATAACTCCATATCAAATGACAGCAGATACACCTTCATGGATACTATTAGAAGGAACCAAACAAGAGGATTCACACTTCATCAAGGAGGTGGAAGCAGATATGTCCCTTGACACCACCTACCAGCTACTGCAGAAAAGTCGCAGAAGATAAAACAGGCACAGCATCAAGATGAAAAATGGCTCCAGATAAGAGAATATTGCCTGGAAGGATAGCCAGACTTTATCCCCAGCAATCCAATACTATGCCAGCACTTTGAACACAAGCACCTCATAGTCATTGATGATTTACTAGTTTTCAATGAGAGAATAGTCATACTGAGAGCACTTCAGTTTGATATTCTTAAAGGCTTCACCAAGTTCACTTAGGGATAGCAAAATGTCATCAAGAGCTCAGCAATCAGTCTGATGGCCAGGCATTACTTATTCTATAAAAAAGAGAATTCTAATTGCCTTGTGTGTGCAATGAACAGCCAAGAGCAAAAAGAATAACTGTCACCTTTTACTTTTCCATCAAGGCTATGGGAGAGCCTGGGAATGGATTTATTTGATTTTAAAGGCATAATATTCCTTATTGTTGATTACAGTTCAAGGTGGATTGAAGTGAACTCAATGGCCCAGCATCACAGAGGAAGCAGTCAGTCAATCACTGAAGAGAATCTGTGAAACACATGGCAGTTCAGACATTATACTGTCAGACAATGGTCTGCAATTTCCTAATGGGTTATTCCAAAATTTTGCAAAGGAATACTGATTCATTCATGTAACAAGTTCACCTCATTATCCTCAAGCAAACAGAGAAGCTGAGAGAAGTGTACGACCCATCAAAGATTTGTTGAAGAAGAATGAAGACCTTAATCTAGCTCTTCTGATACCAAACTCAGTCACCACGACAACATTTTTTCTCACCATCACAGTTGTTGATGGGAAGGAGATTGAGAACGCAACTTCCATCTCTGACACAGAAACTCAAACCCATATCACCTCGAACAACCATGAGTGGGTAAAACAGCGTGAGGAAGAACAGAAACATAGAAAATAGGAGCAGGAGTAGGCCATTCGGCCCTTCGAGCCTGCTCCGCCATTCATTATGACCATGGCTGATCATTCAACTGAATAGCCTGTTCCCGCTTTCTCCCCATATCCTTTGATCCCTTTCACCCCAAGACCTATATCTAACGCCTTGAAAACATACAATGTTTTGGCCTCAACTACTTTCTGTGGTAGCGAATTCCACAGGTTCACCACTCTCTGGGTGAAGAAATTTCTCCTAATCTCAGTCCCAAATGGTCTACCTCACATCCTCAGACTGTGACCCCTGGTTCTGGACTCCCCCACCATCGGGAACATCCTTCCTGCATCTACCCTGTCTCGTCCTGTTAGAATTTTATAGGTTTCTGTGAGATCCCCCTCATTCTTCGGAACTCCAGTGAATATAATCCCAACTGACTCAATCTCTCCTCATATGTCAGTCCCACCATCCCAGGAATCAGTCTGGTAAACCTTTGCTACACTCCCTCTATAGCAAGAACATCCTTCCTCAGATAAGGAGACCAAAACTGCACACAATATTCCAGGTGTGGTCTCACCAAGGCCCTGTATAATTGCAGCAAGGCATCCCTGCTCCTGTACTCGAATCCTCTGGCTATGAAGGCCAACATACCATTTGCTGTCTTTACCACCTGCTGCACCTGCATGCTTACCTTCAGCGACTGGTGTACAAGGACACCCAGGTCTTGTTGCACATTCCCCTCTCTCAGTTTATAGCCATTCAGACAATAATCTGCCTTCCTGTTTTTGCTACCAAAGTGGATAACCTCACATTTATCCAAATTATACTGCATCTGCCATGCATTTGCCCACTCATTCAGCTTGTCCAAATCACACTGAAACGTCTCTGCATCCTCCTCACAGCTCACCCCCCCAGCCAACTTTGTGTCATCTGCAAATTGAGAAACAAGCAGGCTCTTAACGTTAACCACAGGCATTGAGCACGAGAGTTACTAGTGCTGAAGCCCAAGGAGAGAGAATGGGTGTGAGACCAACAGAGAAGGCATAATAATCAAAAGAGCTCCACAACTGAGATCACACAGGATTGAGACAGACCAAGGAACTATAAGGAAAAACCGCAGCACTTGAAGAAAAAGCCAATAGAAACTCAGGCTTACTACTCAGATCCTGATGGAGATAAAGAAGAAGGAACAATACAAGGCTCTCCAGCCGTCCAGGAGAACAGTCACGCCAACAGGAGGGAAAGTACAGAATATCCTTGACCTCAAAAGGAGATCAGAACAAGATTAGGGAGATTGGTCAAGGCACCTCCGAGACTAACCCTGTGAAGTCTGAGACTTTGGTGGGAGATGCAGGTGGATGTAAATATGATAGGGGTAAAGATTTGGGGGGAGATATAGGACAGAGGGCTAATATCAGAAGCACCTGATGCTGATGTAATGATGATGAAATAACACATGACTGAGTAACAGAGGTCTGGAGGGAGGGGAAGCTCCAATCTTGTACAAAGATCCAAATATGTATATTTGTAGTTGTAAATAAAGAACAATAGTTTTAAGGAACTAAAGCCTTGAAAAGTTTATTTTGGGAGAATAGACAAACCCCAAAGATCCTCCCACCCATACTGATCCCTCTCGCCCCTACACCAGCTCCCTCATCTCACACTGACCCTCTCCTCCGCACCAACACTCCCCTCCTGCATTGACATCCCATTCCCCATACCAACCTCCCAACACACCTACCCACTCCCTCACACCAACACCCCTCCCCCCACACTGTACCCCTCCTGCACACTGACCACTCCCACTGATTCCCCCAGAAATTATTACTCCCATCCTGTACTGAGTGTCTTCTCCACATCACCCCTACCCCCAAACTGTACACAGGGTTATAGTTGGATATTCTGTCAGCTGGAGTTTTGAAAGTACTGGAGAGATGTTGTGAAGAGTTGAATGGTCAGTAAGTGATGGCCATTTGCTCTGCCTACAGCCTGTTGATCACTTCGATGGGTCACATTAAACTGACCGACTTCGGACTATCAAGGATTGGACTCATGAACATGACAACCAACCTGTATGAGGATCACATTGAGAAGGACACCCGGGAGTTCGTTGATAAACAGGTACACGGCAGAGGAGGGTTGGTGGGAGAGGAAGGGGGTTGAGTGGGTGTCTGAAGCTGGTGGGATCTGAGGGCTGGGTGGGAGGCTTACAGGGTGGAGATTAAAGTATGTTGGGGCTGGAAGCACAGAGAGTCAGTGAGCGCAGGTGGTTGGAATGAGAGAGCTTCAGATGGGGAGGCGGTGAAGTAACAGTATTGTAACTGGACTGGTAATCCAGAATCCAGAAACCCAGGGTAATGCTCTGGGGACTCTAATCTCACCATGGCAGATGGTGGAATATGAATGCAATAAAACTCTGGAATTAAAAGTCTAATAATGACCATAAAAACCATTGCCCAAAAAAAGAGACATGTCAAAGTTTTTTGTCTTGCACTCATCAGGACATTCCTCAGTGGGGGAACGACAATTTATATTGTATGAGAGGAGAGTGCTGATTGGTTTGCAAGTGGACTCTGGATGTTGCCATCAAGCCAAAAAGACATTTGGCCTGTCACACAAATGAGTAATGTGGTATATGAATTTCACTGCCAGTGTGATGCTAGATATGTAGGCCGTAGATCCCAAAGACCGGCGGACCATATCAAACAGCATGTCCCTTCCGCTGTTCACAATGGGCAAGGTACAGACCGTACCCAACCAGCCTGTGCTTGCAAAACTCAAAACACAGTGTCCAATATTAGACATAATTCCGCAATTGGACAACATTTACTAAATAATCCTCAGTGTGATAAGAATTACGCTGACAACCAATTTAAGATCGTTAGTCGGCCTCACAGTGTGGCACATTTGCTTGTATGGGAAGCTACATAAATTAATACACATGGTCCTGTTCTTTGAAGACAGAAAAAACACGTACACGCATTACTCCTGTTTCAGCAAAATAAAATGAGGGACAAAATAAAATTAAACAAAATAAGGGCCAGCCATTCGCTGACTCATTTGTCAAGGCAATACCTTGACTGATCAGGGTCAAACAGCCTGGTTTAGATTTCAACAACGCTTAGCAGTTAACTGTCAGTCACCATCACTGGTGCATTCTCCATGGCAACATCTCTACCAGAGTCCACTTGCCAGCCAATCAGCGCTCTCTTCACATACACTATAAATTGTTGTTTTCCCCTTATATTGGAATTCTTGCAAAGTGTCCTGATGACCTGATGAGTGCAAGATGAAAAGCTTTTTGTCACTTTGTTCAGCAATACTCAAGTTCTGCACTACCAAACAACTATAAAAACCATTGTCAGAAAAACCAATCTGGTTCACGAATGTCCTTCTGGGAAGGAAATCTGCCATCCTTCCCTGGTCTGGCCTACATGTGACTCCAGACCCACAGCAATGTGGTTAACTCTTAACTGCCCACTGAAATGGCCTAGCAAGCCACTCAGTTGTATTAAACTGCTAAAAAGCCTGAAAGGAATGAGGACCACCCAGCATTTACTTAGGCCCCGTAAACGACGACGGGGTGCAAAGTCGCCCTTACCAACATCTGGGGGCTTGGTGCCAAAATTGGGAGAGCTGTCTCACAGACTAGTCAAGCAACAGCCTGACATAGTCGTCCTCACAGGTTGCTTTGTCCTGGATCTGCAGTAGGTGGTGAGGGACCAACAAGAGGGAAACTATACTTGACCTCCTCCTCGCCAATCTACCTGTTGCAAATGCATCTGTCCATGACGGAATCAGTAGGAGTGACCACCGTACAACCCTGGTGAGATGAAGTCCTGTCTTCACACACCCTCCACTGTGTTGTGTGGCTCGACAACCATGCTAAGTGGGATAGATCTAGGAACTCAAGACTGGACATCCATGAGGCACTGTGGGCCATCAGCAACAGCAGAATTTTACTCAACCACAATCTGTAGCCTCATGACCCGGCATATCCCCCACTCTATCATTATCACCAAGCCAGGGGATCAACCCTGGTTCAATGAAGAGTGCAAGAGTGCATACCAGGAGCAGCACCAGGCATAGTTAAAAATGAGGTATCAGCCTGGTGAAGCTATAACACAGGACTAGTTGCGTGCCAAACAGCATAAGAAGCAAGTGATAGACAGAGCTAAATGATCCCACAGCCAACAGATCAGTTCTAAACTCTGCAGTCCTGCCACATCCAGTTGTGAATGGCGGTGGACAACTCACTGGAGGAGGGGGCTCCACAAATATTCCCATTCAATAATGGGGGAGCCCAGTACATTAGTGCAAAACATAAGGTTGAAGCATTCGCAACAATCTTCAGCCAGAAGTGCTGAGCGGATGACCCATCTCGGTCTCCTCCGGAGGTCCACAACATCACAGATGCCAGTCTTCAGCCAATTTGATTCACTCCAAGTGATACGAAGAAATGGCTGAAGGCACTGGATAGTGCAAAGGCTATGGGCCCTGACAACATTCTGACAATAGTACTGAAGACTTGTGCTCTAGAACTTACCTTGCCTCTAGCCAAGCTGTTCCAGTACAGCTACAACACTGGCATCTACTCGGCTGTGTGGAAAATTGCCAGGTATATACTGTACACAAAAAGCAGGACAAATCCAACTCAGCCAATTACTGCCCCAACAGTCTACTCTCAATCATCAGTAAAGTAACGGAAGGGGTCATAAATAGTGCTATCAAACGGCATTTGCTTGGCAATAACCTGCTCACTGATGCCCAGTTTGGGTTCTGCCAGGGCCACTCAGCTCCTAACCTCATTACAGCCTTAGTTCAAACATGAACAAGAGAGCTGAACTCCCGAGGTGAGGCGAGTGACTGTCCTTGACATCAAGGCAGCATTTGACCCAGTGTGGCATCAAGGAGCCCTAGCAAAACTGGGGTCATTGGGAATCAGGGGGAAAACTCTCTGCTGGTTGGAGTCATACATAGCACAAAGGAAGACTGTTGTGGTTGTTGGAGGTCAGTCATCTCAGCTCCAGGACATCACTGCAGGAGTTCCTCAGGGTAGTGCCCCAGGCCCAACCACCTTCAGCTGCTTCATCAATGACCTTCCTTCCATCATAAGGTCAGAAGTGGGGATGTTCGCTGATAATTGCAAAATGTTCAGCACCACTCACAACTCCTCAGATACTGAAGCAGTTCACATCCAAATGCAGCAAGACAATATCCAGACTTGGGTTGACAAATGGCAAGTAACATTCATGCCACACAAGTGCCAGGCAATGACCATCTCCAACATCTTCCCATGAATCCCCCACTATCAACATCCTGGGGGTTACCACTGACCAGAAACTGAACTGGACTAGCCATATAAGTACTGTGTATACAAGAGCAGGTCAAAGGCTAGGAATCATGCAATGGGTAACTCACCTCCCGACTCCCCAAAGCCTGTCCACCATTGACAGGGCACAAGTCAGGAGTGTGATGGAATACTCCCCACTTGTCTGGATGACAGCAACTTCAAAAAGACTCAAGTTTGATACCATCCAGGACAAAACAGCCCGCTTGATTGGCACCCCGTCCATAAACATTCACTCCCTCCACCACCGATGCACAGTGGTAGCAGGGTGTACCATCTACATGATGCACTGCAGGAACTCACCAACCCTCCTTAGACAGCATCTTCCAAACCCATGACCACTACCGCCTAGAAAGACAAGGGCAACAGATAGATGGGAACACCACCTCCTTGAAGTTCTCCTCAAAGCCACTCACGATCCTGACTTGGAAATATATCGCCGTTCCTTCACTCCAGCTGGGTCAAAATCCTGGAACTCACTTCCTAACAACACTGTGGGTGTACCGACACCACATGGACTGCAGCAGTTCAAGAAGGCAGCTCACCACCACCTTCTCAAGGGCAATTAGGGATGGGCAATAAATGCAGGCCCAGCCAGTGACTCACACATGCCACGACCGAATATATTTAAAAAATGATGGCGGTGGGGCTGGTGACATTGGAGGGCAGTAGGTGGAAGCCAGGGGGCAGTGGGTAGGATTGGGCCAAAGGGTGGCTGTTGGTGGATGGAGGGCTCAAAGGACTTGGTGGGATTGAAGTTTGGATTGTCAAAGGGCAGGGGGCTTTTGTACACTGTATTGTGAAGTGAGTGTGGCTCAGTTTGATGGTGCTTCTCTGTATTTTGGCAGGTTTGTGGGACCCCCGAATACATCGCTCCTGAGGTGATTCTCAGACAGGGATATGGCAAACCTGTGGACTGGTGGGCCATGGGAGTCATTCTATTTGAATTTCTCGTCGGTTGTGTTCCATTCTTTGGGGAGACACCGGAAGAACTTTTTGGACAAGTGGTTAGCGGTAGGTTGCATTGGAGAATGAGTAAGGAATTTCCAGAGTGCAATGGACAAGGATCCCTCCATGCTTGCTGCGAGTGAGACTGGTGTGGGAACTTGTAAAGTATTCCTGAAAAGTTGCAAATACTGAGCTGCACCCAGACTTAGTTACATGGTATGGTATTGTCACTTGACTAGTAATCCAGAGACCCCCGGTATTGCTCTGGGGACCTGGGTTCGAATCACACCATGGCAGATGGTGAAATTTTGATTCAATAAAAATCTGGAATTTAAAAAGTCTAATGATGACCATGAAACCATTGTCGATTTTCGTAAAAACTCATCTGGTTCACTAATGTCCTTTAGGGAAGGAAATCTGCTGTCCTTACCTGGTCTGGCTTACAAGTGACTACAGATCCATAGCAATGTGGTTGACTCTTAACTGCCCTCTGAAATGGCCTAGCAAGCCACTCAGTTGTATCAATCCACTAAAATGTCTAAAAGGAATGGAACCGGACGGACCACCCGGCATCGACCTAGGCACCAGAAACGGCAACGGCAAACTCAGCCTTGTTGACCCTGCAAAGTCCTCCTTACTACCATCCTTGGGCTAGTGCCAAAATTGGGAGAGCTGTCTCACAGACGAGTCAAGCAACAGCCTGACATAGTCATCTTCACGGAATCATATCTTACAGATAATGTCCCAAACACCACCATCACCATCCCAGGGTATGTCCTGTCCCACTGGCAGTTCAGAACCAGCAGAGGTGGCGGCACAGTCGGGAGGGAGTTGCCCTGGGAATCTTCAACATCAACACCGGACTCCAAGAAGTCTCATGGTATCAGGTCAAACATGGGCAAGGAAACCTCCTGTTGATTACCATGTACTGCCACCACACCCCCCCCACTCCCAGCTGATGAATCAGTGCTCCTCCATGTTGAACACCACTTGAAGGAGCACTGAGGATGGCAAGGGGTCTTTATTGTACATCACCGAGAGTGGCTCAGTACTGAGCTGACTACTGACTGAGCTGGCCGAGTCCTAAAGGACATAGCTGCTAGACTGGGCCTGCAGCAGAATTGTACTCAACCAAAACTGTAACCTCATGGCCTACCATATCCAACACTCTATCATTACCATCAAACCAGGGGAGCAACCCTGGTTCAATGAAGAGTGCAGGGGTGCATGCCAGGAGCAGCACCAGGCGTACCTAAAAATGAGGTGTCAACCTGGTGAGGCTACAACACAGGACTACTTGCATGCCAAACAGCATAAGTGATAGAAGATGCCAGTCTTCAGCCAGTTCAATTCACTCCACGTGATATCAAGAAATGCCTGAAAGCACTGGATCCTGCAAAGGCTGTGGGCCCTGACAACATTCTTGCAATATTACTGAAGGCATGTGTTGCAGAACTTACCGCACCCCTAGCTGTTCCAGTACAGCTACAACATGGCATCTACCCGACAATGGAGAAAAGTGCCCAGGTCTGTCCTGTACACAAAAAGCAGGAC
This sequence comes from Cetorhinus maximus, assembly GCF_964194155.1. Taxonomy (NCBI): domain Eukaryota; kingdom Metazoa; phylum Chordata; class Chondrichthyes; order Lamniformes; family Cetorhinidae; genus Cetorhinus; species Cetorhinus maximus. The sequence continues at coordinate 121,935,791 of NC_135891.1, forward strand.
AAATCCAACCCGGCCAATTACTACCTCATCAGTCTACTCGCAATCACCAGTAAAGTGATGGAAGGGGTCATTAACAGTGCTATCAAATGGCACTTGCTTAGCAATAACCTGCTCACTGATGCTCAGTTCCGCTAGGGCCACTCAGCTCCTGACCTTATTACAGCCTTGGTTCAAACATGGAAAAAGGAATGGATCTCCAGAGGTGAGGTGAGAGTGACTGCCCTTGACATCAAGGCAGCATTTGACCGAGTGTGGCATCAAGGAGCCCTAGCAAAACTGGAGTCAATGGGAATCAGGGGAAAACTCTCCGCTGGATGGAGTCGTACCTAGCACAAAGGAAGATGGTTGTGGTTGTTGAAGGTCAGTCATCTCAGTTCAAGGCATCACTGTAGGGGTTCCTCAGGGTAGTGTCCTAGGCCCAACCATCTTCAGCTGCTTCATCAATGATCTTCCTTCCACCATAAGGTCAGAAATGGGGATGTTTGCTGATGATTGCACAATGTTCAGCACCATTTGTGACTCATCAGATACTGAAGCAGTCCATGCCCAAATGCAGCAAGACCTGGACAATATCCAGTCTTCAGCTGACAAGTGGCAAGTAACATTCATGCCACACAAGTGTCAGGCAATAAGAGAATCTAACCATCGCCCCTTGACATTCAATGGTATTCCCATCACTGAATCCCCCAATATCAACATCCTTGGAGTTATCATTGACCACGAACTGAACTGGACTAGCCATATAAATATTGTGGCTACAAGAGCAGGTCAGAGGCTAGGAAACCCGAGGCGAGTAACTCACCACCTGACACCATCCAGGACAAAGTAGCCTGCTTGATTGGCACCCTTTCCACAAATATGTACTCCCTCTACCACCGACACACAGTGCCAGCATTGTATACCATTGGCATAGGGCATATAAGATTAGAGAGATGAATGCGTAGCTCAAAGACTGGCACCAGTACTGGGAAAAGTGGGGGCTGTAACATTGGAATGGTTTACACCAGAACCGTGCTGAGATGTGTGTCCTTGCAAATCGCATAACTAGGGAAGTAGAGAGGCTTTAAACTAAACAAGAGGGATGAGGAATCAAGCTTGGGTAGAGGTAGCAATTTAAGGCGTAGAGTCAAGACAGGGGAGAAAAATAGTAATATGAGAAATGAGGGTCAGAGAATGGCAGGAAGGGACAGAGAGAAAAATCCTAAGAATACATCAACAGTCAAGACTAGATGTTACAAAGGTAACAAATAGATAAAACTGAAGGCTCTCTATCTGAATGCACGGAGCATTCATAACAAAGTAAATGAATTGATGGCCCACACTGAAGTAAATAAAAATGATCTGATAGCAATTATGGAGGCGTGGCTGACAAAGGATGGGCCCTCAATATTTAAGTGTACATGACATTCAAGAAGAATAGGAAGCTAGGTAAAGGTAGAGAGGTTTGACTGTTAATCAAATAGGGCATTGGTGCAATAGTTAGAGATGACCTTGGTTCAGGAGAGCAGGGCGTAAAATCGGTTTGCGTGGAGATGAGGAATAGTCGGGGAAAAACGTCATTATTGGGGGTGGTCCACATGCCCCCTAACAGTACACAGTGTAGGACAAAGTATTCAAGAGAAAATATTGTGTGTTTGTGATAAAGGGACGGCAATAATCAAGGGTGATTTTAATCTACACATAAACTGGAAAAATCACGTCGCAATAGTAGCCTGGATGAGTTCCTAGAATGGTTTCGAACTAGTTTCTTAGGGCAGCATGTTCTGGAACCAACCAGAGTGCAGGTTACATTAGACGTGGTATTGTGTAATTTGACAGAATTAATTAATGACCTCAGAGTAAAGGCACCACTAGGTAACAGTGACCACAATATTATTGAATTTTACATCCACCTTGAAAGGGAGAAGAGTGGGTCTAAGACTAGTATCTTAAATGTAAATAAGGGCAACTATGTTGGGATGAAAGCTGAGCTAGCTGAAGTGAACTGGGAAGCTAGGCTAGAGGATAGATCAATAGAGAAGCAATGGCAGACATTTAAGGGGATATTTCAGAGCATTCAGAATAAGTACATTCCTACTATAAAGTAAAATTCTAAGGGGAGGACCCACCATCTGTGGTTAACTAAAGATGTTAAGGAAAGCATCAAACTTAAGGAAAAAGTATCCAACTCTGCAAAGGTGAGCAGCAGGACAGATGATTCACTCACGGGATGTGGGCTTTGCTGGCTGGGCCAGCATTTATTGTCCACCCCTAGTTGCCCTTGAGAAGTTGGTGGTGAGCTGCCTTGAACCGTTGCAGTCCATGTGGTGTAGGCACACCCACAGCGCTGTTAGGAAAGGAGTTCCAGGTTTTTGACCCAGCGATAGTGAAGGAACATCAATATATTTCCAAGTCAGGATGGTGAGCGGCTTGGAGGGGAACTTCCAGGTGGTGGTGTTCCCATCCATCTGTTGCCCTTGTCCTTCTAGGTGGTAGTGGTCATGGGTTTGGAAGGTATATTGGACAGAATATAAAGAACGGGAGAGAATGGCTAAAAGGTTAATCAGGAAAAGAAATTAGAGTATGAGAGGAAGCTAGCTAGAAATGTAAAAACGGATAGCAAGAGTTTCTACAGGTATTTAAAAAGGAAAAGAGTAAGTAAAGTGAGTGTTGGTCCTCTAGAGAGTGACAGTGGGGAGTTAATAGTAGATAACAAGAGAATGGTGGAAGAAATGAACAAACATTTTGCTTCTGTGTTCACTATAGAGGATACAAAAAGCATTCCAGTAATAGCTGCAAATCAGGAGTTAAACGGGAGAAAGGAACTTGGCGAAATTGAAATCACCAGGGAAACGGTACTGAGCAAACTGATGAAGCTGCAGGCTGGCAAGTCTCTGGGTCCCGATGGACTACATCCTAGGGTCTTAAAAGAGGTGGCTAATGAGGTAGTCAACGCGTTGGTGTTAATTTTCCAAAATTCGTTAGATTCTGGAAAGGTTCCATCAGACTGGAAAGTAGCAAATATAACCAAGGGAGGGAGGCAGAAAAGAGGAAACTATAGGCTAGTTAGCTTGACGTCTGTCATGGAGAAGTTATTAGAATCGATCACTAAGGAGGTTATAGCTGGGCACTTGGAAGAGCTCAAGGCAATTGGGAAGAGTCAGCATGGTTTTGTGAAAGGAAAATCATGTTTAACCAATTTTTTAGTTTTTTGAAGGAGTAACATGCACAGAGGATAAAGGGGAGCCTGTAGACATATTGTACTTGCATTTCCAGAAGGCATTTGATAAGGTGCCACATCAAAGATCATTAGGGAAAATAAAAGCGCATGGTGTAGTGGGTAACATATTAACATGCAAAGAAGATTGGCTGGCTGGCAGAAAGCAGAGAGTATGCATAAATGGGTCTTTTTCTGATTAGCAGGATGTGACGAGTGGAGTCCCACAGGGGTCTGTACTGGGGCCTCAACTTTTTACGATTTACAGAAACGTGCCCAGGTATGTCCTGTACACAAAAAGCAGGACAAATCTAACCCGGACAATTACTGCCTCATCAGTCTACTCTCCATCATCAGTAAAGTGATGGAAGGTATCTCATGAATGAATATAAAAAAAACATACGAGTTAGGAGCAGGAGTAGGCTACTCGGCCCCTCGAAATTGCTCCGCCATTCAATAAGATCATGGCTGATTTGATTGTAACCTCAGCTCCACATTCCCACCTACTCCCGATAACCTTTCATCCCCTTGTTTATCAAGCATCTATCTATCTCTGCCTTAAAAATATTCAAAGATTCTGTTTCCACTGCCTTTTGAGGAAGAGAGAAAAAATTTCACCTCATCTCTGTTTTAAATGAGCGATCCCTTATTTTTAAATCGTGACCACTAGTTCTAGATTCTCCCACAAGAGGAAACATCCTCTCCACATCCACCCTGTCAAGACCCTTCAGATCTTAAACGTTTCAATCAAGTTGCCTCTTACTTTTCTAAACTCCAGCGGATACAAGCCTAACCTGTCCAACCTTTCCTCATAAGATCATTCCTGGTCTTAGTCCAGTAAACTTTCACTGAACTGCTTCTAATACATTTACATTCTTCTTTAAATAAGAAGACCAATACTATACATATTACTCCAGATGTGGTCTCACCAGTGTCCTGTACAACTGAAGTATAATCACCCTACTTTTATATTCAATTCCCCTCAAAGTAAATGATAACATTCCATTAGCTTTCCTATTCAGGCCATGAAAAATCACTTATAATTGTGCTGTTAACGAGCTTAATTGCCCACTTAATTATTGGCAGGCAGTCTTCCGATTGCCGCGTGCACGCGCCGAGTGAAATATCACACAAGTGCATGACGATGTCAGGACGCTCTCCCGATGTTATCTTGCGTGATTTTAAGCTTGTTCGGGTCAGGTGCGCGCTCGCCTGCAGAACATAAAATTCTCCCTTTGGTCATAAGACCATAAGATGTTAAGATCATAAGAAATGTAAGAAGGAGCAGGTCATTTGGCCCTTTGAGCCTGTTCTGCCATTCAATAAGATCATGGCTTATCTGATTGTGCTCTTAACACCACTTTCCTGCCTGTCCCCAATAACTGTCGGTTCTGTGATAGATCAAGCATCTGTCTAACTCAGTCTTGAATATATTCAGTGACCCAGCCCCCGCTGCTCTCTGGGGAGGAGAATTCCAAAGACTAATGATCCTTTGAGAGAAGAAATTCCTCCTCTTCTCCATCTTAAGTGGGAGACCCCTTATTTTTAACAGTGCCCCCTAGTTCTAGATTCCCCCATGAGGGGAAACATCCTCTCAGCATCCACCCTGTTAAGCCTCCTCTGAATCTTATGTGTTCAATAAGATCAGTTCCCATTCTTCTAAACTCTAATGAGTATAGGCCCAACCTGCTCAACCTTTCCTCATAAGGCAATTCAGGAATCAACATAGTGAACTTGCTCTGAACTATTTCTTTCATGCAATACAATGCAAATATATTCCTCCTTAAGTAAGGAGACCAATACTGTACAAAGTACTCTAGGTGCAATTGTAGCAAGACTTCCCTACTTTTATATGCCATCCGCCCTGCAATAAAGGTCTTCTTAATTACTTGCTGTATCTTCATGCTAACTTTTTGTGATTCATGTACAAGGACACCCAGATCTCTCTGTACTTCAGCATTCTACAGTCTCACTCCATTTAAATAATATTCTACTTTTCTAGTCTTCCTGCCAAAGTAGGCAACCTCACATTTTCCTGCATTATACTCTGACTGCCAAATTTTTGCCCACTTGCTGAACCTATGTCTATCCCTTTGCGGACTCATTATATCCTCCTCACAGCTTGCTTTCCTACCTATCTTTGTACTGTCAGCAAACCTGGCTATAATACACTCTGTCCCTTGATCCAAGTCATTAATATAGATCATCCGCTTGGCCCACCTCATTCCCCAGCACCAGATCCACCAATGCCTCCTTCCAGTTTAGACTGAGAACACACTGGTCAAGGAAATTCTCTTGAACGTATTTCAGAAATTCCTCCTCCTCCATATCTTTTACTCTTAACATGTTCATCGTCTACTTCTCCATTAAACTTTTAGATGATCTAATAGCAGCCTTGGTTTTCTTTAACTGTTCAGGGTTTCTTGTCTTGTCCTTAATCTATCCACATTCCAAGGGTGGGCTGCATGATGAACAATCTTTCTCCACTAATTTCTATTCTCTCACAGCCTGTCCCATAGGGAGACCAGTCCACGTTCTGATATTATCCATCCAGGCCATCACAGGTCTTCCTTGTGCACGTTTTCCAGGTGTTTACCTTGTATTACCTCTTCTTCCAAACACTCCCATTCCTTTAGATCATGTGTCCAAAATGTGTGAGCTTCCTTGATTTCGCTAATGTCCTTTAGGGAAGGAAATCTGCCGTCCTTACCTGGTCTGGCCTACATGTGACTCCAGACCCACAGCAATGTGGTTGACTCTTAAATGCCCTCTGAAATGGCCTAGCAAGCCACTCAGTTGTATCAAGCAGCTAAAAATTCTATAAGGAATTAAACTGGACCGAACACCTGGCATCGACCTAGGCACCGAAAGCAATAATGGCAAACTCAGCCCTTTGAACCTGTAAAGTCCTCCTTAATAACATCTGGGGGCTTGTGCCAAAATTGGGAGAACTGTGCCACAGACTAGTCAAGTAACAACCTGACATTGTCATCCTCACAGAATCATACCTTACGGACAATGTCCCATACACCAGCACTATCATCCCTGGGTATGTGCTGTCCCACCAGCAGGACAGACCCAGCAGAGGTGGCAGCACAGTGGTATATAGTCAGGAGGGAGTTGCCCTGGGAGTCCTCAACATCAACTCTGGACCCCATGAGTCTCATGGCATCAGGTCAAACATGGGCAATGAAACCTCCTGCTGATTACCACATACTGCCCTCCCTCAGCTGATGAATCAGTGCTCCTCCATGTTGAACATCACTTGGAGGAAGCATCGAGGATGGCAAGGGTGCAGAATGTACTCTGGGTGGGGGACTTCAATGTACATCATCAAGAGTGGCTCGGTAGCACAACTACTGACCGAGCTGGCCGAGTCCTAAAGGACATAGCTGCGAGACTGGGTCTGCAACAGGTGGTGAGGGAACCAATGATAGGGTAAAACATACTTGACCTCATCCTCACCAACCTGCCTGCTGCAGATGCATCTGTCGATGACAGTATCGGTAGGAGTGACCACCGCACAGTCCTTGTGGTCTTGTCCCATCTTCACATTGTGTTGTGGGGCATTACCACCGCGCTAAATGGGATAGATTTCGAACAGATCTAGCATCTCAAGACGGGGTACCCATGAGGTGCTGTGGGCCATCAGCAGCAGGAGAATTGTACTCGAACACAATATGTAACCTCATGGCCCAGCATATCCCCCACTTTACCATTACCATCAAGCCAGGGGATCAACCCTGGTTCAGTGCAGGAGGGCATGCCAGGAGCAGCACCAGGCATACCAAAAAATGAGGTGTCAACCTGGTGAAGCTATAATACAGGACTACTTGTGTGCCAAAGAGCATAAGCAGCAAGTGATAGACAGAGCTAAGCGATCCCACAACCAATGGGTCAGATCTGAGTTCTGGAGTCCTGCCATTTCCAGCTGTGAACGGTGGTGGACAATTGAACAACTCACTGGAGGAGGTGGCTCTACAAATATCCTCATCCTCAATGATGGGGGAGTCGAGCACATCAGTACAAAAGATAAAGCTGAAGCATTTGCAACAATCTTGAGCCAGAAGTGCTGAGTAGATGATCCATCTTGGCCTTCCCCAAAGATACCCAGCATCACAGATGCCAGTCTTCAGCCAATTCAATTTGCTCCATGTGATATTAAGAAACAGCTGAAGGCACTGGATACTGCAAAGGCTTTGGGCCCTGCCAATATTCCGGCAATAATACCGAAGACTTGTGCTCCAGAACTTGCTGCACCCCTAGCCAAGCTGTTCCAGTGCAGCTACAACACTGGCATCATCCAGGCAATGTGGAAAATTGCCCAGGTATATCCTGTACACAAAAAGCAGGACAAATTCATGCCGACTAATTACCGCCCCATCAGTCTACTCTCCATCATCAGTAAAGTAACGGAAGGGGTCATCAACAGTGCTATCAAGCAGCACTTGCTTAGTAATAACCTCCCCACTGACATTCAGTTTGGGTTCCTCCAGGGTCACTCGGCTCCTGACCTCATTACAGCCTTTGTTCAAACATGGAGAAAAGAGCTGAACTCCCGAGGTGAGGCGGGAGTGACTGCCCTTGACATCAAGGCAGCATTTGATCGAGTGTGGCATCAAGGAGCCCTAGCAAAACTGGAATCAATGGGAATCAAGGAAAACTTTTCACTGATTGGAGTCATACCTAGCACAAAGAAAGATGATTGTGGTTGTTGGAGGTCAATCATCTCAGCTCCAGGACATCACTGCAGGAGTTCCTCAGGGTACTGTCCTTGGCCCAACCATCTTCAGCTGCTTCATCAATGACATTCCTTCCATCATAAGGTCAGAAGTCGGGATCTTCACTGATGATTGCACAATGTTCAGCACCATTCACGACTTCTCTGATACTGAAGCAGTCCATGTCTAAATGCAGCAAGACCTGGGCAATGTCCAGGCTTGGGCTGACAAGTGGCAAGTAACATTCACACCATCTCCAACAAGGGAAAATCTAACCATCACCATCTACAAGATGCACTGCAGGAACTCACCGAGGTTCCTTCGACAACACCTTCCAAACCTATGATCTCTACCGTCTGGAAGGACAAGGGCAGCAGATGCATAGGAACACCACCACCTGGAAGTTCCCCTCCAAGCCACTCACCACCACCTCCTCAAGGGCAATTAGGGATGGGCAATAAATGCCGGCCTGGCCAGTACACCCACATCCTATGAGTGAATTTTTAAAAAAATCACTGCCTCAAACAAGTTCCTCTTAAACCAGCTTTCTCGAGCATCCATTTGTTTGTCTGCTTGGCCATCCATGATGCACATAATATCCTTCTGAGCCCTTTCATTTCAAATGCTCTTTTTTGAGCCTCGTCACTTTCCTTGATGGTGCAGCTTTTGCAGCCATTCTGACCACACAAGGGGCTGTCAGAAGACAAACCTATATGACTAGGACTGTTCAGGGTACTAGTCTTTATTTTGCTGGATATTTTCTACAATCATTTGACATTTTATTAAACTTAGCCCTTTTTGTATCTGAATTAACTGTTGTTTTTGCAGCAAACTGTAAGTTTATAATATGATGTTTTCAGGGGTTCTCCCACTGGAGGTGTGATCTGGACATTACCCTTAATTTCATTTTTGGCTTTTTGAGTTAGGAAGCAGTCTTGTTTTGTTTCAACAAATCTTTCAAAAGACAACTGTGATTGAATTTAACAAGAATATTGCGCTTTGAAGCTTGAGGTCTATGATCAAGTAGACTTTGAACTCAGGAATGCTCTGAATGGTGAATGTGAGCATTGTGGCCTGAACAGCTTAGTAATGGTGGCTAATGTGAGTTGATTGGCTCCTGACTAAGATAACTTGAGCATGAGGCATAACCAGGACAAAAGAAATAATATCCAATTGTTGGTGTGTTGCAGATGAGATCATCTGGCCAGAAGGAGAGGAGATTCTCCCCCTCGAAGCTCAGGACCTCATCAGCAGGCTGTTGAGACAGAACCCACGTGATCGCCTGGGGACTGGTAAGAATTCATAATTCCGTGTTTAAGAGCAGCTCAAATTGTTTGTCAATTTCTGAAGATGCCAAGAGTTTGTGACAAGAGACTCAAGGACTCTAATTCTTGATTGACCCTTGCCTGTCCCTCAACCCCTCCTTATGACCCTTGAGTGACCTTTCCCTATCCTTCGACCATTACACAAATGTCGGTGATTTGCCCAAATGTGAATTCCTCCTCCATCTGGCTCCCCGGTTAAATGCCCACAGAGTAATCAGAGATTGTAGTTCCACTTCCTGCTCACGAGATGGCACGGGCTTGGAGGCTGGAAGCCTTCCACAGATCCAAGATTCACTCCCTCTCCAAAGCCAGTACGCCTTTCCTGAGGTGCAGTATCCATCACTGAACTGAGTTACTCTAGGTGAGAGCTGAACAGAGATCCTGACAGAACCTCTACACCTTTGCATGCCAACCTTCTTGAGTTAAAAGCCAACATTTTATTATTCTTTTTATTATTTTTGTACCTGTCCACTAGCTTTTATTGATTTCTAAACTTGGAGGATAGCATGGTGCTGGGTGGGCATTGGGACTTGGTGGGTGATGGGAAGGAGTGGGTGGGGACTGGGTGAGGAATGAGACTGTTTGGGGGATGGGCTGGGTTGGGGTTTGGGACTGGGTGGGTGATGGGACGGAGAATTGGGGGATGGGACTATGTGGTTGATGGGACAGAGTGAGTGGGGAAAGGGCAGGTTTGGGACTGGATGGGAGATGGACTGGGTGCATAATGGGATGAAGGAGGTTGGGACTGGGTTGGGGAGGGGACTGGAGTGGTGTTGGGACAGAGGGTCTTGGGAATAGATGGAGAATGGGACTATGTGGGTGATGGGACAGAGTGGGTGAGGACTAGGTGAGGAATGAGAGTGTGTCGGGGATGGGTTGGGGTTTAGGACTGTTTGGGGGATGGGCTGGGTGGGTGATGGGACGGAGGGATTGGGACTGGGTGGGTGATGGGACACAGAGGGGGTTGGTACTGGATGGGGTTTGGGACTGATTAGTGATGGGATGGAGGATTTTGGACTAGATGGAAGGTAGGACAATGCAGGTGATGGGACAGTGGGGGTGGGGACTGGGTGGGAGTTGGGACTGATTGGTGATGCAATGGATGGGGATTTGGACCAGATGAAGGATTGGACTATCTGGGTGATGGGACAGAGTGTGTTGGTACTGGGTGGGGGGAGTGGGGCTGGGTTGAGGGGATGGGATGGAGGGCTTTTTGACTAGATGAAGGATGGGACTATCTGGGTGATGGGACAGAGTAGGTGGGGACTGGGTGGGAGATGGGCCAAATTGGGGTTTGGGACTGGGTGGGTGATGGAACAGAGGGGGATGGGACTGGTTTGGGGAATGGGACTGAACATAATAAGAACAAAAGAAATAGGAGCAGGAGTAGGCCATTCAATAAGATCATGGCTGATCTGCCCCAGGCCTCAACTCCTCTTTCATGCCAGCTCCACATAGCCCTCAACTCCCCGATATTTCAAAAATCTATCTACCTCCTCTTTAAGTACTTTCAGTGATCTGGCCTCCACAACTCTCTGAGGTAAAGAATTCCAGACAGTCACTACCCTCTGAGAGAAGAAATTCCTACACATCTCAGTTTTAAATGAGTGTCTCCTTATTCTACAATGATGTCCCGTAGTTCGAGATTCCCCCACGAGAGAAAATATCTTCTCAACATCTACCCTATCCAGCACCCTCAGAATCTTGTACGTTTCAATCAGATCACCCCTCATTCTTCTAAACTCTAATGAATACAGGCCTAACCTGTTTAGCCGTTCTTGATAAGTCAACCTCTTCATCCCAGGGATCAGCCTGGTCACAGAATCTCACAGTGCAGAAGTGGCCCTTCAGCCCATCGACACGTGAGAAACACCTGACCTACCTACCTAATCCCATTTACCAGCACTTGGCCCATAGCCTTGAATGTTATGACGTGCAAGTGCTCATCCAGGTACTTTTTAAAGGATGTGAGACAACCCACCTCCACCACCCTCCCAGGCAGCGCATTCCAGACCGTCACCACCCTCTGGGTAAAAACGCTTTTCCTCACATCCCCCCTAAACCTCCTGCCCCTCACCTTGAATTTATGTCCCCTCGTGACTGACCCTTCAACTAAGGGGAACAGCTGCTCCCTCTCCACCCTGTCCATTCCCCTCATAATCTTGTACAGCTCAGTCAGGTCGCCCCTCAGTCTTCTCTGCTCCAACGAAAAACACCCAAGTCTAGCCAACCTCTCTTCATAACTTAAATGTTTAATCCCAGGCAACATCCTAGCGAATCTCCTCTGCACCCCCTCCAGTGCAATCACATCCTTCCTATAATGTGGTGACCAGAACTGCACACAGTACTCCAGCTGTGGCCTCACCAAGGTTCTATACAACTCCCTACTTTTGTAATCTATGCCTTGATTGATAAAGGCAAGTGTCTCATATGCCTTTTTCACCACCCCACTAACATGCCCCTTCGCCTTCGGAGATCTATGGACACACACGCCAAGGTCCCTTTGTTCCTCAGAACTTCCTAATGTCATGCCATTCATTGAATACTTCCTTGTCAAATTACTCCGTCCAAAGTGGATCACCTCACACTTTTCCGGGTTAAATTCCATCTGCCACTTATCTGCCCATTTGACCATCCCATCTATATCTTCCTGTAGCCCAAGACACTCAACCTCACTGTTAACCACCCAACCAATCTTTGTGTCATCTGCAAACTTACTAACCCTACCCCCGACATAGTCATCTATATCGTTTATATAAATGACAAATAATAGGGGACCCAGCACAGATCCCTGTAGTATGCCACTGGACACTGGATTCCAGTCACTAAAGCATCCTTCTGTCATCACCCTCTGTCTTCTACAACTAAGCCAATTTTGAATCCACCTTATCAAATTACCCTGTATCCCATGTGCATTTGCCTTCTTTATAAGTCTCCCATGTGGGAACTTGTCAAAGGCTTTGCTGAAATCCATATAAACTACATCAACAGCACTACCCTTATCTACACACCTGGTCGCCTCTTCAAAAAATTCAATCAAATTTGTTAGGCATGACCTCCCCCTGACAAAGCCATGCTGACTATCCCTGATCAAACCTTGCCTCTCCAAGTGGAGATAGATTCTCTCCTTCAGGATTTTCTCCAATAGTTTCCCTACCACTGACGTGAGACTCACTGGCCTGTAGTTCCCTGGCTTATCTCTACAACCCTTCTTAAGTAGCGGAACCACATTAGCTGTTCTCCAGTCCTCTGGCACCTCCCCCGTGGCCAGAGAGGAATTAAAAATTTGTGTCAGAGCCCCTGCGATCTCTTCCCTTGCCTCCCTCAGCAGTCTGGGACACAAACTATCCGGACCTGGAGATTTGTCCACTTTTGAGCCTGCCAACACCTCCAATACCTTGTCACTCCCTATATCAATTTGCTCAAGAACCTCGCAGTCTCTCTTCCCGAGTTCGATAACTTCATCCTCATTCTCTTGGGTGAAGACAGATGTGAAGTATTCATTCAACAGTCTAGCAATGTCCTCTGGCTCCACCCATAGATTTCCCCCATGGTCCCTTATGGGCCCTACTCTTTCCCTGGTTATTCTCTTCCCATTGATATACTTACAGAATATCTTGGGATTTTCCCTACTTTTACCAGCCAGAGCTTTCTCATATCTCCTCTTTGCTCTCCTGGTTGCTTTCTTAAGCTCCCCCTGCACTGTCTGTACTCCACTAATGCCTCTGCTGATTTACTCCCCTTGTACCTGCCAAAAGCCTCTCTTTTCCTTCTCATCGTAACCTGAATATCTCTGGTCATCCATGGTTCTCTGGGCTTGTTACTCCTTCCTATCACCCTAGAGGGAACATGTTGAGTCTGTACCCTCCTCATTTCCTTTTTGAACACCCCCCACTGTTCCTCTGTAGATTTCCCCACAAGTAGCTGTTCCCAGTCTACCTTGGCCAGACCCTGCCTTATTTTACTAAAACCCACTCTCCCCAAATCCAAAACATTTTTTTGCAACTTGTCTATTTCTTTGTCCATAACAAACTTAAACTGTACCATGTTGTGGTCACTATCACTAAAATGCTCGCCCAACACCACCTCAGCCACCTGTCCGGCTTCATTCCCCTGAATTAGGTCCAGCACTGTGCCGTCCCTTGTTGGACCCTCTACATATTGACCTAAAATGTTCTCCTCTACCTATTGACCTAAAACGTTCGACATGTTTCAAGAAATCCACTCCATCCAAGCCCTTAACACTATGTCTATCCCAATTAATGTTGGGAAAGTTGAAATCACCTAATATAATTACCCTAGTGAATCTCTTTTGAACTGCCTCCAATGCCGGTATATCCTTTCTTAAATACGGGGACCAAAACTATACACAGTACTCCAGTTGCGGCCTCGCCAACACCCTGTACAGTTGTAACAAGACTTCTCTATTTTTAAACTCCAACCCCCTGGCAATACAGGCCAAAATTCTATTTGCCTTCTTAATTACTTGCTGCACCTACATGTTAACTTTTTGTGTTTCATGCACAAGAACACCCAGATCCCTCTGTGCTGCACTTTTTGAAGTCTGAAATCTCTCTCCATTTAAATAATAGTCTGCCTCTTGATTTTCCCTCCAAAGTGATGACCTCACACTTTCCTACATTAAATTCCATGTGCCAAGTTTTTGCCCACTCAATCTATCTAGATCCCCTTGCAAATTTCTTATGTCCTCATCGCAACATGCCCTCCCACCTATTTTTGTATCGTCAGCAAATTTGGATACATTACACTCTGCCCCCTCCTCCAAGTCATTAATATAGATAGTAAATAATTGAGGCTAAAGGACTGATCCTTGTGGCACTCCACTAGTTACGTCTTTTCAATCTGAAAAAGACCCATTAATCTCGACTCTCTGTCTTGCTAATATATTACCCCCAATACCATGAACCCCTATCTTGTGCAATAACCTTTTACTTGGCACCTTATCGAATGGTTTCTAGAAATCCAAATACACTGCATCTACTGGTTCCCCTTTATCAACCCTGCTTGTTATATCCTCAAAGAACTCGAGCAAATTTGTCAAACATGATTTCCCTTTTACAAAACCATGTTGACTCTGTTTGATTGCGTTAAGCTTTTCTAAATGTCCTGCTATTTCTCCCTTAATAACGGATTCTAGCATTTTCTCAACAACAGATATTAGGCTGACTGGCCTATAGTTTCCTGCTTTTTGTCTCCCTCCCTTCTTGAACAGGGGCGTCACATTAGTGGTTTTCCAACGCACTGGGAGCCTCCTGGAATCCAGTGAGTTCAGGAATATTTCAACCAATGCCTCCACTATCTCTGCAGCCGCTTCCTTTAAAACCCTTGGATGCAGGCCATCAGGCCCTGGAGACTTGTCTGCCTTTAGTCCCATTAGTTTCTCAAATGCTTTGTCCCTCATGATAGAGACTGTTACAAGATCTTTCCTCCCATTAGCTCCTTGCTTATCTGATATCTTTGGGATGTTTATAGTGTCCTCCACTGTGAAGACCAATGCAAAATATTGGTTTAAATTATCTGCCATTTCCCTGGTCCCCGTTATCAATTCTCCAGTTGCATCCTCTAAGAGTCCCGCGCTCACTTTAGCTACTCTCTTTTTATAAACCTGTAGAAGCTCTTGCTGTTTGTTTTTATATTTCTTGCCAATTTACTTTCATGATCAATTTTCTCCCTCTTTATTAGCTTTTCAGTCATCTGATGTTGGTTCCTAAAAAATTCCCAATCCTCTGGCCTCCCACTAGTTTATGCCACTTTGTATGCCTTACTTTTTGATTGGAAACTCTCCTTGACCACTTTGTTAACCATGGGTGGTTCATCCTTCTCATCGAGTCCTTCTTTTTGACTGAGTTAAATTTTTGCTGAGTGTTATGAAATATCTGCTTAAATGACTGCCACTGCTCATCCACTGACCTCCCCCTTAGTCTATTTTCCCAGCCCGCTTAAGACAACTCTTTCTTCATACCTCTGTAATTGCCCTTATTTAAGTTGAGGACACTGGTTTGAGACCCGAGTTGCTCGCCCTCAAACCGGATTTGAAATTCTACCATGTTGAGATCGGTACCCCCTAGAGGATCCTTAACTACAATATCTCTTATTAATCCCACCTCATTACACATTACTAGATCAAAAATAGCCTGTTCCCGGGTAGGTTCTGCAACATATTTCTCTAAGAAACAATCCCCGATGCACTCTACAAATTCATCTTCCATGTTACCCCTGCCAATCTGATTTGTCCAGTCAATATGCAGATTAAAATCACCCAAAACAATTGTAGAGCCCTTCTTACATGCCTCCATTATTTCCCGATTTATACTTTGTCCTACAGTTCGGGGGTCTATAGACAACTCCTACCCGTGACTCCTTCCTCTTGCTATTCCTTAGTTCCACCCAAACTGATTCTCCATCACAATCTCTTGCACCTATATCACTACTCACCACCGCACTGATACCTTCCTTTATTAACAAAGCTACCCCACCTCCTTTTCCTTTTTGCCTATTTTTCTGGATTGTTGATAACCCTTGAATATTGAGTTCCCAGTCTTGGTCACCCTACAACCACGTCTCTGTAATAGCTATCAAGTCATATCCATTTATTTCTATTTGTGGCGTCAACTCATCTATCTTGTTACAAATGCTGCGTGCATTCAGATAAAGATCCTTAAGCTTTGACTGTTTACCGTTATTACTCATTCTGGTTCTGATTTCTGCTGCACTCTTCTGTTTATATTTTCTGCCCCTCCTGTCACACTTTGATTATCGTTCATCTCTTCACTACCCTGCACCTCTGTTCTCTTGTTTTTTTTTGGATTTTTTTTTTAAACTTCCCTTCAATTGAACCCTCCCCCCCAACTAATTAGTTTAAAGTCCTATCTACAACCCTAGTTATAAGATTCACCAGGACACTGGTCCCAGCATGGTTCAAATGAAGCTCATCCCAAAGGGACAGCTCTCTCCTTCCCCAGTACTGGTGCCAGTGCCCCATGAATCAGAACCCATTTCTCCCATACCAACCTTTGAGCCACGTGTTTACCTCTCTAATCTTATTTACCCTACACCAAATGGCACATGGCTCAGGTAGTAATCTAGAGATTATCATCTTTGTGGTTCTGATTTTTAATTTATCCCTGAGCTGCTCGTAGTCCCTCAGCAGAACCTCTTTCCTAGTCCTACCTATGATGTTGGTACCTACATGGACCACAACAACTGAGTCCTTCCCCTCCCACTCCAAGTTCCCCTCCAGCCCAGAAGAGATGTCCTTAACCTTGGCACCAGATAGGCAACATTGCCTTCGGGACTCTCTGTCCTTGCTGCAGAGAACAGTATCTATTCCCCTAACTATGCAATCTCCTATTACTACTACATTTCTCTTTTCTCCCCCCACTTGAATGGTGCTCTGTACCACGGTGCTGAGGTCAGTTCGCTCATCCTCTCTGCAGTCTGTGCCCTCGTCCACACTGGGAGCAAGAACTTTGTACCTATTGGACAAGGGCACTAGCTGAGGCTCCTCCAAAGCTAAATTTTGGATCCCTATACCTGCCTCATTCACAGTCAACCCTCCTGTCCCTGACCACGGTCCAAGTTTGATGTAATTAATCTAAGGGGTGTGACTGTCTCCTGAAACACTGTGTCCAGGGGGATGGGATGGAGGGGGATGGGATGGAGGGGGATGGGACTGGTTGGGGAATGGGACTGGGTGGGGGATGGGATTGGGTGGGGGATGGGACAGAGGCAATGGGACTGCAGGGGGCGTGATTTACACCTCAATCTGCCATATTATTTCTGTTTTCTGTACAGGTGGGGCTCTCGAGGTGAAACAACATAATTTCTT
Organism: Cetorhinus maximus; assembly: GCF_964194155.1. Lineage (NCBI taxonomy): Eukaryota > Metazoa > Chordata > Chondrichthyes > Lamniformes > Cetorhinidae > Cetorhinus > Cetorhinus maximus. The sequence continues at coordinate 121,952,882 of NC_135891.1, forward strand.
CATACAGCTGGACTGGAATGGATTATTGCGTCAGAAAGCGGAGTTTATCCCTCAGCTGGAGTCTGAGGATGACACCAGTTACTTTGACAGTGAGTTCAAATGTGGAAGCTCAATATCGTCAGATATAAAATCATACGAGAGCAGTCATTCATTCATTTGAGTGGGTGAAGAGTCACTATGGGATAATACTCTGCCAGTTATTGTGTCCAGTAGTGATCAGCAATGACCAGTGTCCTATAGTTATCCCCATTGTCACTGGGTCTACTGATGATCCCCATTGTATCACAGCATCTTTACAGTGCAGAAGGAGGCCATTCAGCCCATTGAGTCTACACTGGCTCTCTGAAAGAGCATTCCACCTAGTCCTACTCCCCTGCTTTATCCCCGTAACCTTACACATTCTCTCTTTTCAGGTAGCAATCCCAATTCCCTTTTGAATACCTCAATCGAACCTATCTCCACCACCCTTTCAGGAAGCTCATTTCAGACTCCAACCACCCTCTGGGTGAAATCATTTTTCCTCATATCACATTTATTCCTTTTGCCAATTATTTTGATTCTGCACCCTCTAGTTCTTGATGTTCTCTTGAGTGGGAACAATTTCTCAGGACCCCTCAGTATCTTGAATACCTTTATCAAGTCTCCTCTCAGCCTTCTTTTCTCCAAGGAAAACAGTCCTAACCTCTCCAATCTATCCTCATAGCTACAGTTCTTCATCCTGGGAATCATTCTTGTGAATCTCCTCTGTACTCTCTCCAATGCCTTCACATCCTCCCTCAAGTATGTCACCCAGAACTGGACGTAGTACTCCAGATGGGGCATAACTAGTGTCTTAAACAAGTTCAACATGACCTCCTTGCTCTTGTACTCAATGCCCCCATTAATAAGGCCTAAGATACTACATGCTTTATTAACTGCTCTCTCATCATGCCCTGCCATCTTCAATGACTTATGTATGTACACACTGAGGTCCCTCTGTTCCTGAACCTCCTTTAAAGCTTCTCCCTTTATCTTATACTGTCTCACCATATTCTTCCTGCCAAAATGAATCACCTCACACTTTTCTGCATTGAACTTCATCTGCCACTTGTCTGCTCAATCCACCAACATGTCTATGTCCTTTTGAAGATCAAGACTATCCTCATCACAATTGGCAGCGTTTCCAATCGTCATATCATCTGCAAATTTTGAAATCATGCCCTGAACACCACAGCGTAGGTCATTAATATATATCAGGAAGAGCAAGGGTCCCAACACTGACCCTTGGGGAACTTCACTACAAACCTTCTTCCCAATTGAAAGCAACCATTTATCACTGCTCTCTGTTTCCTGTCACTCAGCCAATTTCTTATCCAAGTGCCTACTTTCCCTTTTACTCCATGACTAGAATTTTGCTAGGGGGAGGTGATGGCGTAGTGGTATTGTCGCTGGACTAGTGTTCCAGAGACCCAGGATAATGCTCTGGGTTAGAATCCCACTACGGCAGATGGTGGAATTTGAATTCAATAAAAATCTGGAATGAAAAGTGACCATTAAACCATTGTCAATTGTTATGCCCTTTAGGGAAGGAAATCTGCTGTCCTTACCTGGTCTGGCCTACAATGGTTGATTCTTAAATGCCCTCTGAACTAGGGGGCAACTAGGGATGGGTAATAAATGCTGGCCTGGCTGGTGATGCCCACATCCCATGAATGAATAGAAAAAAAGTCACTGTATCAAATGCCTTTTGAAAATCCATATACACCACATCAACAGCGTTTCCTGTCACTGGGTCCAGTGATTATCTCCATTGTCACTAGGCCCAGTGACCATTTGTCTAGTGATTATCCCAATGCCACTATTTCAATTGATTTTCTCTGGTGTGACTGTATCCGGTGATTAACCCAAGTGGCCATGTGTCGAGTCATTACATCCATGTGGATCCTGGGCTGATTCGCTATGAGTAAATTATTCTTTATGTATATGCAGCACGCTCGGAGAAGTATCATCACTTAGCATCAGAGGAGGATGAGGACACGAATGATGAAGAATCGTCTCTGGAGATCAGACAGTTTTCATCGTGTTCACACCGATTCAGTAAGGTATGGTGGGTGCAAAATGTGCAAAGCTCCAATGCACTACTGAGGAAGTACTGCACTATCAGAGGGCCAGTATTAGGAAACTTTGCAATGTCAGAGGGTCTTTACTGAGGGAGTGCTGCATGTCAGAGAGTCAGTACTGAGGGAGTGCTGCACTGTCAGAGGGTCAGCACTGAGAGAGTGTTGCACTGTTGGGAGGGTCAGTACTGAGGGAGTGCTGCACTGTCTGGGGGTCAGTACTGAGGGAGTGCTGCATGTCAGAGAGTCAGTACTGAGGGAGTGCTGTACTGTCGGAGGGTCAGCACTGAGAGAGTGCTGCACTGTTGGGAGGGTCAGTACTGAGGGAGTGCTGCACTGGTGGGAGGGTCAGTACTGAGGGAGTGCTGCACTGTTGGGAGGGTCAGTACTGAGGGAGTGCTGCACTGTTGGGAGGGTCAGTACTGAGGGAGTGCTGCACTGGTGGGAGGGTCAATACTGAGGGAGTGCTGCACTGTTGGGAGGGTCAGTACTGAGGGAGTGCTGCACTGTCAGAGGGTCAGCACTGAGAGAGTGATGCACTGTTGGGAGGGTCAGTACTGAGGGAGTGCCACACCGTTGGACAGTCAGTACTGAGGGGGCACTGCAATACTCATGGGTGACTTTGATCGACATTTAATGGACAAATCAAATTTGCAATGGTAGCCTGAGAGTTGAGTTCATAGAGTGTATTGGGACAGTTTCTTAGAACAATACATTCTGAAACCTACCAGGATACACACTATTTTTGACCTGGTAATGTGTAAAGAGACACAATTAGTTAAGGACATCATAGTAAAGGATCTTCTAGGCACGAGTGATCATAACATGATTGGATTTCACTTTCAGTTTAAGAGTGAAAAATGTGGGTCAAAACTAGTGTTTTAAACTTAAATAAAAGCAAATAATGGTTCACTCGGCTCATTCCTGGGATGAAGGGCTTATATAATGAAGAAAAGTTGAACAGGTTGGGCCTATACCCATTGGAGTTTAGAAGAATGAGAGATGATCTTATTGAAACATAAAATCCTGAGGGGACTTGATAGGGTGGATATCTGGAGGATGTTTCCTATTATTGGGAAGACTAGAACTAGTGGACACAGTTTAAGAATGAGTTCTCCCTTTTAAGATGGAGATTAGGAGAAATTCTTTCTCTCAGAGAGCTGTTAGTCTATGAAATTCTCTTCCTCAGAAAGCAGTGGAGGCTGGGCCATTGAAGTTATTCCAGGCTGAGTTTGACGGATTTTTGATAAACAAGGGAGTCAAGGATAATGGGGACAGGTGGCAAAGTGGAGTTGAGACCACAACCAGATCAGCCATAATCTTATTGAATAGCAGAGCAGCCTCGAAGGCCCGAATGGCCTACTCCTGCTCCTGCTCCTAAGTCCTTTTTCCTATGTTTGTATTTCTGAAGACAAAGATCGCTAAAGCGGAATGGGAGAAAAAGGTTAAAAGGTAAGACAATGGAAATGCAGTAGCAGACATTTAAGGAGATATTTCATAACTCTGAACAAAGATATTTTTCATTGAGGAAGAAAGACTGTACAAGAAGGATGCACTCTCCGTGGCTAAGTGAGGAAGTTAAGAGTGGTATCAAATTGAAAGAAAAGATGTATAATGCAACAAAGATTATTGATAGGTCAAAAGATTGGGAATGTTTTAGAAACCAGCGAAGGATGACTATAAAATGATAAAGAGGGAGAAATTGGAGTATAAGAGCAAACTAGCAAGAAATATAAAAACTGACAATAAAAGCTTCTAATGTACACAAAAAGGAAAAGAGTAGCTAAAGTGAGTATTGGTGCATTAGAGGGTGAGACTGAGAAATTAATAATGGGGAACAAGGAAATGGCAGAGATTTTAAACAAGTATTTTGTATCTGTCTTCACAGTAAAAGATAAAAAGCCACACAAGAATAGTAGAAAATCAAGAAGCAAAAGTGAGGGAGGAACTTAAGAAAAATCACAATGACAAGAGAAAAAGTAATGAGAAAACTAATGGGAATAAAGGCTGACAAAGCCACCAGGGGCAAATGGCTGCATCCAAGGGTCTTAAAGGAAGTAGCTGCAGAGATAGTCGATGCATTGGTTGTAATCTTCCAAAATTCCCTAGGTTCTGGAAAGGTCCCAGCGGATTGGAAGACTGCAAATGTAACACCTCTAGTCAAGAAGGGGGGGAGGCAGAAAGCAGAAAACAACAGGCCAGTTACCCTAATATCTGTAATTGGGAAAATGCTAAACTCCATTATTAAGGAGTAATAGCAAGGTATTTAGAAAATCATTATACAATCAAACTGAGTGAACATAGTTTTGTGAAAGGGAAATCATGTTTGATATATTTATTAGAGTTGTTTGAGGGTGTAGCAAGCAGGATGGATAAAGGGGAACCAATAGATGCAGTATATTTTGATTTCTAAAAGACATTTGCTAAGTTGTCACATAAGCTGCTAGACAAGATAAGAGGAGTGTTGGGGATGATATATTAGCTTGGATAGAGGATTGGCTAACAGGAAACTGAGAGTTGGGATAAATGGGTCATTTTCAGGTTGGCAAACTGTAACTAGTGGAGTGCCACATTGATCAGTGCTGGGGCCTCAGTTATTAATGACTTGGATGAAGGGACCCAACTATATTGTAGCCAAATTTGCTGCTGATACAAAGATAGGTAGGAAAGCAAGTTGTGAGGAGGAAACAAAGATTCTGCTAAGGAATATAGACAGGTTAAGTGAATGAGCAAAAATTTGGCAGATGAAATATAATGTAGGAAAATGTGAGGTTGTCCACTTTGGCAGACAGAATAGAAAAGCAGAATATTATTCAAATGGAGAGAGACTGCAGAATGCTGTGGGACAGAGGCATCTGGGTGTCATTGTTCATGAATCACAAAAAGTCAGCATCCAGGTAGAGCAAGTAATTAGAAAGGCAAACGGAATTTTGGCTTTTATTGTAAGGAGGATTGAGTATTAAAGTAGGGAAGTGATGCTGCAACTGAAAATGGCATTGGCACTGAGTGCAGTTTTGATCACCTTATTTAAGAAGGGATATAACTTGCATTGGAGGCAGTTTAAAGAAGGGTTACTAGGCTGACTCCTGGGTTGAAGGGGTTTCCTTATGAGGAAAGGTTGAACAGGTTGGGCCTGTACCCATTAGAGTTTAGAAAAATGAGAAGTGATCTTATTGAAACAAAAGATTCTGAGGAGGCTTAACAGGGTGGATGCTAAAAGGATATTTCCCCTCATGGGGGAATCTAGAACTAGGGGGGCATGGTTAAAAATAAGGGGTCTCCCATTTAAGATGGAGATGAGGACGAATTTCTTCTCTCAGAGGGTCATTAGTCTTTGGAATTTTCTTCACCAGAGAGCAGTGGAGGCTGGGTCACTGAATACATTCAAGGCTGAGTTAGACAGATTTTTCATTGACAAGGGTGTCAAGGGTTATGGGACAAGCAGGAAAGTAGAGTTGAGGCCATATCAAATAAGCCATGATCTTACTGACTGACAGAGCAGGCTTGAGGGATGAATGGTCTACTCTTGTTTATGTTCTTATCGAGTGCTTCACTGTCGTAAGATCAGTACTGAGTCAGTAAAGTCTTGTCCTTGACACAAGATGTTAAATTGGCTCCCATTTCTGTTTCTGGTGTATGTTAATGCTGTTTGAAAGCATTCCCCAATACTTTGGGCACAACCTTGTTCAACCAATGGAGAAACTATAGATTATCACGTTGCTGTCATCTTGCTTTATGTATTAACCTAATTTCATAAAATGGATTCCTAATGTGGAGGGTTTGTGATATAATTCTGTGGCATTACAAGTCTTACAATTCATTCTTATATTTCTGTCTTTAGTTGGTTTAATTTTCAGGTTGTGAGTTTTTATTTTTTTGACCATGTTACAGGTTTACAGTAGCTCTGAACATTTGGCAGCTCCCTCCAGTCTGAACATCTCATCATCTGAATGCAGCCACAGTGAGGAACGAGGAGAGCAGAGCAGCCCGAAGAGCACATTGAGTGTAAGCCCCAGGTAAGAACAGAGCTGCTCCCAGTCCTGGCTAGGGCCACTTGGTTCCTGTGAAATAGCAAAACCAAATGTCTGGGTTCAGACAATGAGTGTCCTCAGTGTTTCTGATTCTGGAGAAGTGACCAAGGCTATACACAGGACAGTGATTAGGAGCAGGAACCAAGTCCCAATGTAGCTCTCCAACCACTGCACCACCTGATATCAGCAGCAACTGGAATCACACGATGTAATATAAGGAACATCAAGCACCTCCACCCAATAATTGCCATGGAGGTGCAGGCAGGGGAAGAAACTGTGAGTTGGACTTGGGTTCAAAGGCTCTGAATTTAAATGATTCTTAGTAAAATGAAATGTTTATTCAGGTGGAGGCAAAGAGCTCCATAATACACACACACCACAGCAGCTAGAGGGTGCCATCACAGAGAGATATCAGGGAAATGCTGTTGACTGGCAGAGCAGGCTTCAGGGGCTGTTTGACATATATTCTGATCTTATTACACATACCAGCAAAGGCAGGAACCTTCATTTTATACACACACACACACACGGTGGTGGCAGAGAGCTGCATTAGAGAGCTACTGGGAGGGAGAGGGCTCCAGTGTACACTGCTACTACAGGGAAGCAAGAAGCTCGATTAAACAAACATTTGTGGAGGAAAAAATCTCCATTGCACAGACACAAGGGGGCTGCAGAGATCTCCAATAAACACAGATACTAGGGGACTGCAGATATCTCCAATAAACACAGACACAAGGGGGCTGCAGTGATCTCCAATAAACACAGACATTAGGAGCCTGCAGAGATCTCCAATAAACACAGACACAAGGGGGCTGCAGAGATCTCCAATAAACACAGACACAAGGGGACTGCAGATATCTCCAATAAACACAGACACAAGGGGGCTGCAGAGATCTCCAATAAACACAGACACAAGGGGGCTGCAGAGATCTCCAATAAACAAAGACACAAGGGGGCTGCAGAGATATCCAATAAACACAGACACAAGGGGACTGCAGATATCTCCAATAAACACAGACACAAGGGGGCTGCAGAGATCTCCAATAAACACAGACACTAGGAGCCTGCAGAGACCTCCAATAAACACAGACACCAGGGGCTACAGAGATCTCCAATAAACACAGACACAAGGGGGCTGCAGAGATCTCCAATAAACACAGACACTAGGGGGCTGCAGAGATCTCCAATAAACACAGACACAAGGGGGCTGCAGAGATCTCCAATAAACACAGACACTAGGGGGCTGCAGAGATCTCCAATAAACACAGACACAAGGGGGCTGCAGAGATCTCCAATAAACACAGACACTAGGGGGCTGCAGAGATCTCCAATAAACACAGACACAAGGGGGCTGCAGAGATCTCTAATAAACACAGACACTAGGGGGCTGCAGAGATCTCCAATAAACACAGACATTGGGGGCTGCAGAGATCTCCAATAAACACAGACACTAGGGGGCTGCAGAGATCTCCAATAAACACAGACATTGGGGGCTGCAGAGATCTCCAATAAACACAGACACAAGGGGGCTACAGAGATCTCCAATAAACACAGACACTTGGGGGCTGCAGAGATCTCCAATAAACACAGACACTAGGGGGCTGCAGAGATCTCCAATAAACACAGACATTGGGGGCTGCAGAGATCTCCAATAAACACAGACACTAGGGGGCTGCAGAGATCTCCAATAAACACAGACACAAGGGGGCTGCAGAGATCTCCAATAAACACAGACACTAGGGGGCTGCAGAGATCTCCAATAAACACAGACACAAGGGGGCTGCAGAGATCTCCAATAAACACAGACACTAGGGGGCTGCAGAGATCTCCAATAAACACAGACACTAGGGGGCTGCAGAGATCTCTAATAAACACAGACACTAGGGGGCTGCAGAGATCTCCAATAAACACAGACATTGGGGGCTGCAGAGATCTCCAATAAACACAGACACTAGGGGGCTGCAGAGATCTCCAATAAACACAGACATTGGGGGCTGCAGAGATCTCCAATAAACACAGACCCAAGGGGGCTACAGAGATCTCCAATAAACACAGACACTTGGGGGCTGCAGAGATCTCCAATAAACACAGACACTAGGGGGCTGCAGAGATCTCCAATAAACACAGACACAAGGGGGCTGCAGAGATCTCCAATAAACACAGACACTAGGGGGCTGCAGAGATCTCCAATAAACACAGACATTGGGGGCTGCAGAGATCTCCAATAAACACAGACACAAGGGGGCTACAGAGATCTCCAATAAACACAGACACTTGGGGGCTGCAGAGATCTCTAATAAACACAGACACAAGGGGGCTGCAGAGATCTCCAATAAACACAGACATTGGGGGCTGCAGAGATCTCCAATAAACACAGACACAAGGGGGCTACAGAGATCTCCAATAAACACAGACACAAGGGGGCTGCAGAGATCTCCAATAAACACAGACACAAGGGGGCTGCAGAGATCTCCAATAAACACAGACACAAGGGGGCTGCAGAGATCTCCAATAAACACAGACACAAGGGGGCTGCAGAGATCTCCAATAAACACAGACACTAGGGGGCTGCAGAGATCTCCAATAAACACAGACACTGGGGGGCTACAGAGATCTCCAATAAACACAGGCACAAGGGGGCTGCAGAGATCTCCAATAAACACAGACACTAGGGGTCTAGAGAGATCTCCAATAAACACAGACACAAGGGGGCTGCAGAGATCTCCAATAAACACAGACACTAGGGGGCTGCAGAGATCTCCAATAAACACAGACACAAGGGGTCTACAGAGATCTCCAATAAACACAGACACAAGGGGGCTGCAGAGATCTCCAATAAACACAGACACTAGGGGGCTGCAGAGATCTCCAATAAACACAGACACAAGGGGGCTGCAGAGATTTCCAATAAACACAGGCACAAGGGGGCTGCAGAGATCTCCAATAAACACAGACACTAGGGGGCTGCAGAGATCTCCAATAAACACAGACACAAGGGGGCTGCAGAGATCTCCAATAAACACAGACACTAGGGGGCTGCAGAGATCTCCAATAAACACAGACACAAGGGGGCTGCAGAGATCTCCAATAAACACAGACACAAGGGGGCTGCAGAGATCTCCAATAAACACAGACACAAGGGGGCTGCAGAGATCTATAATAAACACAGACACTAGGGGGCTGCAGAGATCTCCAATAAACACAGACACAAGGGGGCTGCAGAGATCTCCAATAAACACAGACACTAGGGGGCTGCAGAGATCTCCAATAAACACAGACATTGGGGGCTGCAGAGATCTCCAATAAACACAGACACAAGGGGGCTACAGAAATCTCCAATAAACACAGACACTAGGGGGCTGCAGATATCTCTAATAAACACAGACACTAGGGGGCTGCAGAGATCTCCAATAAACACAGACATTGGGGGCTGCAGAGATCTCCAATAAACACAGACACAAGGGGGCTACAGAGATCTCCAATAAACACAGACAGAAGGGGGCTGCAGAGATCTCCAATAAACACAGACACAAGGGGGCTGCAGAGATCTCCAATAAACACAGACACAAGGGGGCTGCAGAGATCTCCAATAAACACAGAGACTAGGGGGCTGCAGAGATCTCCAATAAACACAGGCACAAGGGGGCTGCAGAGATCTCCAATAAAAACAGACACTAGGGGGCTACAGAGATCTCCAATAAACACAGACACAAGGGGGCTGCAGAGATCTCCAATAAACACAGACACTAGGGGTCTACAGAGATCTGCAATAAACACAGACACAAGGGGGCTGCAGAGATCTCCAATAAACACAGACACTAGGGGGCTGCAGAGATCTCCAATAAACACAGACACCAGGGGCTACAGAGATCTCCAATAAACACAGATACTAGGGGGACTGCAGATATCTCCAATAAACACAGACACTAGGGGGCTGCAGAGATCTCCAATAAACACAGACACAAGGGGGCTGCAGAGATCTCCAATAAACACAGACACTAGGGGGCTACAGGAATCTCCAATAAACACAGACACTAGGGGGCTGCAGAGATCTCCAATAAACACAGACACTAGGGGGCTGCAGAGATCTCCAATAAACACAGACACTAGGGGACTACAGAGATCTCCAATAAACACAGATACCAGGGGGCTACAGAGATCTCCAATAAACACAGACACAAGGGGGCTGCAGAGATCTCCAATAAACACAGACACTAGGGGGCTACAGAGATCTCCAATAAACACAGACACTAGGGGCTACAGAGATCTCCAATAAACACAGACACATGGGGGCTGCAGAGATCGCCAATAAACACAGACATTGGGGGCTGCAGAGATCTCCAATAAACACAGACACAAGGGGGCTACAGAGATCTCCAATAAACACAGACACTTGGGGGCTGCAGAGATCTCCAATAAACACAGACACTAGGGGGCTGCAGAGATCTCCAATAAACACAGACATTGGGGGCTGCAGAGATCTCCAATAAACACAGACACTAGGGGGCTGCAGAGATCTCCAATAAACACAGACACAAGGGGGCTGCAGAGATCTCCAATAAACACAGACACAAGGGGGCTGCAGAGATCTCCAATAAACACAGACACAAGGGGGCTGCAGAGATCTATAATAAACACAGACACTAGGGGGCTGCAGAGATCTCCAATAAACACAGACACAAGGGGGCTGCAGAGATCTCCAATAAACACAGACACTAGGGGGCTGCAGAGATCTCCAATAAACACAGACATTGGGGGCTGCAGAGATCTCCAATAAACACAGACACAAGGGGGCTACAGAAATCTCCAATAAACACAGACACTAGGGGGCTGCAGATATCTCTAATAAACACAGACACTAGGGGGCTGCAGAGATCTCCAATAAACACAGACATTGGGGGCTGCAGAGATCTCCAATAAACACAGACACAAGGGGGCTACAGAGATCTCCAATAAACACAGACAGAAGGGGGCTGCAGAGATCTCCAATAAACACAGACACAAGGGGGCTGCAGAGATCTCCAATAAACACAGACACAAGGGGGCTGCAGAGATCTCCAATAAACACAGAGACTAGGGGGCTGCAGAGATCTCCAATAAACACAGGCACAAGGGGGCTGCAGAGATCTCCAATAAAAACAGACACTAGGGGGCTACAGAGATCTCCAATAAACACAGACACAAGGGGGCTGCAGAGATCTCCAATAAACACAGACACTAGGGGTCTACAGAGATCTGCAATAAACACAGACACAAGGGGGCTGCAGAGATCTCCAATAAACACAGACACTAGGGGGCTGCAGAGATCTCCAATAAACACAGACACCAGGGGCTACAGAGATCTCCAATAAACACAGATACTAGGGGGACTGCAGATATCTCCAATAAACACAGACACTAGGGGGCTGCAGAGATCTCCAATAAACACAGACACAAGGGGGCTGCAGAGATCTCCAATAAACACAGACACTAGGGGGCTACAGGAATCTCCAATAAACACAGACACTAGGGGGCTGCAGAGATCTCCAATAAACACAGACACTAGGGGGCTGCAGAGATCTCCAATAAACACAGACACTAGGGGACTACAGAGATCTCCAATAAACACAGATACCAGGGGGCTACAGAGATCTCCAATAAACACAGACACAAGGGGGCTGCAGAGATCTCCAATAAACACAGACACTAGGGGGCTACAGAGATCTCCAATAAACACAGACACTAGGGGCTACAGAGATCTCCAATAAACACAGACACATGGGGGCTGCAGAGATCGCCAATAAACACAGACATTGGGGCTGCAGAGATCTCCAATAAACACAGACACTAGGGGACTACAGAGATCTCCAATAAACAGACACAAGGGGGCTGCAGAGATCTCCAATAAACACAGACACTAGGGGGCTACAGAGATCTCCAATAAACACAGACACAAGGGGGCTGCAGAGATCTCCAATAAACACAGACTCAAATGGGCTGCAGAGATCTCCAATAAACACAGACACAAGGGCGCTGCAGAGATCTCCAATAAACACAGACACAAGGGGGCTGCAGAGACCTCGAATAAACACAGACACCAGGGGCTACAGAGATCTCCAATAAACACAGATACTAGGGGGACTGCAGATATCTCCAATAAACACAGACACTAGGGGGCTGCAGAGATCTCCAATAAACACAGACACAAGGGGGCTGCAGAGATCTCCAATAAACACAGACACTAGGGGGCTGCAGACATCTCCAATAAACACAGACACTAGGGGGCTGCAGAGATCTCCAATAAACACAGACAGAAGGGGGCTGCAGAGATCTCCAATAAACACAGACACAAGGGGGCTGCAGAGATCTCCAATAAACACAGACACTAGGGGGCTGCAGAGATCTCCAATAAACACAGACACAAGGGGGCTGCAGAGATCTCCAATAAACACAGACACCAGGGGACTACAGAGATCTCCAATAAACACAGACACTAGGGGGCTGCAGAGATCTCCAATAAACACAGACACTAGGGGGCTGCAGAGATCTCCAATAAACACAGACACTAGGGGACTGCAGAGATCTCCAATAAACACAGACACTAGGGGGCTACAGAGATCTCCAATAAACACAGACACTAGGGGGCTGCAGAGATCTCCAATAAACACAGACACTAGGGGACTACAGAGATCTCCAATAAACACAGATACCAGGGGGCTACAGAGATCTCCAATAAACACAGACACAAGGGGACTGCAGAGATCTCCAATAAACACAGACACTAGGGGGCTACAGAGATCACCAATAAACACAGACACTAGGGGCTACAGAGATCTCCAATAAACACAGACACATGGGGGCTGCAGAGATCACCAATAAACACAGACATTGGGGGCTGCAGAGATCTCCAATAAACACAGACACTAGGAGGCTACAGAGATCTCCAATAAACAGACACAAGGGGGCTGCAGAGATCTCCAATAAACACAGACACTAGGGGGCTACAGAGATCTCCAATAAACACAGACACAAGGGGGCTGCAGAGATCTCCAATAAACACAGACACTAGGGGCTACAGAGATCTCCAATAAACACAGACACAAGGGGGCTGCAGAGATCTCCAATAAACACAGACACATGGGGGCTGCAGAGATCTCCAATAAACACAGACACAAGGGGGCTGCAGATATCTCCAATAAACACAGACACAAGGGGGCTGCAGAGATCTCCAATAAAAAACAGACACATGGGGGCTGCAGAGATCTCCAATAAACACAGACACAAGGGGGCTGCAGAGATCTCCAATAAACACAGACACTAGGGGGCTACAGAGATCTCCAATAAACGCAGACACAAGGGGGCTGCAGAGATCTCCAATAAACACCGACACAAGGGGGCTGCAGAGATCTCCAATAAACACAGACACTAGGGGGCTGCAGAGATCTCCAATAAACACAGACACAAGGGGGCTGCAGAGATCTCCAATAAACACAGACACTAGGGGACTCAGAGAGCTCCAATAAACACAGACACGAGGGGGCTGCAGAGATCTCCAATAAACACTGATACTAGGGGGCTGCAGAGATCTCCAATAAACACAGACACAAAGGGGCTGCAGAGATCTCCAATAAACACAGACACAAGGGGGCTGCAGAGATCTCCAATAAACACAGACACAAGGGGGCTGCAGAGATCTCCAATAAACGCAGACACAAGGGGGCTGCAGAGATCTCCAATAAACACCGACACAAGGGGGCTGCAGAGATCTCCAATAAACACAGACACTAGGGGGCTGCAGAGATCTCCAATAAACACAGACACAAGGGGGCTGCAGAGATCTCCAATAAACACAGACACTAGGGGACTCAGAGAGCTCCAATAAACACAGACACGAGGGGGCTGCAGAGATCTCCAATAAACACTGATACTAGGGGGCTGCAGAGATCTCCAATAAACACAGACACAAAGGGGCTGCAGAGATCTCCAATAAACACAGACACAAGGGGGCTGCAGAGATCTCCAATAAACACAGACACAAGGGGTCTACAGAGATCTCCAATAAACACAGACACAAGAGGGCTGCAGAGATCTCCAATAAACACAGACACTAGGGGGCTGCAGAGATCTCCAATAAACACAGACACTAGGGGGCTCAGAGAGCTCCAATAAACACAGACACAAGGGGGCTGCAGAGATCTCCAATAAACACAGACACTAGGGGGCTGCAAAACAAACAAAAATACCTGGAAAAACTCAGCAGGTCTGTCAGCATCTGCGGAGAGGAACACAGTTAACGTTTCGAGTCCGCATGAGTCTTCAACAGGACTAATTAAAAATAGAAAAGAGGTGAAATATAAGCTGGTTTAAGGCGGGGGGCGGGGGGGATGGTGGGACAAGAAGAGCTGGATAGAGGGTCAGTGATAGGTGGAGATAACCAAAAGATGTCACACAAAAGGACAAAGAGGTGCTGGAGGTGGTGAAATTATCTAAGGAATGTGCTAATTAAGGGTAGAAAGCAGGACGAGCAAGGTACAGATAGCCCTAGTGGGGGTGACGGACATGTGGGCATGAGAGTAGGGTTGAGTGTTGTAATGGCAAGCGACAGGGAGGTCTGGGTAATGCTTGCGGACAGACCGAAGGTGTTCCGCAAAGCGGTCACCCAGTCTGCGATTGGTCTCTCCAATGTAGAGGAAACCGCATTGGGAGCAACTTGTTCCAGTCCTACTCCGGCCCCCTCCCACAACTCTTTCTCTGGTACATCGATGATTACTTCGGTGCTGCTTCATGCTCTCGTCTGGACCTGGAAAAATTTATTAATTTTGCTTCCAATTTCCACCCCTCCATCATTTTCACATGGTCCATCTCTGACACTTCCCTTCCCTTCCTTGACCTCTCTGTCTCAATTTCTGGTGATAGACTGTCCACCAATATTCATTACAAGCCTACCGACTCCCACAGCTACCTCGACTACAGCTCCTCACACCCCGCTTCCTGTAAGGACTCCATCCCATTCTCTCAGTTCCTTTGCCTCCGTCACATCTGTTCTGATGATGCCACTTTCAAAAACAGTTCCTCTGACATGACCTCCTTCTTCCTTAACCGAGGTTTTCCACTCACGGTGGTTGACAGGGCCCTCAACCGTGTCCGGCCCATCTCCCGCGCATCCACTCTCACACCTTCCTCTCCCTCCCAGAAACATGATAGGCTCCCCCTTGTCCTCACTTATCACCCCACCAGCCTCCACATTCAAAGGATCATCCTCCGCCATTTCCGCCAACTCCAGCATGATGCCACCACCAAACACATCTTCCCTTCACCCCACCGGCGGCATTCCGCAGGGATCGTTCCCTCCGGGACACCCTGGTCCACTCCTCCATCACCCCCTGCACCTCAACCCCCTCCCACAACATCTTCCCATGCAACCGCAGAAGGTGCGACACCTGCCCCTTTACTTCCCCTCTCCTCACTGTCCAAGGGCCCAAACACTCCTTTCAAGTGAAGCAGCATTTCACTTGCACTTCCCTCAATTTAGTCTACTGCATTCGTTGCTCCCAATGCAGTCTCCTCTACATTGGAGAGATCAAACGCAGACTGGGTGACTGCTTTGTGGAACACCTTCGGTCTGTCCGCAAGCATTACCCAGACCTCCCTGTCACTTGCCATTTCAACACTCCACCCTGCTCTCATGCCTACATGTCTGTCCTTGGCCTGCTGCATTGTTCCAGTGAAGCTCAACGCAAACTGGAGGAACAGCACCTCATCTTCCGATTTTCCCCCTCATTTTTGTTTTTTCCAACAATTTATATAGATTTTTCTTTTCCCACCTCTTTCCATTATTTTTAAATGTATTTCCATCCATTGTTTTATCTCTACCTTTTAGCCTATTTCGATTCCTTCACCCACCCCACCCCCACTAGGGCTATCTGTACTTTGCTCGTCCTGCTTTCTACCCTTAATTAGCACATTCCTCAGATAATATCACCACCTTCAACACCTCTTTGTCCTTTTGTCTGTGACATCTTTTGTTTATCTCCACCTATCACTGGCCCTCTATCCAGCTCTACCTGTCCCACCCCGCTTAAACCAGCTTATAATTCACCTCTTTTCTATTTTTCCTTATTTCTGTTGAAGAGTCATACGGACTCGAAACGTTAACTGTGTTCCTCTCCGCAGATGCTGCCAGACTTGCTGAGTTTTTCCAGGTATTTTTGTTTTTGTTTTTGTTTTGGATTTCTAGCATCTGCAGTTTTTTGCTTTTAACTAGGCGGCTGCAGATGGACTCCAGTGTCATCCAGGGAGCTCAGTTATGAACAGACACTGTGGGGAGGCAGAGAACTCCGGTACACACAGACATGAGGAGGCTGCAGGGAGCTCTGTTTCACAAAGATACTAAGGGCGGCATTTTCCACCCCAGAGACTAAGTGTGGTCGCAGGTGGGAAAAGCAGCATGTTTCCTACCAGTCGTCATAGTGGCTTTACACATCACATTGTCTGCTTTTCAGCTCATGTTGTATGTATGAATGTGAAGCATGCTGTATCGCTGGATGGGGCAGGCTGGGATTCATCCGCCCCACTGTTACCTCATCGGACTATCTTTCCAAGCACCAGATTTAAACCACATCCGTGCACGTCCTTCAACCTCTGCAGCCCAGGAGTTGTCATGAAAAGGACAGGGATGGCCCCCAGAAGTAAGAAGCCCACAGTGCTGGAGTTTAGCGACACTGCACGGATGGTACTCCTTGATGCTGTGGAGGAAATAGCGGGATGTACTTTTCCCCCGTGATGAGGCCAATGTCCACCAACGCCAGCTTAGGAGGAGGTCACCAGGGCAGCCAGAGCTAACCCACCCCAGAGGAGAACTGCCATCCTCTGCAGGAAGACAATGAGTGATCTCATTCCCTCCACCTGAGTAAGTCAACTGTCTCCTCACTCTCACCTCTCACTCTCACAAAGCCATCAGGCTTTTGCAGAATTACAGTCCACAGGGATCTTACACACTACCAGCACAAGGGACATCACCACTGACTCTCTCTCGCACACTGTAACATCTTCAGCTCTTCTCACATCCTGCACAACTCACATCCTCAGCACTTACAGAAGTCCACCCAGCACACACAGCAGGGGGGCAAGCTTATCATCTGCTTTGGCATCTGTCCTGCTCGTGGTTTGTCCATCTGTCTTTATGCAGAACAAGATCACCCACAACAACAGGGAGAGATCCCAGACTGGAGGGGGATGCCTGAGCTCAGGCACCTCACTCAATATGAAGAGCAGGCCTGACCGGCGAGGACTGTGCCTGTGCTGAGGGTGAGGTCGGCATCACCCAAGCCAGAGAGGACCCATTACCAGCTCTTCAGACAGCAGGCGAAACTGAGAGTGCTTTGCTATTTTGGTAACTAAGCAGCCAGTCACTCATTACCTCTTCTCTCTTCAACAGGCACCAGCAGGAAGAGCAAGAGGCCCACTAACAGCCAGCCCATCAGCACCTCAGATGAGGATCCTCAGCCACGCTGCATGAAGACCTGTCACAGTGTTCACCTGCACCCTCCACCAGCACAGAGACACTCACCTCAGTGGCACATAGTTCAAGAGCAGGGTCAACTCCTCCCAGTGAATGTAGCAGATGTGAGCCACCACATCCCTCGACATGTGAAGGCATCTACGCTACTCTCTCTCGCTCATCTGAAGGAATAATAGGCATCTTCTGTACACCCTTGGTCTTGCCAGATGCCTCCGCTCAATGGCTCTGTCAGCCTCAGCTTCTGGGTTTTGAGGGGGCCCCGCTGGCCCTTGTTCCTCGGGGTGAGGCTCTTCCCTTTGCCCAGCCTGATGGCGATGGGCCCTCCTCCTTCTTAGCTGCCTGATTGGCAAGATGAACGCAACGTTGTCTGCTTCACCCGTGGGGCACTCGTGCTCATGTCTGTGGAAACATTGAACAGAAGCATGAATGAACATAAACCTGCAATGGTCACCTCACAGCCACTAACTACAGAGTCTTTGTGGTGCTCATGGGTCACTTTCATCCCAGCCATTACATCCCCGCAGGGATCTACAGGCTGCCAATGCCTCCCCTGACTGTGACTGACTGCTCTGCGGCCCAGTATCAAGCCACCAACCCCCAGGACCGGTGTGTGAGGGACTGCCCACGCTCTGCGCACCATGCTGGACATGACTGACACAGGACGGGCAGACCCTCCCCCTCCCTGGACTGGGATCAGGACAAGCATGCCAAGCACATCCCTCTAAATTTTGGGACAGAGCCACAGGACTGTATCTGCTTTGTGACCCTGATTTAATTTAATCATGCCGACAGACACCGCATGCACCTTCTCCAGAGACACCGAGCCGCGAACATAGCCAGGGAACAGGGGCAGACAGTCGGTCTAGAAAACCCCATTGACAGCCCACTGCCGGGATCTGTTAATGGCCAACTTGGCCAGGCCCAGAATCAGGCTTTCAAGCAGATCCTCATCCTTGCCCGATCCCTCCACATTGAGCGGCCAAAGATCGGGGGCTTGGGGCTGAAGTGGAACCAAAACTCAAGGAGTAAATCAAACATATGAATTAGGAGCAGGAGGAGACCACTCGGCCCCTCGAGCCTGCTCCACCATTCAACAAGATCACAGCTGATCTGATTGTAACCTCAACCCCACATTCCTGCCTGTCCCCAATAATCTTTCACCCCCTTGTTAATCAGGAATCTATCTACCTCTGCCTTAAAAATATTCAAAGACTCTGCTCCCACGACATTTTGAGGAAGAGAGTTCTAAAGACTCTCAACCCTCTGAGAGAAAAAAATTCTCCTCATCTCTGTCTTAAAATGAGTGACCCCTTATTATTAAACAGTGACCCCTAGTTCTAGATTCTCCCACAAGAGGAAACATCCTCTCCACATCCACCCTGTCAAGACCCCTCAGGATCTTAAAGGTTTCAATTAAGTCGCCTCTTACTCTACTAAACTCCAGTGGATACAAGTCTAACCTATCCAGCTTTTCCTCATAAGACAACCCATCCATTCCAGGTACTAGTCTAGTAAACCTTCCCTGAACTGCTTCCAACATATTTACATCTTTCTTTAAATAAGGAGACCAATAATGTACACAGTACTCCAGATGTGGTCTCACCAGTACAACTGAAGCATAAACTCCCTACTTGTGTAATCAATTCCCCTCGTAATAAGCAATAACATTCTATTAGCTTTCCTCATTACCTGCTGTACCTGTAGACTTACCTTTTGTGAGGCTGCAGGCGGCCTGGGAGTCTGTGAACCATTGGAGCCTACAGTTGTACAGGACTGCTGCATGCAGCAACCTCTGTGCCAGATCCATGATGGAAAGTGGAAGGACTCCCACATAGAAAGCGCTCCACTGGGAACCCCGCCACCATCAAACAGCTGGACGGAGCGCTAGGCGCTGGCCAGACAGTTGGCGAGGGTGAGGATGTGAAGGGTGTGCAGCAGCAGTCCATACAGGAAACCCCTCCACACCGAATGAAAGGGCATGGAGGGAATCTCCATGAGACGGCTCAAGTTGTGGGGCCTCGGCTCCCAAGGGAGGTTTTGAGGTTTGGGGCCAATGTGAAACTCCATCCGAGCAGGGTTACGCTCAGACAGGAGTCCACCGCACCCCTTGAGCCGCCTTGAGACCACATGTGCGGTCGGGACCAAGCACTACATTCTTGAGGTTTTGAATGACATCAGCTGTGAACTGGACACCCACCAGCACACAACACACCAAGTCAAATGGTGATATCCAGCCAAGGAAAATTGCGACCTATTTTTATGCCGGCAGGTACCTGGCTTTTGGGCACTCTCCACACTTCCTCGTCCTGCCCGCCATCATGCCTGCTGCTGACAGGACTGGAAAATCGCACCCTAAGGGTGGGAGAGTGACCGTATAGAGGCAGACACAAGGGTGCGGTAGACAGTTCTATAACATATTGTCACTACAGGGGGCAGCAGATTGCTTCAACAGCAACTGTAGATTGTTATTGTCCCCTGTGCTCTGCGCAAAGGCAACTCCTTGGCTCATTATCTGCTGAAACCTCATCCTGAGCCATTTTCTCGGCAGCTTTTTGTCATTGGTAGTTTGCCATTGCTTTCCACGCTCAGGGGCAGGGCAAGGAGGCAAGACCTAAGTCTATCGCAGCCAGAACAGGAATTGAACCCATGCTGTTGGCATTATTCTGAATCACATGGTAGCTATCTAGCCAACAGAGCTAATGAGCCCCATTCTTGTATCTATGGTGCCTTTAACATGAGACAACCCCCCATGTGGCAGGGGCAGAGTTGGGCTGTGATGGAAAGTGGGAAGGTGCTGCTGGTGATGACACGAATGTGTGGCCTGAAACTCATCTTGGGTCAAATATGATATCAATGTTTCGGTGGGGACCGGATCCTTCTCAATGTTTAGTTGGCGGGAAGGATGTAAATAATCTGGTTTAAGGTTAGATACTTATCAGGAAGAGGAACAGAATTTGTAGTGGGGACCAATGACAATGGCTTTAATCTTCCCTACATTAAATTGAATGACATTTTTGTTCATCCAGTACTGGATATCAGATAAGAGCTTTGATAATTTAGTGACTGGGAGCATTACACAGCGAGAGACTAGGGGGCAGGAGTGAGCTCCTACACCTGGGTCACCCGCTGGTAGGAAAACAGGTGGGCGGACCTGTAAATTAGAGGTTGTGCCATTGGCAGCATGCCCACCACCTGCCCACCCACCCCACCACAATTTTACAGGTGGTGGGGGAGGCATCGGTTGGCCCACCCCACCAATTGAGGCCTTTAGATGGGTTATTATTGCCCAGTCAGGGGCTTTGTTCCATCGCCATTCAGATTTCATGAGCAGTAAGAGAGGCCTGCACCCCAATGTGTAGCCCGGCAAGTTTAACCCTGCGGGCAGCTGGCCAGTGAAGGGGTGGGGGATATCTCCGGGCCCCTTATCCAAATTGGAGGCTTGCGTCCACGGTTTTGCCTCCCTGGGACCACCCTATCCCCCTGCTCTGTCCAACATGCCACCCTACCCAATCACTGGGACCTGCCAACCTGACCCCGGTGAAACCCTGGACTGATCTGGGTTTCAGGCCATCCTGGTTCCTCTCCCACCCAGGCCTCCTGCAGTATCAGCAGCAGCCACCAATCCTGGTGAGGCACTGTGCTGCTGGCCTCTGATTGGCCACCAGCTCTAAGAGGCAGGACTTCCTCCTGGAGATGGATGGAAATCCCTCCTCATAACAAATTAAAGGGCTGTCGCCCCCAAGTAGAGGTGTGCTGACCCCCGAAATTTACACTGTGGTACGGAGAGCCTGCTCTCAGCATACCGTCCATCCCATGGTGAGTGACAGCAGGACAGGACCAGAACAACATCTGGACTCCAAGGGCTAAATTATGGGGACAAAGTACACAAACTTGGTTTATATTCACTAGGATTGAAAAGGTGCAGGGGTGATTTAATCAAAGTTTTCAATATATCGATAGGGATAGATAGAGAGAAATTATTTCTGCTGGTTGGGGAACCTAGGCTAGGGGGCATTCTGCAAAAAATAGCACCAGATCTTTCAGCAGTGAAATATTAGTTATCTTTTAGATACACACAGAGGCCAGCAGGGGCTGGTGGGCCGAATGGATCTGCTGTTCCATTATGATTTCATGATTCTAATATTTGGGATTTTATATAAGAGCAGCTTGTGCACAGCTGTATGAACTGTAATCATCGCCTCTTTTATTAAACAGCCTGAGGCCACGAGCTTCTTCAGCATGCTCCCACTTTGACAGAGGGGCCAGTCCCACCTCCTACAATCCCAGCTCAGAAACAGTGCCATGGTTTGCATTCTCCACAGAGGACGAGAGTGAGATCTGCACACTGACACAACAAGCACTGCGGCCAGAGAGGCAAGAATTGATGGATCCACAATTGCAAAATGAGGCAAACAGACCAAGAGCCCGAACATTCTCAGGTGAGAATCTCTTGCAGTTTACAGTACGAGGTGGTAGTGAAGGGAAGCATATCTGGTTAGGAGAGGGGCTGCACAGTGCGGAGGTTAGGGGTCTGGACTCTGCAGAGGGAGGGGCTGCACAGTGCGGAGGTTAAGGGTCTGGACTCTGCAGAGGGAGGGGCTGCACAGTGCGGAGGTTAGGGGTCTGGACTCTGCAGAGGGAGGGGCTGCACAGTGCGGAGGTTAGGGGTCTGGACTCTGCAGAGGGAGGGGCTGCACTACTGTGTACAGGAGAAAGGATGACTTGCATTTGTATAGCACCTTTCGCATCCTCAAGACATCCCAAAGTGATTTTATAATGTAGTCAATTTGCACACAACAAGCACCCAAAAATAACAATAAATGATAATCAATGTGATAAATAACCAGAATATCTAATTTAATGCCGTTGCTTGGGGAATAAATATTGACTGAAGAGACAAGAGAGAGCTCTCTGCTGATCTTTGATTGTGGGATCTCTACAGCCACCTGAGAGTTCATGACTCTCTGAACAACCATGTCTCCAACAGTGAAACACTCCTTTAAATGGCAGCCTATTGTCCTCAAATGGGAATTGAACCTATTCTCTTCTGACTCAAAGGTGAAAGTACTACTCAGTGAGCCACGGAAGATTTGAGTTTGACACCCCTGAGCTAATGAAGAACTGTGGATTATTTTCATACCCATAATCACCTGAGTGACTGAAGTCTTATTACAACACGGCCAACATAAAGTGCATGTTGTTCTCAGTGAACCTGAAACAAAATGAATTGAACAGTTATTTATCTTAACTGTATTTAGATAGTCAAGATTTCAGAGCATTCAAAGTGCTTTTCCCCATCAAACAGCCCCCAGAATAATTATCATTCAACGGAATCCTTTCTGGCAACCACAAACATGCACACCGTATACTGTATACCAGTATACAGCTGGAACTCTCTGCCTGAAAGGGTGGTTGAGTCAGAAGTTCTCGTAACATTTAAGAAGTATTTAGATATTCACTTGTGTTGCCATAGCCTCCAGGGCGATGGGCCAAGCGCTGGAAAATGGGATTAGTGTAGTCAGATCTTTGTTGACTGGCACGGACACGATGGGCCAAATGGCCTCCTGTGCTGTAAACATCTATGAGTCAAACCCTAACTACACACAAACCCCAATTACACATAAATCCTAACTACATGCAAACTGTAACTGCAAACCATAGCCTCAAACTGTAAGCACATTAAATGGTAACCGCATGTAAACCATAACCACAAACTGGCATCACATGCAACCATACAGAATATAAAGTGACACAAGAGCAGAGACCTATCCCCATATAAAGCAACCTGAAGATTTCTTTGAATTAACAGATGGAATCGATGTCGGTAGTGTAGTAAATGTGTATGTTGACATTCAACAGGCATTTAATAAAATGCCTTATAAAAGACTTACTTGCAAAATAGGACTAAAGGGGCAGTGGTAAATTTGGTACATAACTGGCTATGGGACAGGAGGCAGTGAGTAGTGGCAAATGGCTGCTTTTTGGATAAGGAAGAAGACTAAAGGAGATGGTGGTGTAATGATAACGTCACTAGACCAGTATTTCAGTCAGCCCAGGCAGATAGCCTGGAAACACGGGATCAAATCCCACTACAGCAGTTTGCAGAATTTCAATTTAATTAATAAATTCAATTGATTAATAAAAAAATCTGGGATAAAAAACTAGTCACAGTAATGGTGACCATGAAATTATCATTGATTGTTTTAGAAACGCATCTGGATCACTAATGTTCTTCGTGGAAGGAAATCTGCCATCTTTACCTGGTCTGGCCTACACATGACTCCAGACCCACAGCAATGTGGTTGATTCTTAACTGCCCTCTAAAATGGCCTAGCAAGCCACTCAGTTCCAGGGCAATTAGAGATGGGCAACAAATGCTGGCCTTGCCAGTGACACCCACATCCCATGAAAGAATAAAAAAAGTGATAGTACCAAGGGCTCAATATTAGGAGCATTTGGTGGTACAGAACTTGCGTATTGCTGAAAAAAATGTTTTGTTGAGGCTTTTTGTCTTGCACTCATCAGGACAATTGTAAGAATATCAATGTCTGGGGAAGCAACAACTTTATACTGTATGAGTGGACTCTGATTGGTAGAGGTGTTGCCATAGAGAATGCACCAGTTGATGGTGACTGACAGTTTACTGCCAAACATTGTTTGAAATTTAAACCAGACAGCTTGACTCTGGTCAAGGCATTGCCTTGAGGAATGAACCAGTGAATGGCTATGATTTTGTTTAGCTGAAACAAGTGCAATGTGTCTACATGTTCTTTCTGTGTGCAAAGAACAGGGCCCTGTGTATTAATAAATGTAGCTTCCAGTACACACACATGCTCCACACTGCGAGCCCAACTGACAATCTGAAATTGGTTGTCAGTGTAATTCTTAGCACGTTGAGGATTATTTAGCAAATGTTGTCCAATCGTGGAATCACATCTAATGTTGGACGCTGTTTTGCAAGCACGGGCTGGTTGGGTCCGGCCTGTACCTTGCACATTGCGAACAGCAGAAGGGACATGATGTTTGATACGACCCGTCAGCCTTTTGGATGTACGGTCCACATTCCTAGCATCGCACTAGCTTCTTTAAGTGAAACATTGGTGAATAGGCTAGCGATGTCAAACAAGCACATGGACACAGCATTGCTATCAATATGCAAGTCCTGTATGGCCTTCACAAATGTGAACGAATCCTTCACCGTGTGTCTGGACATCCTGCGGGATAATGGCTACCCTGATCAGATGAGTGGTATTCGCCACTTGGAGGATGCTGCCTTCAAGCCTACCACACAAATGAGTAATGTGGTGTATGAGTTTTGGTGCTCATGTGATGCTAGGTATGTAGACTGTACGTCCCAAAGACTGGCGGATAGTATCAGACAGCATGTCCCTTCCGCTGGTCGCAATAGGTAGGGTACAGACCGGACCCAACCAGCTTGTGCTTACAAAATTCAAACATTAGATGTGATTCTGCGATTGGACAACATTTGCTAAATAATCCTCAATGTGATAAGAATTACGCTGACAACCAATTTAAGATTGTCAGTTGGGCTCGCAGTGTGGTGCATTTACATGTATTGGAAGCTACATATATGAATACACAGGGCCCTGTTCTTTGCAGACAGAAAGAACGTGTACACACATTGCATCTGTTTCTGCTAAACAAACTAAGTGATAGCCATTTGCTGGTTCATTCCTCAGGGCAATACCTTGACCAATCAAAGTCAAGCTGCCTGGTTTAAATTTCAAACAATGCTTGTCAGTTAACTGTCATCAGTCAACGTTAACTGGTGCATTTTCCATGGCAATGCCTCTACCAATCAAGTCCACTTGCCAAACAATCAGCACTCTCTTCTCATACAGTACAAAGTTATTGCTTCCCCTGACATTGGTATTCTTGCGATTGTCCTGATGAGTGCAAGACAAAAAGCTTCAACAAAATGTCTTTTTTCAGCACTACTCAAATTAGGAGCATTGGTTTTCTTGTTTTATATAAATGATCTAGACAATATAGGGAGTATAATTATAACCGTAGTACCAAAGTAACAGACTTTAGGAAGACATTGACAGACCAGTGAAATGGGCAGACACATGGTAGATGCAGTTTGATGTGGATAAGTGTGAAATTATGCACTTTGAGAGAAAAAACATGGGGAGCAGCATAATCTAAATTGTACTATGTTGAGGGTGGTGCAAGAGCAGAGTGACCTGGAGGTAGGAACATCAGAACATAGGAGCAGGAGTAAGCCATTCGGGCCATTGAGCCTGTTCCTCCATTCAATTGAATCATGGCTGATCATCTGACTCAATACCACTTTCCCGCATTAGCCTGATATCCCTTGATGTCATCAGCGTCCACAAATCTATTGATTTCTGTTTAGAACATACTGAATGATTGAGCTTCCACAGCCCTCTGGGGTAGAGAACTCCAAAGATTCACCACCCTCTGAGTGAAGAAATCCCTCCTCATTTCAGTCTTAAATGGCCGGCCCCTTATTCTCAGACTGTGTCCCCTGGTTCTAAACTCACCGGCCAGGGGAAAACATCCTATTCACATCCAGCCTGTCACGTCCTGTAAGAATTTTGTAAGTATCAATGAGATCATATGAACAAGGAGCAGGAGTAGGCTATTCGGCCCCTCGAACCTGCTCCACCATTTAATAAGGCCATGGCTTATCTGATAATAACCTCAAATCTGCATCCCACCTACCCCTGATAACCTATCACCCCCTTGCTTACCAAGAATTTATCCACTTCTAGCTTAAAAATATTCAAAGACTCTGCTTCCACTGCCTTTTCAAGAAGAGAGTTCCAAAAACTTATGACCTTTAGAGAGAAAAAATTTCGCCTCATCTCTGTTTTACATGGGTGACCTCTTATTTTTATACAGTAACCTCTCATTCTTTGAAACTCGAGAATACAGACCCAGTCTCCCCTCATAAGACAATCCCGCCATCCCAGGGATTAGTCTTGTGAATTCCCATTGCACTCCGTGTGGCAAGCATATCCTTCCTTAGATAAAGGGACCAAAAGTGTACACAATACTGCAGGTGCAGTCTCACTGAGGCTCTATAAAATTGCAACAAGACATCTTTACTCCTATACTCAAATTCCCTTGAGATGAAGGCCAACATATCATTTGACTTCCTAAATTGTTTGCTGCACCCAAATACTACTGTTTCCTGATTCATGAACAAGGACACCCAGATCCCTTTGAATGCCCGCACTTCCCAATCTCTCACCATTTAAGAAATATTCTGCCATTCTATTTTTTCTATCAAAATGGATAATTTCACACTTATTCACATGATATTCCATCTTCCATATTCTTGCTTATTCACTTAGCCTGTCTAAATCCCCTTGAAGCCTCCTTACATCCTCCTCACAACTTAGATTCCCACCTAGTTTTGTGTCATCAGCAAATTTGGAAACATTACATTTGGTCCCCACATCCAAATCATTGATATAGATTGTGAACAGCTATGGCCCCAGCACTGATCCTTGCGGTAACTGACTAATAACAGCCTGCCATCCTGAGAATGACCCATTTATTCCTACTCTCTGTTTTCTTTCTGTTAACCAATTCTCGATCCATAACAGTTTATGACCTGAACCCAGGTAGTCCAATTTTGTTTACTAACTTCCTGTGTGGGACCTTATCAAAATCCTTCTGAAAACCCAAATGCACAACATCCACTGGTTCCCCTTTATTTAAGCTATAAGTAACTTCCTCAGAAAAACTCCAACAGGTTTGACAAACATGATTTCCCTTTCATAAATCCATGTTGACTCTACCCAATCATATCATTACTTTCCAAATGGCTAGGAGGTGCAAATTCATAAATCTTGGAGAGGGTACAGAGGAGGTTTACTGGGATGGGGCCAGGAATGTTGACTAACTCCCAAGCCTGGATTTGAAGGATACACAGAGACTAGGATGCTTAAGTAGAGAGTTTTCTTGCTCACTACAGAGCTGACTTCTCCCCTCTCACACACCCCTTGAATACAATTGAATATCATTAACAAATCAACACCCAGCACCTGTTCACCTTATTACCAATACGTACTGAGTATTTAACATTCACTAAACAGAACCTATTAGATGCTAACAAGGAACTTCAGTTCTGTGGAGAGATTGAAGAAGCTGGGGTTGTTCTCCATAGACCAGAGTAAGGGGAAACCTGATAAATGTATTCAAAATTATGAGGCACTTTGATAGAGCAAGTTGGGACAAACTGTTTCCTCAGCATGTGTCATAACCAGAGGACTTGGATTTAAAATAATTGGCAGTAGAACTTGAGGGGAAATGAGGAGAGTTCTTTTTTTCTCACACAGAGGGTCGTTAAGATCTGAAATGCAGTGAAATCAGATTCCATAGGAACTTTCGAAAAGCAATCGGACATGAAAAGGATTAATTTGCAGGGTTATGGGGAAAAAGCAGGGGTCCGAGACTAAATTGGACAGCTCTTTCAAAGAGTTGGCACAGGAATGATGGGTTAAATGGCCTCCCACACTGTAAGGTTTGATAATTCTATAACCATACACAAACCACAATCATATGCAAATTATTATCATACACAAACTGTTCCCACATATAAACAATTATGAAACAGCAACTGTAACCATTGTCATGATCCCCATAGAGACTGATAACTTTTAAAAGGTGAGAGAATTTCCCAGGGACCAACGAAGAAAATCACATGACAAGATTTCATGTTTTAACACTTTTCCTGTAACAAACCAACTAAAATCAACAGAGGCTAAACATTACTTAAAGGCAATTAATATGCCAAGTGACAGAAAAGTTACTTCCCCTAACCAATTAACAAAACCATGTTACAATCTCCGTAGAGACCAGTAACTTTTAAAGAGAAATTCAAACTTACAGTTAACAGCTGAAAGAATGAAATGTAAAGATTTCACATTTTAAACCTTTTACTGTAAAAACACTTTTCTTTTTATAGGCAATTTATTATACTTTAAACTACGGAAAAGAGATTCTCCATTTTAGTTTTAGAATGACCAAAAACCTCCTGCTATGGTTATACAGTACTCTCTCCTTTAATTGGCTTGCTTTGTTGGCTTGCTTCCTTTTCACTTTTCCAGCCAGGTAACCTCTAATTCCAGAACTGGCCTTCACTCTGAGGATTACACTAGAGATTCATTCCCTCTAGCTCAAGCCAGGTGAATCTTCCAGCCTCCTTTAAATCCTAACAAACTCGGTCTCTTCAATCTGAGTGGAAGCTCCCATCCATGTTCTGGATGGTGAACAATAGAGTCAGCATTTTTCCTGCTCCAAGCGCAGGTCTGGCTGCCTCTGTCTCCTGCTCTCTGTCCTTCAGATGGCTGCAGATCACCCCAAACAAACTTCTGTCTGCCTGTGATATACATGGGCCTGAACTTTTTGGTTGTCGGGCGCGTGTGATTGGCAGGCCTGGGAGCGGCTGGGAAACGGACCCTGACTGCGATTGGCCCCGAACCGCAATTTCATGGTGGCAGGCCAATTAACAGCCAGCCAGTGTGAAACGCACGCTGAAAAGCTCAGCGCTGCTGGGGTGAGGGCGAGAAGAGGGTGTACGACCACGGGCACGGGTGAGGGCTGCGAGACAGCTCCCTGAAGGCAGACAGCTGCCTCAGGGAGCTGCAGACCTGCAAATAATGTAATAAAGCTCTAAACAGCTGCAAAAAATTGTCCATGCATCACAATCAAGCAACTGAAGGCATACCTCATAAAAATACTGTCCCCAGGTATTTCTTTTTATTTTATTTCCTAATGGAGATTTCAACCCGCCTTTGGATAAGCTTTGATGAAAAATGTAAAGGCCACCTGGCCAATTGGCCTGTCCGCCAACTGTAAGAATCGCAGACAATTGAGCCATTAATGGGCTTCATTACCTGCTTAATTGTTGGTGGGCTTGCTTCTGACTTTTGCGCGCGCCTGCCGAGCAAAATATCGTGCGATGACATCGGGACGCTCGCCCGAAGACATTTTACCTGATTTCATGCCTGATCGGGTCGGGTGCGCGCCCGACCATGGGACATAAAATTCTGCCCCATGGATTTGTCGGGAAGCCTGTAACCTGATTTCAAAAATGGCATCCTCTGCCCTCTTCCACATGGCAATGTCAAACGCAATAACCTTGTATTTAGGTCAAAATGATAATCAACTATCTTTAATCCCAACTCCCTTTCGTCTTAGAAGCAAATGTACAGTTTACTACACAACTGTATATAACCTGATAACTATAACACCTTTCTGGGACTTAGGGAGACTCAGAGCCTACTCATGGTGTATTCAGAGACTACTGCCATTGTCTTTAAGCATAAATATCTTTCACCTTCTTCTTAGTGAAACAATTCAGGCCCCTCTTTGATTCTTAATATTCAAACCACCCAAGGTTACTGTCAGGCAGGTTGCAGAATAGGTCACATGACCTCTTTCATTTACCCTAAATTTAAAGATACAGTGCAAAAAAATAATAGTCTAATGATCTTCATAATTGTATCAACCAAAGTACCTTACAACTTGTTTGAACATTATGCCCTGCTCTCAGCAAATATGTCGCTTTGTAGATTCAAGTCCAAACCTCTGAGTTTTTCAGCAGGTTCTATTCCTGCCACATCAGGGTGAGTCTTCCAGTGAACTTTGAAAATAGCTTCACTCAGTCTTCTAAGTATTCTTGGGCATACATCCAGCAGCAAGGCACCCTCTGGTGACTCCTTTGTCCTTAAACCTCCACGAGTCCTGGCTCTTCAAACAGAGAACCATTTTCCGCCAACATTTTGCTTGGTGGCTTACACAACAACTGTCTTTCCCTCTGCTTCTCAGGGCAGCAGTTATTTGCTATCTTCCTTCCTGAGGGTATATGAGACTGGGAGTCTATGTCCAGAAACACCAGCTGCCCCTCTTTTCTGTCAAGGTATGAATCCTGTCATTTGATTTTCAATAGTTTTCAGCCAGGGC
This sequence comes from Cetorhinus maximus, assembly GCF_964194155.1. Taxonomy (NCBI): domain Eukaryota; kingdom Metazoa; phylum Chordata; class Chondrichthyes; order Lamniformes; family Cetorhinidae; genus Cetorhinus; species Cetorhinus maximus. The sequence continues at coordinate 121,983,472 of NC_135891.1, forward strand.
CTCTTTCACCATAGCAGCCAAATCACACGGCCTTCACTCTGAGCAGAATTATTATGATCGCACCATCCCCCATTCAGAATGTCCTGTTTTATCTTAAGTTAAAAGAGATATTTTAAAACTTAACCGTCTTATAAGTTCTCACATTCATTACGCCATACACAACTGCATAGTCACACGTTGCTGAGCTGGGTCATTATTTTTCAAACAATGATGTGATTTTATTTAAATGGTTTGACCATTTTAGCTGTTCAAAGTCTATTGGAACTCAGTTTATTGGGAGCCTGTGGGCTGCAGTTTGACTTGTTGGATGGGTTTTTTTTTTCCAGATGTTCTCACCAACAGTATTAATCTCATGCGTCTACGCAGCAACAGTGTGGGGCAGAGAAGCTCAACCCCGAAAGGACTGCCCACCACAACTACTGTCAAAATCGAGGGTCATCTTGAAATCACAGAGAAGAAGCGGTTAGCCACTGGAAACACTGTCCCCAAATCTGCATCGATTAGCGCCCTCTCACTGCTTATCGCATCAGGTAAGCAGGAAATTGATTGGATCTGGGATGGAAGTCCGAGTTCCTCCAAGTAACTGAGAAAAGGTGTGGGAGCAAATCCCAAGCTGCAGCTCCTTGGTAGTTTAGGGGAGTGAATGGCTCAGAGGGATCATTGGAAGCAGAGACTCAGGGAGAGGGTGTTTGGAACTCCAAGTTCTGTCACCTCTTGTTGGCTCCCATTAGCCAATGCCTTAAGTTTACAATGTTTATTATTTTTAACTTTACCTTGACCTTTATCCAAGCTCTCATCCAAACTGAGACAAAAGCAAAATATTTCAGATGCTGGAAGCCTGAAATAAAAACAGAAAATGCTGGAAAACTCAGCGGATCTGGCAGAGACAGAGAGTTACCGTTTCGAGTTCGTATGACTCTTCTTCATAGGAAATGTGGTGGATTTTATTCTGTTTAAGAAGGGGTGGAGCAGAATAGAAGGTCAGGGATAAGTGGGAGCTCAGGAAAGATTGACAAAGGTGTCATGGACGAAGGACAAAGGAAGTGTTAATGGTGGTGTTAAAGGGTAAAGGAGGTGCTGATAGGGGCATAAAGGTATGATAGCAGAACAAGGGTCAGCACTCTGTGAAAGAACAACATAGAAACAAGTGACAGGTAACCCTGTTGGTGGGAGGTGGGGGTGGGGAGGATAAAAAAAAAAATTTAGAAGAAACATGAACGAAAATAAATAAAATAAATAAATAAATTTAAAAATGGATTTAAAAAGGGGTAAAGACTGAGGAGAAAGTTCATGGTCTAAAGTTGTTGAACTCAATGTTAAGCCCAGAAGGCTGTAAAATGCCTAATCGGAAGATGAGGTGCTGTTTCTCCAGTTTGTGTTGAGTTTCACTGGAACAATGCAGCAGGCCAAGGACGGACATGTAGGCATGAGAGCAGGGTGGAGTGTTGAAATGGCAAGCGACAGGGAGGCCTGGGTCATGCTGGGACTGAGTGAAGGTGTTCCGCAAAGCGGACACCCAGCCTGCGTTTGGTCTCTCCAATGTAGAGGAGGCCGCATTGAGAGCAGCAGATACAGTATATCAAATTGAAGGAGGTGAAAGTGAAGCACTGCTTCACCTGAAAGGAGTGTTTGGGGCCTTGGACGGTGAGGAGGGAGGAGGTAAAGGGGCAGGTGTTGCACCTTTTGAAATTGCATGGGAAGGTGCCATGGGAAGGGGATGAGGAGCTGGGGGTAATGGAGGAGTGGACTGGGGTGTCACGGAGGGAACGATCTCTATGGAATGCTGACGGGGGGGCGAGGGGAAGAATTTTTTGGTGGTGGCATCATGCTGGAGTTGGTGGAAATGGCAGACGATGATCCTTTGTATGCGGAGGCTGGTGAGGAGAAAAGTGAGGACAAGGGGGAACCCTATCATGGTTCTGGGAGGGAGGGGAACACCTTTGCTTAGCCCGCAAGCTTGACCCAGACCTTCCTGTCGCTTGCCATTTCAACACTCCACCCTGCTCATGCCCACATATCCGTCCTTGGCCTGCTGCAATGTTCCAGTGAAGCTCAACGCAAACTGGAGGAACAGCACCTCATCTTCCGACTAGGCACTTTACAGCCTTCCGGACTGAACACTGACTCATAGACATCCATAGCTCAGAAGGAGGCCATTCGGCCCATCATGTCAGCTCTGGTCAACAAAGATTTGACTACACTAATCTGATTTTCCAGCGCTTGGCCCATAGCCCTGGAGGCTATGGCAACGCAACTGGATATCTAAATACTTCTTAAATGTTATGAGAGTTTCTGACTCAACCAACCTTTCAGGCAGTGAGTTTCAGACTCCCATCACCATCTGGGTGAAAATATTTCTCCTCAACTCCCCTCTTAGCCTTCTACCTCTTACCTTAAATCTATGCCCTCTGGTTATTGACCCCTCTACTAATGGAAAAAGTGCCTTCCTATCCACCTTATCTATGCCCCTCATAACCTTCTACACCTCTATCAGATCCCCTCTCAACCTTCGTTGCTCCAAGGAAAACAACCCCAGCCTATCCAATCTTTCCTTATAGCTCAGACCCTCCAGCCCAGGCAGCATCCTGGTAAATCTGCTCTGCACCCTCTCCAGTGCAATCACATCCATCCTATAATGTGGTGACCAGAATTGCGCGCAGTACTCCAGTTGTTGCCTAACCAGCGTTTTATACAGTTCCAGCATAACCTCCGCAGCTCTTATATTCTATGCCTCGGCTAATAAAGGCAAGTATCCCATGTGCCTTCTTAACCACCTTATCTACCTGCCCTGCTACCCTCAGGGATCAATAGATACGCATACCAAGGTCCCTCTGATCTTCAGTACTTTCCAGGGTCCTACCATTCATAGCGTAATCCCTTGCCTTGTTAGCCCTCCCCAAGTGCATTACCTCACACTTTTCCGGGTTGAATTCCATTTGCCACTGCTCTGCCCACCTGACCAGTCCATTGATATCCTCCTGCAGTTTATGGCTATCCTCCTCACTATTTATCACCCTACCAATTTTTGTGTCATCCGCGAACTTCTTGATCATACCCCCTAATCATTAAGTCCAAATCATTTATGCACATCACAAACAGCAAGGGACCCCAGCACCAAGCCATGCGGAACACCATTGGAAACAGACTTCCAGTCACAGAAACATTCCTCTACCATCACCCTCTGCATCCTGCCTCTCAGCCAGTTTTGGATCCAATGTGCCACTTTGCCTTGGATCCCATGGGCTCTTACTTTCTTGACCAATTTGCCATGAGGGATCTTATCAAAAGCCTTGCTAAAGTTGATGTAGACCACATCAAATGCATTACCCTCATCAACCCTCATTCAAACAAATTTGCCAACATGACCTTCCCTTAACAAATCCATGCTGACTATCCCTGATTAATCCGTGTCTCTCCAAGTGCAGATATATTCTGTCCCTCAGAATTCTTTCTAGTAATTTCCCCACCACTGAGGTTAGACTGACTGGCCTGTAGTTTCAGACAACGTTAGCAGCCCTCCAATCCTCTGGCACCTCATCTGTGGCCAGAGAGGATTTGAAAATTACTGCCAGGGCCCCTGATATCTCTCCCCTTGCCTCCCTCAACAGCCTGGGATACATCTCATCTGAGGCTGCGGATTTATCCACTTTTAAGGCCACTAAACCCGCTAGTGCCTCCTCTCTCTATGTTAATTTCCTCTAATATTTCACAATCCCCCACCCTGATGTCTATACCTGCGTCGTCCTTTTCCATTGTGAAGACTGATGCAAAGTATTCATTGAGGACTGCGTCTTCTGGGTCCACACACAGATTACCTCTATGGTCCCTAATTGGCCCTACTCTTTCCCTAGTTATTCTCTTGCTCTTTATATATTTAAAAAACCCCTTTGGGTTTTCCTTTATTCTACCCACCAATGCTTTCTCATGCACTCTCTTAGCTTGCCTAATTTCCTTTTCAAGTTCCCCTCTGCATTTTTTATACTCCTCTAAGGACTCTGCCGTATTGAGCCCTTGGTATTTGTCATAAACTTCTCTTTTTTTCTTAATCCTAACTTTTATGTCCCTTGACATCCAGGGTTCTCTGGACTTGGCCCCCCCCTTTGTCTTTATGGGAACATATTTGCCCTGTACTCTCGCTATTTGCTCCTTGAATGCCTCCCACTGCTCTGACACAGTTTTATCTACAAGTAGCTGCTCCCAGTCCACTTGGGCCAAATCGCATCTCATCTTAGTAAAATTAGCCTTTTCCCAATTTAGAACTTTTACTCCTGGCCCAACCTTATCCTTTTCCATCGCTATCCCATATCTAACTAGCCACTATCTCCAAAATGCTCCCCTACTGATTCGCCTTCCACCTGCCCGGGCTCATTTCCGAATATTATGTCCAGAACTGCCCCCTATCCTGTTGGGCTTTCTACGTACTGGCTAAAAAATATCTCCTGGATGCAACTTAAGAATTTTGTTCCCTCCCTACCTTGCACACTAAAACTACCCCAGTTAATATTTGGGTAGTTAAAATCCCCGACTATTCCTGCCTTATTATTCTTACATTTCTCTGAAATTTGATTACATATTTGATCCTCTATCTCTCCCTGACTGTTTGGGGGCCTATAGTACACACCCGACAGCGTGTTTGCCCCTTTTGTGTTTTTTACTTCTACCCATATGGCTTCATTTGATGATCCTTCTAAGATATCACCCCTCCACGCTGCTATAATTGATTCCTTGATCAATATTGCAACCCCCCCCTCCTCTTCTATCCCCCTCTCTATCTCGTCTGAATACCCGATAACCAGGAATGTTGAGCTGTCAATCCTGTCCTTCTTTTAGCCAAGTCTCGGTAATAGTTATGATATCACACTCCCACATGCCTATCTGTGCCCTCAGCTCATTTGTCTTATTCCTCAGGCTCCTTGCATTAAATATATTCCATTTAGCCTTGCTAAACTCACTTCTTTCTTATCTAACCTATGTTTCCTCTGCCTTCCAGACTCACTCACTAGCGTTTTAACTTCTAATTCCATCTCAGCTTCTCTCCCCTCTGAACTACTTTTCAGGATCCCATCCCCCTGCCAATTTAGTTTAAATCCACCTCAACAGCATTGGCAAACCTCCCCACGAGGATGTTGGTCCCATTCGTGTTGAGAAGTAACCCGTCCAACTTGTACAGGTCCCACCTCCCTCAGAAACGGTCCCAATGCCCCAGGAATCTAAAGCCCTCCCTCCTGCACCATCTCTCCAGCCACGCATTCATCTGCTCTATCTTTCTGTTCCCATACTCACTGCTGCGTGCACTGGGAGTAATCTGGAGATTACTACCTTTGAAGTCCTGCTTTTCAATTTCCTACCTAACTCCCTAAAGCCTGCTTGCAGGACCTCATTTCTCTTTCTTTCTATGTCATTGGTCCCAACATGGACCATGACCTCTGGTTGTTCACCCTCCCTCTTCAGAATGTCCTGAAGCTGTTCCGTGACATCCTTGACCCTGGCACCTGCGAGGCAACATACCATCCTGGAGTCACGTCTACGGCCGCAGAAGCACCTGTCTACTCCCCTCACTAACGGATCCCCTACCACTATTGCCCTTCCACACTTCTTCCTCTCACCCCCGAGCAGTTGGACCATCCACAGTGCCAAGGCCTTGGCTGTGGTTGGCCTCCACAGAGGAACCGTCACACTCGCCGTTTTCCAAGCCCAGAAAATGGTTTGCGAGCGAGATGCACTCAGGGGATTCCCTCACTACCTGCCTGGTCCCCTTCTCCTGTCTGGTGGTCACCCATTCCCTTTCTGCTTGCACATCCTTAAGCTGCGGGGTGACCACACCCTGAAACGTGCTATCCACAAACCTATCAGCCTCTTGAATGCATCATTGTGCCCCCAGCTGCTGCTCAAGTTCCAAAACCCAGAGCTCAAGTTGCACCAGTTGGAGGCACCTCCTGCATACATGGTCCTCCAGACCACCAGGAGCGTCTAGGATTTCCCATGTAGCGCAGGATGTGCAAATCATGGGACTGAACTACCCAGACATATTTTAACTAAATAAAATATGGACCCTTGCTTTTATTTTACCCTTACTGCTACTTCATTATAGAGTAGATGCTAGATCCTCTAGATAGACTAGATCCTCTAGGTGCTGCTGACTGCCTGTCCCAGGGTCCTCCTCTCACACTCTCCTCTGAGGTCTGAGTTCGACAACTTCAGACCATGAACTCTCTCCTCCATCTTTACCACTTTTTAAATCCAATTTTTAATGTTTATTTAGTTGTATTTATTATTTTTTTATCTATATTTTTATTTATTTTTTAAAAATCCTTTCTTCATCCTTTTTCCCAACCTGCACCACCTGCACCACCCCACAGGGCCATCTATCACTTGTTTCTGTGTTGCTCTTTTATAGAGTGCTGACCCTTCTTCTGCTATTAACGCATTCTGCTATCTTACTATTAATCCACTATCAGCACTTTCTCTAGTCTTTAACACTACCATTAACACTCCCTTTGTCTTGTGTTCAAAACATCTTTGTCAATCTCTCCTGAGCTCCCACCTATCCCTGATCTACTTTGCTCCACCTGCTTCACCTCCTCTTCAACACTATAAAACCCTCACATTTCTGCTTCTTTTTGGCTCATATGGACTCAAAATGTTAACTCTGACCCTCTCTCCACGGATGCTGCCAAACCTGCCATGTTTTTCCAGAATTTTGTGTTTTTATCTTGTCCACACTGTCTGCTTAATCTCTTCCTGTCCTATATTCCCCAACAGTCCAGCCTTCTGATATGGTTCTCTGGGACAATGTGGCAGAGAGAGAAGTGGTTCATGTTAACTAAGTTAAATTAATAAATTTCTCTCAACCAATTCTTTAATCAATGGACTAATTCTGACAGATCTAAATTGTTTCCCTTTTTTCAGATGAGTTTGGCTCTGCACCACCAGTTGGTCCAGTGTCTCCAAGATCTCTTTCATCAAATGCCTCATCTAGAGACTCCTCACCAAGTCGCGACCACTCATTGAACATCACAAGTCTGCGGCCTCCAATAATTATTCACAGTTCTGGGAAGAAGTTTGGATTCACATTACGGGCAATTCGAGTCTATATGGGAGACAGCGATGTATACACTGTGCACCACATGGTTTGGGTAAGAATAGAGCTAATTAGGATCTAGGCTAGAAAGAAATATTGGCTGGAATTTTACCAGTCCTTGGTGATGGGTTGGCAAAATGGCAGGGGAATGTGTTGGGGGTGCACCAACATTTTCCATCACCATGCCATTGTAGGAAAACTGGCAGCTGTGCCACTGCTGGGAGTTGAATTGAACAACTTATACGGCAAATTAAGGCCCTCTTTCCATTTCTGTGAGCATTGTTGGGGGTGGGAGGTTGGGGAGGAGCATGGAGGTCCAGCTAGCAATTCATTCTAGCAATTCATTCTGCCACATGTCCACTGACTCCACATTCTCTGACCTTATTCATGAATCTATCATGGAACATTTTATTGAAGGCCTTTTGAAAATCTAGATAAATTACATCTACTGCATTACCACTGGACTTTGTATGTTACCTCTTCAGAATATTCAACAAAGTTGGCCAAGTAAGATTTTCCATTTTGAAATCCATGCTGATGATTCATTATTATTTCTCATTTTTAGATGTTCTTCTATCCTCTCCTTTTGTAAGAATTCCATTATTTTTCCTACCACTGAAGTTAAACTGACTGGTCTATAATTCCCTGGACATGTTCTTTTCCTCTTATTAAAAATAAGAATTACATTAGCTTTCTGTAAGTCTTCAGGCTTCTCACTTTTCCAACAACTTATTAAGTATCAGCAGTAATGACTCTGCTATCTCTTCCCGAGATTCTTTTAAAACATGTGGATGCAACAGCACTGCCTGACCTCAGCACTACCTCAGACCCCACTTACAACTCCACAAGGGCGAATGGTCTTCGATGTGCTTTAATCTGCAGCTGCAGCCTCAGAACTGGCTACCGCCAACAGTGGCACTGCTGAGCTACTGATTCTTTGATTGGACCACTAGCTCTTGGGGATCCACCACTGTTCTTAATAGGGATGGCATCCCTAGCAGAGGCCACTTAATTGGCCGCCACCAGGAATGTGCCCATGTCCTCTCGCTTGCTGAAACTGAATTGCCTCCTTCCTCCAACCTTGGTAGCAGAACATTAACTGCATCCCATAGGGCCTGAGTTGATTGAGGAATACCCTCCTCCAGGCACTCGTCTGGTTCCATTTTTATATACTTTTTATATTCGTTCATGTGGTGTGGTCGTCGCTGGCTAGGCCAGCATTTATTGCCCATCCCTAATTGTCCTTGTTCAGAGGGCATTTAAGAGTCAACCACATTGCTGAGAGTCTGGAGTCACATGTAGGCCAGACCAGGTAAGGACAGCAGATTTCCTTCCCTAATGGACATTAGTGAACCAGATGGGTTTTTACAACAATCAACAACTTTTAATTCATATTCCACCATCTGCCATGGTGGGATTTGAATCCGGGTCGCCAGAGCATTACCCTGGGTCTCTGGGTTACCAGTCCAGTGACAATACCACTACACCATCACCTCCCTAATTGCCCAGGAGAAGGTGGTGGTGAGCTGCCTTCTTGAACCGCTGCAGTCCATGTGGTGTAGGTACACCCACAGCACTGTTAGGGAGGGAGTTCCAGGATTTTGACCTAGGGACACTGAAGGAACAGGGATATATTTCCAAGTCAGGATGGTGATTGGCTTGAAGGGGAACTTCCAGGTGGTGGTGTTCCCATCCATCTGCTGCCCTTGTCCTTCTAGATAGTAGTACAGTGGGTGTGCAGAAAGTGTAAGCAGCTAGAAGAATTCAGGATCAGGATTATTGATCTGGAAGCTGAACTGCAGACACTACACAACAGAAGTGAGGTGGGAGGCATTTTTGTGGCCGTAGATGTGACTCCAGGATGATATGTTGCCTCCCTGGTACCAGGGTCAAGGATGTCACTGAGTGGCTGCAGGACATTCTTCTGGGGGAGGGTAATCAGCTAGAGGTCGTGGTCCACTTTGTACCAATGACTTGGGTAGGAAAGGGGGTGAGGTCCTGAAAGCAGACTTTAGGGAAATAGGAAGAAGATTTAAAAGCAGGACCTGTAAAGCAGTAATCGCAGGATTACTCCCAGTCCCACATGCAAGCGAGTATAGAAGTAGGAGAATTGAGCAATCGAACACGTGGCTAGAAAGCTGGGGTAGGAGGGAGGCATCAGATTTCTGAGGCATTGGGACCAGTTCTGGGGAAGGTGGGACCTGTACAAGCTGGATGGTCTACACCTGAACAGGAATGTGATGAATATTCTCGCAGGGAGATTTGCTAGTGCTGTTGGGGGGTTTTAAACTAGATTGGCAGGGGGATGGGAACCTGAGGGCAAATTCAGAGCAGGGAATGGGAGATGGAGCATTAGTGAGTCACTCTGAAAGACAGAAGCAGCACAGGTTAAAAAATGTACAGCACAGGAATTTGGCAGTGTTGAAAAGTTTATGTGTAAATGCAAGGAGCATAATAAATAAAGTCGATGAGCTGAGGGCACAGACACATGGCAGCATGATATCATTGCTATAATAGAAATTTGGCTTAAGGAGGGGCAAAAATGGCAACTCAACATCCCTGGATATAGGGTTTTCCAGCAGAATAAGAAGGGAGGTAAAAAAGGTGGGGGTGTAACATTATTGGTTAAAGAATTAAGTACAGCTGCGAGGAGGGATGATATACTAAATGAAGCATCAAATGAGGCCATATGGGTTGAGCTCAGAAATGAAAAAGGGGCAGCCACATTGCTAGGAGTGTATTATAGATTCCCAAATAGTGGAGGGAGTTAGAAGAACAAATACGTAGACAGATTTCTGAGTGCAAAAACAATAGGACAGTACTCGTCCGGGACTTCAAAGGCGAGATTCTATGGGCACAGTGTAGACATGTCCCCACAAAGAAAAAGGGTGGTACTGCCAAATCTAGAGCCCCCTGGTTATCCAGAAGCATACAGGCCAAGATAAAGCAGAGAAAGAAAGCTGATGACAGTCACAAAAGACTTAATGCAATAGAAAGCCTAGGGGTGTAGAGAAAGTACAGGGGCGAAGTAAAAATGGAAATTAGGAAAGCAAAGAGAGGATATAAAAAATATTGGCAGGTAAAATCAAAGAAAATCCTAAGATGTTTTACCAGTACATAAAGAGCAAGAGAATAACTAAGGAAAGGGTAGAGCCTATCAGAGATGTACATGATAACGTGTGGGTTGATGCTGAAGATGTGGGCAGGGTTCTCAATGAGTACATTGCCTTTGTCCTCACTAAGGAGAGGGATGATGCAGATGTTCTAGTTAAAGAGGAGGAGTGTTAAAAATTATATACAATAATCATAGTGAGAGAGGAAGTATTGAAGGGACTGACATCCTTGAAGATGGATAAATCACCAGGGCTGGATGGATTGATTCCCAGGCTGTTAAAAGAAGCCACGGGGGAAATAATGGATGCTCTAAGGATCATTTTCCATTCCTCACTAGAGACAGGCAAGGTCCCAAAGGATTGGAGGTCTGTGAATATTGCACCATTATTTAAAAAGGGTGTGAAAATTATAGGTCAGTCAGTCTGACTCCGGTGGTGGGAAAATTATTGGAAACAATTCTGAGAGACAGCATAAACTGTCAGTTAGAAAGGCACAGATTGATCAGGGATAGTCAGCATGGTTTTGTTAGGGGAAGATCGTGTCTTACTAACTTAATACAATTTTTTGAGGAAGTAACAAGGAGGATTGATGAGGGTGATGCAGTGGATGTTGTCTACATGGATTTCAGTAAGGCACTTGACAAGATCCCACATGGCCGACTGGTCAGGAAAGTGAGATCCCATGGGATACAGGGGAAGGTGGCAGGTTGGATCTAAAATTGGCTCAGTGACAGGAAACAAAGGGTAACGGTCGATGGCTGTTTTTGTGAATGGAAAACAGTTTCCAGTGGTGTTCCACAGGGCTCAGTGTTGGGCCCTTGCTGTTTGTTGTCAAGTGATTTAGACTTAAATGTGGGAGGTATGATTGGGAAATTTGCAGCTGACAGAAAAATTGGCTGTGTAGTTGATAGTGAAGATGATAACTGTCAGCTCCAGAATTATTTTAATAGTTTGGTTGAGTGGGCAGAATGTTGCCAGGGCTTGAAAATTGCAGCCATGAGGAGAAATTGGATAGGCTAGGGTTGTTTTCCTTAGAACAGAGGAGGCTAAGGAGTGACCTAGTTGAGGTGTACAAAATTAAGAGGGGCCTAGATAGGGAGGACAGGAAAGACTTGTTTCCCCTAGCTGAGGGGCAATTATCAAGGGACATAGATTTAAGGTGATTGGTAGCAAGATTAGAGGGGACATGAGTAAAAACTTTTTCACCCAGAGGGTGGTGGGTGTCTGGAATTTACTGTCTAAATTGAAGGTTGAGGCTGAAACTCTCAATTCATTTAAAAGATACCTGGGTCTACATCTGAAGTGCTGTAACCTGCAAGGCTACAGACCAGGTGCTGGAAAGTGAGATTAAAATGAGCGACTAGTTTCTTTTTTCTCTTTTTGGCCGGTGCAGGCACGATGGGCTGAATGGCCTCTTTCTGCACCGTAACTTTTCTATGATTCTAATGAGAAATACCAGTACATTTTGTTCCAGAAGACGGTCACACCTCTTAGAATAGGGTCGTCTGTTTTGGTCAGCAGTGAGGGACAGGAGGATGTGACTGTCAGTGAGGTAGGTAAAGGGACCGAGCAGACCGGAGTGAGGGAGCCTCAGACTTTGCAATTGTCAAACAGGTTTGAGGTGCTCACAATCTGTGTGGATGAAAGTGAGGTCTGCAAGATGAATGAGCAGGCTGGCCATGGCACCATGGTACAGGAAGCCGTTCAAGTCGGGAGAGAAAACAGAAATGTAGTGGTAGTACGGGATAGTATAGTTAGGGGGATTAATATTGTTCTCTGCAGCAAAGAGTGAGAGTCCAGGCGGCTTTGTTGCCAGCCCAGTGTCAGGGTTTGGGACATCTGCTCAGGGCTGGAGAGGAACTTGCAATGGGAGGGGGAGGATCCAGTGGTCATTGTCCATGTAGGTACCAATGACATAGGCAGGACAAAGAAGGAGGTTCTGCATAATCAGTATGAGAAGCTAGGTACCAAATTAAGAAGGAGAACCTCAAAGGTAATGATCCCCAGATTATTACCTGAGTCACATGCAAATTGGCAGAGGGCAAATAAGATTAAAGATGCGTGGCTCAAAGACTGGTGTGGGAAAAGTGGGTTCCAGTTCATGGGGCACTGACACTAGTACTGGGGAAAGTGGGTGCTGTACTTTTGGGATGGTTTACACCTGAACCGTGCTGGGACATGTGTTCTTGCAAATCGCATAACTAGGGAAGTAGAGAGGGCTTTAAACTAAACAAGGGGGGTGAGGGATCAAGCTAGGGTAGATGTGGCAAATTAAGGGGTAGATTCAAAACAGGAGACCATAATAGTAATGAGGGTCATGGAATAGCAGGAAGGAGCAGAGAGATAAAACCTAAGAATACACCAATTGTCAAAACTAGATGTTACAAAGATAACAAAAAGACAAAACTAAAGGCTCTGTATCCGAATGCACATAGCAGGGGAGGCGATGGCTTAGTGGTATTCTTGTTGGTAATGCTCTGGGGTTGCGGGTTCGAATCCCACCATGGCAGATATTGAAATTTGAATTCAATAAAATCTGGAATTAAAAGTCTAATGCTGACCATGATGATGCCAATTGTTGTAGAAACCCACCTGGTTCACTAATATCCTTTAGGGAAGGAAATCTGCCATCCTTACCTGATGGTCTACATGTGACTCTAGACCCACAGCAATGCGCTTAAAAAAAATTAGCGATGGGCAATAAATGCTGGCCTAGCCAGCAATGCCCACATCCCATTAATCAATAAAAAAAAGATGAAAGCGTACATTGAAGTAAATAAATATGACCTGATTGCAATTACGGAGTCGTGGCTGCAGGACGACAAGGATTGGATCCTGATTATTGAGGGGTATATGATATTCAAGAAGAATAGGAAAGTAGGTAAAGGTGGAGGGGTAGCACTGTTGATCAAGGATGGCATTGGTGCAATAGTTAGAGATAACCTTGGTTCAGGAGATCAGGATGTAGAAGTCACTAGTGGGAGTGGTCTACAGGCCCTCTAACAGTAGCCACAATGCAGGACAAAGGGTGCTTGTCATAAAGGGACAGTAATTTTAATCTACATATAAACTGGAAAAGTGAGATTGGCAATAATAGCCTGGGTAAGGGGTTCATAGAAACATTTTGAGAGAGTTTTTTAGAGCAGCATGTTCTGGTTATATTAGACTTGGTCTTGTGTAATGTGACAGGGTTAATTAATGACCTCAGGTTTTTTAAATTAATTTACGAGGTGTGGGTGTTGCTGGCTAGGCCAGCATTTATTTCCCATCACTAATTGCCCTTGAGAAGTTGGTGGTGAGCTGCCTTCATGAACCGCTGCAGTCCCTATGGTGTAGGTACACCCACAGTGCTGTTAGGGAGGGAGTTCCAGGTGGTGGTGTTCCCATCTATCTGCTGCCCTTGTCCTTCTAGATGGCAGTGGTCGTGGGTTTAGAAGGTGCTGCCTAAGGAGCCTTGGTAAGTCCCTGCAATACATCTTGTAGATGGTACATTCTGCTGCCACAGTGCATCGGTGGTAGAAAGAGTGAATGTTTGTGGAAGGCACCCTAAGTAGCAGCGACCACAATATGATTGAATTTTACATCCAGTTTGAAAGGGAGAAAGGTGGGTCTAAGACTAGTATTTTAAACTAAAATAAGGGCAATTAAGTGGGGATGAAAGCTGAGCTAGCTGAAGTGAACTGGAATACTAGGCTAGGGAATAGATCAATAGAGAAACAGTGGCAAACATTTAAGGGGATATTTCAGAATACTCAATATTCCTATTATAAAGAAAAATTCTAAGAGAAGGACCCCCGTCTGTGATTAACTAAAGACGTTAAGGAAAGCATCAAACATGAGGAAAAAGCGCAAAGATGAGTGGCAGGACAGATGATTGGTCATAATATAAAGAATATAAAGAAAGGCAGAGAATGACTAAAAGGGTAATCAGGAGAAAGAAATTAGAGTACAAGAGGAAGCTAGCTAGAAATGTAAAAACAGAGAGGCGATGGTGGTGTGGTATTGTCACTGGACTAGTAATCCAGGGACCCAGGCTAATGCTTTGGGGACCCGGATTTGAATCCCACCACAGCAGATGGTGGAATTTGAATTCAATAAAAACCTGGAATTAAAAGTCAACAATGACCATGAAACCATTGTCGATTGTTGTCAAAACCCATCTGGTTCACTAATGTCCATTAGGGAAGGAAATCTGTCGTCCTTACCCAGTCTGGCCTACGCACAGCAATGTGGTTGAGCCTTAAAAAAAAGTGCCCTCTGAAAAAGTACAATTAGGGATGGGCAATAAATGCTGGCCTAGCCAGTGACGCCCATGAACTAGTAAAAAAAAAGGAAGATAGTGGGATAGCCACTTGCCCTGTATGAGCCCCCACTCTGCCTGCAAATATGCTGGTTGTTGGGAGTTGGCTGTAAAATATCCCCCCATTCCCCCTCCACCCCATGGTCTGGCCTTGGGTGTGGGGACAGGATATGATCCAAAAGAATAGGATAATTTTCTGACTTTGAGCTGCCAGAGAGAACTTTCCCATTTAGGAGCACATATTGGAAATTCAGCATCACATTGCACAGAAATTGCAAGTCACATGAATAAATATTCTGATGTGAGGGAATATGGTAACATTTTTATACATGTTACCATTTAATAACAAACAGCGCATTTAATGTGTAAAACCTCTGGATTATTGAACAGAGAACGTGATAATAAACAGCAGTCGGAGTCAGGGACCTGCTGGAAAATTTGGTTGGAAATGTAGGGTACAGTAGTCAGCTTTAGAGGTACAGAGAGAAGGTGAGAGGCTTACAGACAGTACTGCTTTTGTCTGCACTGGAGTGCTGCTTTGGGCTGCATGAGAGTGCTTCAGCTGGAGTTTGTGAGAGAGGGACTTTTAAGAGTTAATTTCTATCTATAGTAATCTTTCTTTAATTTAACAACTAACTAAAAGTTGCTCTTTGGGTTGGGAGAAGGTCAGTTTTAGTCCAGCTTTAAAACAGGGTTTATACAGGCTCTGTTTGCAGCCACAGCTAGTTAATTAGTTAACCTGCTTAAACAGGTTTTCGGAAGCTAGATACAGACAGCATAAAGGCAAGCCATCTACAGTGCTGCTTTTGTCTGCACTGGAGTGCTGCTTTGGGTTGCATTAGTGTGCTTCAGTTGGAGTTTGGTGAGAGAGGAGGTTCACTGAAGAGGGAAGGAGGTGATCCTTTCATTTTCTACCTTTCCTCAGTCAGAAGAGCAGCGGCCTTGATAAGTAGGACCTGGTAAGTATTTCTTCTATCCTTAATATTCCCTAAACTAGAGGAAATAAAAGTAAAGGGAGCAATTTAAAGGTAAGTCATGGCAGGGCAGCTCAGCCAAGTGGAATGCTCCTCCTGTGCGTTGTGGGAAATCAGGAACACTTCCAGTGCCTGGAGTGACCGTGTGGAGGAAGTGTCTCCAGCTGCAGCTACTCAAAATCTGCATTTCGGAGCTGGAGCTGTGGCTGGAGTCACTGTGAAGCATCCGCAAGGATGAGATCTTCATAAATAGCACATACAGTGAGGTGGTCACACCACAGGTAAAGAGTGCACAGGCAGAAAAGGAATGGGTGACTGCCAGACGTAATAAAAGCTCTAGACCAGTAGTGCAGGAGTCTCCTGTGTCCATCTCCCTCACCAACAGATTTTCCGTTTTGCATACTGCTGGGGGAAATGGTTTCTCAGAGGAATGCAGCAAGAGCCACGTCTGTGGTATCATGAGAGTCTCAGCAGCACGGGGTGGGGTGTTGGTGGTGGAGAAAAGAGTGGGAGAGCAATAGTGACAGTGGATTCTATCGTAAGGGGAACAGATAGATGTTTCTGCAGCCACTGACATGACACCAGGATGGCATGTTGCCTCTCTGGTACCAGGGTCAAGGATGTCACTGAGCAGCTGCAGGACATTCTGATAGGGTAGGGTAAACAGCCAAAGGTCATAGTTCATATCGGTACCAATGACATAGATAAAAAGCGGGATGAGGTCCTGAAAGCAGAATATAGGGAGCTAGGAAATAAATCAAAAAGCAGGACCTCAAAGGTAGTAATCTCAGGATTACTCCCAGTGCCATGAGCCAGCGAGATCAGGAATAGGAGAATAGACCAGATGTATGCGTGGCTGGAGAGATGATGTAGGAGGGAGGGATTTAGATTCCTGAGGCATTGAGACTGATTCTGGGGAAGGTGGGACCTGAACGAGCTGTTGCACTCCAGCAGGACTGAGACCAATATCCTCGCAGGGGTATTTGCTAGCACTGTGGAGGGAGGATTTAAACTAGATTGGCAGGGGGATGGCAACTTGAGCGAGGAGACACAAGAGAAGGAAACAAAGATAGGAACGAAAGGCAGAAAAATAGAAAGCTAAAGTGGAAGGCAGAGGAAACAAGGGCGAGCAGCAAAAAGGGCCATAGTACAAAAAAAAAGTGTAAAAATGTTAAAAAGACAAGTCTAAAGGCCCTGTATCTGAATACACAGAGCATTCGCAATAAGGCAGACAAATTAACAGCGTATTGATATAAACTTGTACAAAATGATTGCGATTACGGAGACGTGACTGCAGGGTGACCAAGGCTGGGAAATGAATATCCAAGGATACTCGATATTTAGGAAGGACAGGCAAAAAGGGAAAGGAGGTGGTGTGGTGTTGTTAGTTAAGGATGAAATCAGTGCGATAATGAGAGAAGATATTGGCTCAGAAAATCTAGATGTAGAATCAGTCTGGGTGGAGCTAAGAAGCAACAAGGGGCGGAAAACGTTAGTGGGAGTTGTTTATAGGCCTCCAAACTGTAGTGGTAAGGTAGGGGATTGCATTAAACAGGAAATCAGAGATGCATGTAACAAGGGCGCTACAGGTGTTATGGGTGACTTTAATCTACATATAGACTGGGCAAACCAAATTAGCAATAATTCTGTGGCAGATGAATTCCTGGAGTGCGTGTGAGATGGTTTTTTAGACCAGTATGTTGAGGAACTGACTAGGGAACAGGCTATCCTAGATTTGATATTGTGCAAAAAGAAAGGTTTAATTAATATTCTTGTTGTGTGGAGTCCTTTAGGGAACAGTGACCATAACATGATAGAATTCTTCATTAGGATGGAAAGTGAAGTAGTCCAATCTGAATCTGGGGTCCTAAATCTTAACAAAGGAAACTACAAAGGTATGAGGCGTAAATTGGCTAAGATAGATTAGGGAACTTCATTAAAAGGCATGATGTTGGATTCGCAATGGCGAATATTTAAAGACCGAATGTATGCATTGCAACAATTATACATTCCTTTCTGGTGCAAAATCATAACAGGAAAAGCGTGCCAACCATGACTAACGAAAGCAATTAAGGATAGAATTAGATCCAAAGAAGGGTCATATAAAGTTGTTAGAAAAAGTAGCAAGCCTGAGGATTGGGAGCAGTTTAGAATTCAGCAAAGGAGGACCAAGAGATTGAGTAAGAGGGAAAAAGTAGAGTATGAGAATAAACTTGCAAGGAGCATAAAAGCGAACTGTAAAAGCTTCTATAAGTATGCAAAAAGAAAGGTCCCTTACAGAATGAAACAGGAGAATTTATAATAGAGAACGAGGAAATGGCACAGCAATTAAACAACTACTTGAGTTCTGTTTTCACGGAGGATGACACAATTAACTTCCCAGAAATACTAGGGGAAACATTTTCCCCCTGTTGGGGGGGATATGCAGGAGCGGGTGCGGGCAGGCACGCCTCCAATCGGCGCCCCCAATTGGGGACACGTCGCCATTTTACGCGGGCGGGCCAATTAAGGCCCGCCCAGCGTGACGTTCGCCAGGAAACACTATGCGCCCCCTGTGCGGGCGGGGGGGATCCCCTCAGCCGGGAGTGCACTCTTTCGTGCATAAGCGCGAGAGAGCGTACTGATCTCCCTGAGGCTAAGTGCTGCCTCAGGGAGATCGGCTCCAAATTTAAAAATGTTAAACAAATGATAGCAAAATTTCCCTGACATGTCCCCTCATGTGACACTGTCACATGAGTTGGGACATGTCCATCACTTTTACTGAAACCTTTATTAAATATTTGAAAACCCTCATGAAACATCATCCCGCCCATGGCTGAGGTTTCATGCTTTTTCTTAAGCCCACCAGGGCTCCCGGCCTGCCCGCCTTAAGGTTGGATGGGCAGGTCCATTAATGATGTCAATTAGTTTTTAAATGGCCTCAAAAGGCCGCTAACAGGTTGGCGGGCACGCAGCTGATTCGGCTGCGCCCCTGCCGACCTGAAAATGAAAATGACGCGGGGTGACATCAGGAGTTCCACCCAACATCACCCCGCGTCATTTTACGTGTCGGCGAGCGGGCCCCACCCCGGCTCGCCGCCCAGAAGATCCCTAGGGAGCCAAGGGTCTAATGAGAAGGAAGAATTGAAGGAAATTAGTATCACTAAAACAATAGTGCTGGAGAAATTAATGGGACTAAAAGCCGATAAATCCCCAGGGCTCGATAATCTACATCCCAGGGCACTAAAGAAGGTGGCCCTGGAACTAGTGGATGCACCTACCCTGTCAATCCCCCTAAGAATCTTATATGTTTCAACAAGGTCGCCTCTCATTCTTCTAAACTCCAGTGAGTACAGGCCCAACCAACTGAACCTCTCCTCATAAGAAAATCCCTCCATACCTGGGATCAACCTCGTGAACCTTCTCTGGACTACCTCCAATGCCAGCATATCTTTCCTTAGATAAAAGGACCAATATTGTTCACAGTATTCTAGGTGTGGTCTAACTAGTGTCTTGTATAGTTTTAGGAAGACTTCCCTATTTTTATACTCCTGGTATTAGTTTTGTAAACCTCCTATGAACTGCTTCTAATGCATTTACATCCTTCCTTAAATAAAGGGACAAATACCATACACAGTACTCCAGTTGTGGTTTTATCAGTGCCCTGTACAACTGAAGCATAACTTCCCAATTTTTATATTCAATTCCTCTCGCAATTAATGATTAGCTTTCATAATTACTTGCTGGACCTGCATATTAGCTTTTTGTGATTCATGCACTAGGACATCCAGATCTCTCTGCATCTTGGAGCTCTACAATCTCTCACCATTTAAATAGTGTGCTTCTTTTTTATTCTTCCTGCCAAAATGGACAATTTCACATTTGCCCACATTATACTGCATTTTCCAAATCTTTGCCCACCTCACTTAAACTATCTATGTCACTTTGGAGCCTCTTTATGTCCTCTTCACAACTTACTTTCTGACCTATCTTTGTATCATTAGCAGATTTAGCAACTATACCTTTGTTCCCTTCATCCAAGTCATTTATATAAATTGTAAAAAGTTGAGGGCCCAGCACTGATGCCTGTGGCACACCACTCGTTATACTCTGCCAACCAGAAAAGGACCTATTTATGGCTACTCTGTGCTTCCTGTTAGCTAGCCAATCTTCTATCCATTCCCACATGTCACCTCTTACACCATGAACTTTTAATTTACACAATAACCTTCGATATGGCACTTTATCAAATGCCTTCTGGAAATCTAAATACAGTACATCCATCAGTTCCCTTTATCCACAGTACATGTGACTCCTTCAAAGAAGTCCAATAAATTGATTAAACATGAGTTCCCTTTCACAAAACCTTGTTGACTCAGCCTGATTGCCTTGAATTTTCTAAGTGCCCTGCCATAACATCTTTAATAATAGTTTCTAACATTTTCCCTATGTCAGATGTTAAGCTAACTGGCCTGTAGTTTCCTGCTTTCTGTCTCCCTCCCTTTTTGAATAAAGGAGTTAAATTTGCTATTTTCCAATCCAATGGCACCTTCCCCAAATCCAGGGAATTTTGGAAAAATAAAACCAACGCTTCAACTATTTCACTAGCCACTTTCTTTAAGGTCCTAGGATGAAATCCATCAAAACCCAGGGATTTGTCAGCCCACATTTCCAACAATTTGCTCAGTACCACTTCCCTGGTGATTGTAATTTTCCTGAGTTCCTCCCATACAGTTCCTGATTTACAGCTATTTCTGGGATGTTACTTGTATCCTCTATAGTGAAGACTAATGCAAAATATCTGTTCATTTCATCTACCATCTCTTTATTTTCCATTATTAATTCTCCAGACTCACTTTTGAGAGGACCAATGCTCACTTTGCTACCTCTTTTAGTAGAAACTCTTACTATCCATCTTTATATGTCTAGCTAGCTTTGACTTGTACTCTAATTTTTCCCTTTTTAGTAATCTTTTTGTCACCCTTTGCTGTTCTTTATGTTCTGTCCAATCTTCTGACCTGCTACCCATCCTTGAGCAATTATATGCTTTTTCTTTAAGTTTGACGCTGTCTTTAACTTATTTAGTTAACCACGGATGGTGGGTCCTCCCCTTGGAATTTCTCTTTCTTGCTGGAATGTATCTATTCTGTGTATTCTGAAATATCCCTTTAAATCTCTGCTGCTGCATCTCAATTAACCTATTCCTTAACCTCATTTTCCAATTCACTTTAGCTAGCTCTACTTCCATTCCCACATATTTGCCATTTTATAAGTTTAAGATACTAGTCTCAGACCCAATCTTCTCTCCCTCAATCTGAATATAAAGTTCAATCATATTAAGATCACTGCTACCCAGGGGGGCCTTCACTATGATGTTATCAATTAATCCTATCTCATTCCACAATAGCAGGTCTAGTATAGCCTGCTCTCTGATTGGCTCCTGTTCTAAGAAACTACCCCAAAAACATTCTATGAACTCCTCACCTAGGCCACCTTTGCCCATCTGATTTTTCCAGTGTCCCATGATTATCACCATACCTTTCTGACAAGCTCCCATCATCTCTTCCTTTATACTCTGTCATCCCATGTAGTTACAATTACAACATAAACAGGATACGATGAGAAGGAAAAGAGAGGCTTTTAGCAGGTACAAGGGAAGCAAATCAGTGGAGGCATTAGTGGAGTACAGAAAGTGCAGGGTGGGGCTTAAGAAAGCAATTAGGAGAGCAAAGAGGGGATATGAGAAAACTCTGGCTGGTAAAATTAGAGAAAATCCCAAGATATTCTATAAGTATATCAATGGGAAGAGGATAACCAGGGAAAGAGTGGGGATCATTAGGGACCAAGGGGACAATCTATGGGTGGAGCCAGAGGACATTGTTAGAGTGTTGAACAAATACTTCACATCCATCTTCAGCCAAGAGAACGAGGATGAAGGTATGGAACTCGGGAAGAGAGACTGCGAGGTTCTTGAGCAAATTGATATAGGGAGTGACAAGGTATTGGAGGTGTTGGCAGGCTTAAAAGTGGACAAATCTCCAGGTCCAGATAGTTTGTGTCCCAGACTGCTGAGGGAAGCAAGGGAAGAGATCGCAGGGGCTCTGACACAAATTTTTAATTCCTCTCTGGCCACGGGGGAGATGCCAGAGGACTGGAGAACAGCTAATATGGTTCCGCTATTTAAGAAGGGTTGTAGAGATAAGCCAGGGAACTACAGACCGGTCAGTCTCACGTCAGTGATAGGGAAACTATTGGAGAAAATTCTGAAGGAGAGAATCTATCTCCACTTGGAGAGGCAAGGTTTGATCAGAGATAGTCAGCATGGCTTTGTCAGATGGAGGTCATGCCTAACAAATTTGATTGAATTTTTTGAGGAAGTGACCAGGTGCGTAGATGAGAGTAGTGCAATTGATGTAGTTTATATGGATTTCAGCAAAGCCTTTGACAAGGTCCCACATGGGAGACTTATAAAGAAGGCAAATGCACATGGGATACAGGGTAATTTGATAAGGTGGATTCAAAATTGGCTTAGTTGTAAGAGACAGAGGGTGATGACAGAAGGCTGCTTTAGTGACTGGAAGCCAGTGTCTATTGGCATACCACAGGGATCTGTGCTGGGTCCCCTATTATTCGTCATTTATATAAACGACATAGATGACTATGTTGGGGGGTAGGATTAGTAAGTTTGCAGATGACACAAAGATTGGCCAGGTGCTTAACAGTGAGGTTGAGTGTCTTGGGTGACAGGAAGATAGGGATGGGATGGTCAAATGGGCAGATAAGTGACAGATGGAATTTAACACTGAAAAGTGTGAGGTGAAACACTTTGGAAGGAGTAATTTGACGAGGAAATATTCAATGAACTGCATGACACTAGGAAGTTCTGAGGAACAAAGGGACCTTGGCATGTGTGTCCATAGATCTCTGAAGGCAAAGGGGCATGTTAGTGGGGTGGTGAAAAAGGCATATGGGACACTTGCCTTTATCAATCAAGGCATAGATTACAAAAGTAGGGAGGTCATGTTGGAGTTGTATAGAAACTTGGTGAGGCCACAGCTGGAGTACTGTGTGCAGTTCTGGTCGCCACATTATAGGAAGGATGTGATTGCACTGGAGGGGGTGCAGAGGAGATTCACCAGGATGTTGCCTGGGATGAAACATTTAAGTTATGAAGAGAGGTTGGATAGACTTGGGTTGTTTTCGTTCGAGCAGAGAAGACTGAGGGGCTACCTGATCGAGGTGTACAAGATTATGAGAGGCATGGACAAGGTGGATAGGGAGCAGCTGTTCCCCTTAGTTGAAGGGTCAGTCACGAGGGGACACAAGTTCAAGGTGAGGGGCAGGAGGTTTAGGGGGGATGTGAGGAAAAACCTTTTTACCCAGAGGGTGGTGACGGTCTGGAATGCGCTGCCTGGGAGGGTGGTGGAGGCAGGTTGCCTCACATCCTTTAAAAAGTACCTGGATGAGCACTTGGCACATCATAACATTCAAGGCTATGGATCAAGTGCTGTTGAATGGGATTAGGTAGGTAGGTCAGGTGTTTCTCATGTGTCGGTGCAGACTCGATGGGCCGAATGGCCTCTTCTGCACTGTGTGATTCTGTGATTCTGTGATAAAGTGTAGAAACCACTAGTAAATGTTCATACCTTTCCAGTTTGTTATCAAACCCTTGTTTTTGCTTTGTTGCAGAGTGTAGAAGAAGGAAGTCCAGCCCACGAGGCAGGATTGGGTGCTGGTGATCTCATCACACATATCAATGGTGAATCGGTACTGGGACTTGTTCACACAGATGTGGTGGAACTCCTCCTGAAGGTATTTACTGTCATCTTTCTCAATGGTGTGAGTTTATTGTGATTCACTGAATAGGAAGTGCAACCAATGTCCCACAAGGTCTATCCCATCCTCACCTTTAATCTCACAATATTCACCCCTCCACATTCCATATCCCATTTGTCTATTCCTTCCCCATTCCATTTTTAAAATTATTTTATGGAATGTGGGCTTCACTGGCTAGGCCAACATTTGTTGCCCATTCCTGATTGTCCTCGAGAAGGTGCTGGTGAGCTGCCTTCTTGAACTGCTGCAGTCCATGCGGTGTAGGTACACCCATAGTGTTGTTAGGGAGGGAGGGTGCCACACAAAAGGCTAAAGGCAAGATAGGGGCTAATGGAGTTAGGGGCAATATACTAGCATGGACAGAGGGCTGAGGACTAAAGGACAAGAAGCAGAGAGTGGACTTAAATGGGGCATTTTCAAGTTGGCAGGCTGTGACTAGTGGAGTGCCGCAAGGATCAGTGCTGGGACCTCAGCTATTTACAATCTATATTAATGATTTAAACAAAGAGACAGAGAGTATGTTTCTAAGTTTGCTGACAATACAAAACTAGGTGGGAAGGTAAGCTGTGGGGAGGAAACCAAGAGGCTGTGAAGACATATAGACAGGGTAAGTGAGTGGGAACAAAATGGCAGACGGAGTATAATGTGGGGAAATGTGTAGTTATTCACTTTGATCATAAGAATAGAAAAGCAGAATTTTTTTTTAAAGTGTGAAACTTGTAAATGTTGATGTTCAGGGAGACTTGAGTGTGCTTATACAAGGAACTCAGAAAGTTAGCATGTAGGTACAGCAAGCAATTAGGAAGGCAAATTGTAAGTTGGCCTTTATTCCACAAGGGTTGCAGTACAAGAATAATGAAATTTTGCTGCAGTTGTGCAGAGTTTTGGTGAGACTGCCTCTGACATACTAGGCAGAATCGACCCAGATTTGCACTAAGTGTGGTAGCAGGTGCGAAAAACAACATTTCAGCCGTCGGCCGCACTGGCGGGTTTTTGCACCATATTGTCCACTTCATGCTTCATTAATTATGCAGCCACAGGAAACATGCCGTCTCGCTGGCGGGCAGCCTCTGACTAGCCCGCCACACCGTTACATCACCATTTCCTCACTCCGGGTGCCATATCTAAACTGTAGCCACGCACACAGTTCTCAATGCTTGCAGCCCAGGACTGCTCCAGTGAAGACATGGCCCCGAAAGCCAAGAGTTCAGTGACCCGTCACTGGACCGCCTTTTGCAGGCCCGCTATGATGTCCTCTACATTGCTCTGGCCAAAGGAGGTCCAGCAATCTCACCACTCCGGCTTGGGAGGCGGTGGCAGTGGTGGTCAGTGCCAATGCTGCACAAGAGGTTGGCCATCTAGCGCAGAAAGAGGATGAATGATCTCATCCGTGCCAACAGGGTAAGACAACCATCTCATCGCTTTAAACTCACCCACTCACAAGCCCATCACACATTCACTGGCATCTCACTCACTGCCAGCTCAAGAGACATCACCACTCACTCTCTCACACACACCCTCACATCCCCATCTGACCTCATCTCCTCTGGAGACTGCCTCCTCAGCCCTCACCGTCTTGAGGCCACTTGCACAGATCAACATGTGCCCCTACACACATCCTGGGATACTCTCCTTCCCCAGTACAGCCCTGACTCTGCATCCTCTTCCCTTGCCTGAGGCTACTTCTCCCCCTTCCCCAAGCAAGCCCTAGCCCTGCAGTCATTGAAAAGCCACCCCCTCCTCATGGCTGGTCTGGTAGGTAGAGACCTGCCTGTGAGCCTCACTGGCAGGTGCATGTCACTCTTGTACATTTGTGAAACACACTGACGTGCCCGGATGCTCGGGCGTGCAGAGATTATTCTGGTGAGCAGGGCTAAAGTATTGAAATTAGGCTCCTGATATGTGGAATCGCGGCCTGCCATTGAAGGGTGGCGTGGACAATCACAAACTGGCTTCACAACGGCGTAAAAATGATTTTTGGCCTTCTCGCCATACTGTCCCCTCACGTCCACCATAACACCCACCACCGATGGGATGATTCCACCCACTGTGTGCACTTTTGGTCTCCATTTTTAAGGAAGGATACACTTGCATTGGAGAGGGTACACTAGATTGGTCCCTGGGATGAGTGTTGTCCCACGATGAGTGGCTGAGTAAATTGGGTCTATATTCTCTGGAGTTTAAAAGAAGAGGTGAGCTAACTGAGGCAATACAAGATTCTGAAGGGGCTTGACAGGGTAGACACTGAGAGATTGTTTTCCCCTGGCTGGAGAATCTAAAACACGATGGTTCAGTTTCAGGATAAGGAGACGATCATTTAGGACTGAGATGAGGAGAAGGTTCTTCACTCAAAGGATTGTGAATCTTTGGAATTCTCTACCCCAGAGGGTTTGAATGCTCCATTGTTGACCACATTTAAAGCTGGGATAGACAGATTTTTGGTCTTTCAGAGAATCATGGTATATGGGAAGCTGGTGGGAAAGTGGAGTTGAAGCCCAAGATCAGCCATGATCATATTAAATGGTAAAGCAGGCTCGAGGGGCAGTGGGGTCTACTCCTCATATCTCTTGTCTTCTTGACTTCCAGGATTTTGACTCAGTGACAGTGAAGGAACATTAATATAGTTCCATGTTAGTTATTTAACTGTCCACTATCATTCATGACTGGACGTGACAGGTTTGTGGAGCTTTGATCTAATCTGTTTGTTGTGGAATTACTAAACTCTGTCGTTTGCATTGTTTAAGATGCATATAGTCCTAGTGTTGTAGCTTTATCAAGTTGGCACCTCATTTTTAGCTGCTGCATCTGGCATTTGTTCCTACACCCGTCATTAAACCAGGATTGATCCCCTGGCTTGATGGTAATGTTAGAGTGCAGGATATGCCGGGTCATGAGGTTACTAATTGTGCTTGAATACAGTTCTACTGCTGCTGATGGCCCACAGTGCCTCACGTTCAGTTTTGAGCTGCATACTGCAGTGTAATGGAGTACATTAGACTAAGTTTAATAAAGGGTTAACTATAATAGTTTGTGATGTCATAGAAGGGACTGACATTCACTGAGGTGATGTGATACTCTTGGACAGTCTAAAGTGAAAGGAAAAGGAAAGCAAACTTGATCAGAAGCTTGTAAGAGAGTGCTCTCCAGAATCTGTAAATATTTTAAAATAAATGTTAGTGTTCATAGCTAGCAGTCTTCAGAGATCATTGAAACTATTCCAGCCCAACGACACTGTAATCTATGGTGGCAAGCAGTAAAAAGATGGTGATAGAAAAATCTCGACCTCGACCAGAGAGTTTTGATAAAGTTGCAGGTCTAAATCAGCCTGAAGTGTGGTCAAAGTGGGTCAAAAGATTTGCTCAATTTCACACTGCATCAGGTTTTGCAGCGAAGCCAGACTGTAAGCAGGTCAGTGCACTGTTGTATGCAATGGATGACTGTGAAGAGATCGGTGAGGGTGAAGCTACATATGCCAAAATTATTGATGCATTGGAGACATATTTCAATCTCAACAAGAACACCATCGTGGAACATGCAAAGTTCAGTAAACGTATCCAGAGACAGGGGAAAGCACCAACACATTTATTAATGACTTACACTGATTAGCACTGTGAGTATAGTGATCTGAAAGAGAAGCTAATTCACGACAGAATAGTTGTTGGAGTAGTGAATGATGCATTATCAGATAATTTGCAGTCTCAAGATGACTTGACACTGGTGAAGGCAACTAATTCAATTACGTTGACCAATCGAGATCAGGAGGCAATCAGTAGTCAGGGGAGAGAGAGAGAGAGGAACAGCCTGAATCCCAAAGTAACAGATACAGTTGAATTCGTCAAACATATAAAAGTGAAAATAGAGAGGAGACATGTGCAACAAAATAGCAATTAGTGGCAGCAAATTAGCTGTTGCTGGTGCAGCAGAGAAAGGCACAGGTGTGGTAATTGTCCCACCAAAGACGTACAATGCCATTGGTGTAAAAGGATGAGGCATTTTCAGGAAGTGTGTCCCAGTTGAAAAATCAGGTAGAAGTCTCAAAAAGAGACAGTTTTAAAAGGAAACCCAGCCCATGAAGTTGGAGATTCACAAGACATTGAGATATCCTTCTTAGGAGAGATTAAAGAAGTAGATGAAAGCTATTGGAGCGCAGAGATCCTGGTCAAAGATCACAGGACCCACTTTAAATTAGTTACTGGAGCAGCAGTTTCAATTCCTTCAGACACTGAACCCAGTTAAACAGGAGAGTTCTTCAATCATCCTGCAAAAAGCTACATGGACCAGGAGGAGCAGGGCTGAAAGTTCTGGGAGAATTAACAGCTACTTTAAAGCACAGAGAGAAAGTAATTACTGAAGTACTGTATGTAAAAGCGAGAGTGCGCTCTTTCACACATGCGTAACGAAAGAGCGCACATCTCCCTGTGGCTAAGTGCAACCTCAGGGAGATCGCTTCCACTTTGAAGAATATTAAAAATAGTTTTTTTTAAATTCCCTAACATGTCCCGCTCATGTGACAATGTCACATGAGATGGGACATGTTCATAATTTACACTATAACTTTATTAAAATTTTTAAAACCCCTGCATGAAACCTCATCCCAGCGCTGGATGAGGTTTCATGTTTTCTCTATTCCCCGCTGGGGCTCCTGGCCTGCCTGCCAACCTTAAGGTTGGATGGGCAGGTCCTTTAATTGTTTAAATGATCCTGTCAATGGCCTCAATTGGCCATTGACAGGTCGGCGGGCCCGCAGCTGATTTTGCTGCGCCCCCACCTTCCTGAAAATTTAAATGGGGTGGGATGACGTGGGGGTTTTGCCCGGCATCATCCCGCGTCATTTTACACATTGGCGAGCGGGCCCCGCCCCCTGCTCACTGACGGCAAAATTTTGCCCCATATCTCTATTCCTTCACTGTCGTTGGGTCAAAATCCTGGAACTCCCTTGCCCACAACACTGTGGGTGCATCAAGACTAGATGGACTGCACCAGTTCAAGAAGGCAGCTCAGCATTACCTTCTCAAGGGCAGTTAGGGATGAATTACAAATGCTGGTCTAGCCACGTCCCATAAAAAAAAGCATAATTATTCCAGGCCTCTGAATTACTAGCCCAGTAACATAACCACTAAGTTCCTGTTCCACAGGTCTACCCCTTCCCCATTCCCTAATCCAAGATGTCCGTCTCTTTTTTCCTTCCCCACTGTTATTGTGTCTGATGCCCTGTCCAACGCTCTGTTCTGCTGATGACTTTCTTGCTGTTCTAATGTTGTGATCTTTCCTTTGGATTCAGTTCCTTTAGATTCAGTATGCTGGAAACTCCTTAAACTGGAACTATAAAAAGAGGGAGTCCTGACCCCAGCCTGTTTATTATTTTCATAGGACGAGTGCTCATGAAAGTTGTTATTGGGAGTCAAGGGATAGTGGGGGGGGGGGGGGGGGGGGGATGGGAGTCGTGGAGTTGGGGGGGCTAGTCGTGGGGTGGGGGTGTAGTTGGGTGATGAGGTAGTTGAGGGGGTGGGAGTATAGTTGTGGGCTGGGGGTGTGGAGCGCTAGTCAGGGACTGGTGGGAGTCAGAGGTGGGGGGAGCAGTCGGGAGGTGGAGGGTAGTTGGGGGATGGGGGCGTAGCCAGTGGCTGGGAGGAGTCGGGGGATGGAGAGGTAGTTTGGGGGTGGGGGGCATTTGGGAGGTGTGGGAGTAGGTTGGTGGCGTCATTTTGGGGCTGGGCATGGTCAGGGGGTGGGGGAAGTAGTTGGGGGGGTTAGTGGAAGGGTGGCGAGGCCGGGGTGGGTCAGGTATTTGGGGGAGTGGGTTGGGTGGTCTGGGGAGTAATCAGAGGGTGAGGGAAGCCGGGGTCTGGGGAGAATAGGGAGGTCTGGACGTCAGGGTGGGATTGGATGGTCAGAGTGGGTGCGTTGGGTGGTTGTGGAAGTGAGGTAAGTGGTCGGGGATCATCGAGGGGTGGGGGTTAGTTGGGAGGTGGAAGGTCAGGGGGCTTGGTGGCATGGTCTGTTGGAGGGTAGCCAGGGGTCAGAGGGGAGGGGGTAGTTGGGTGCTCGGGGGTGGGGTGTAAATGGGGGTAATCAGGAATGTGGGGTTTGTTGGATGGTTGGGGGGATATTTGAAGGATCGTCAGGGCAGGGGGGCAATTGGGGGGATTGAGGTGTAGTTGGGGTTGGGGCGGTGGCCAGGGGCTGGAGGGAGGGTTGGATATTTGGGTGGGTGGGGGCATAGTCGGGGATGGAGGGAGCTGGGAAGCTGCGGGGGGTGTTGGGGGGCGGTTGATGAGGGCTGGATATAGTTGGGGTGGCAGGGCTGGGGGTGGGGAGGGTAGTTGGGGGGGGGGCGGTTGGGAGTGTGGGGGGGTCAGTAGTATAGTTACCCAGGGGTAAGAAGTGGTTTTGATCCTTCTAACTATTCCTAGTAACTATTCCGCAATGAGAGTTGGAACCATCCAAAGTCTCTGATTTAAATCAGATGGTTCCAAGTGCAGGGTAACTGCCCAACCAAAGTTGAAACATCCCGCGCAGTCCCCATGCAGTCCTTGCATGGGGAATTCCGGGGGCCCCCAGCACATCATCTGGGGTAACTCCGGTGTAAGACTCCCCGGATATTGGAAGATCTGGGCCAATGTTTCCATTTTCCATCTTGTAAACGGAGTTGGGTTGCAAAGCCTTGCTTCAGGAGACTTTAAACGTGATGATGTTCCTCCTGCTACAAACAGTTATTAACGATGTATGTCTTCCTTCTCACACAGAGTGGAAATAAGGTCGTGGTGTGCTCCACCCCACTGGAGAACACTTCAATAAAGATTGGTCCTGCCCGGAAGATGAGCTTCAAGGACAAGATGGCGCGATGCAGTAAAAAAAGTCGAAAGAAGGATAACCAGGAAAGGTCAGTTTCACTCAGTGCATGATTTCTAAGGATACAGCCACACACAAAATTCATCTTCTCATCTTCCTGGGTAGGCAGGAGTAGATCAATGACAGCCAGCAAGTCGTGTCTAATAAATTTAATCAAGTCATTTGAGGAAATAACAGGTTACGTTGATAAAGGAATTATAGTGGATGTTATTAGAACAGATTTACAAGACATTTGATAAGGTCCCACCTTAGGAGGGAGGTTTGTACCAAAATTAAGGCATTGCATAAGAAAGGGAATTAGGTTAGTTAATGGACAGAAAACAGATTAGTGGTTGATTGATGTCATTTGGACTGGATGGATATTTCTTTTTCTCAACAGTTTGGAGTTTGGTATGAGGCACTTTGTGAAATTTGCATGGTTAACTGGAGAGGACTGTAACCAACTTCAGAAATAGGTTGCTCTGAAGAATAGTCATATAGAGTTGAAACGCTAACTTTGTTTCTTTCTCCACAGATGCTGCCGGACCTGTTGAGTTTTTCCAACATTTTCTGTTTTTATTTCAGAAAGAATCAGGTTTGTAGATGGGACAGTAGATGTCACATGATATTGGAGATAGAAAAGAGGAGGCGATAGATTGAGGGAGCAAGAATGAAGAGAGGGAATTTATACTAAATATTAAAGCTTTAAAGAGAGTAGAGGGGCAGAATGATTGGGGAATTCAGAAACATAAAACTTGAAAACTGAGAGGACAATTTGATACGGCTGCTTTTATGGAAAAACTTATGGGAAAGATTGAATTAATAGAAGCAATCTATGGTGAAGTGGTAATGCTAACTCTTTATATGCCAATTGCAGTGAGAATATTTTGCCCAGTTTTAGGTGACTTTCTTTGCACCATGTGCCAAAATGCAGAAGAAATTAACTAAAATAATCCCAGGATGTGAGGCATGGATTATGATAGAAATTAGGACTGTTTTAGAAAGAGAGCATGTAATAGAGGTGTTTAAAGTTTAGGGGTTTTATTAAGGTAAATCGAGAGAAATTATTTCCGATGCTGGATTAATTGGTCACCGGAGGACTTAAATCTTAAAATCATTATCAAAGTGAGAAAGGGAGAGATTGAGGGAATGTTTTTACCTCATGGATAGTTGAGGTCAAGAATGCCCAGGCAGAAACACTGAAGCAGAAAGTGAAATAGCTTTTAAAAGAGATTTGTATAAATATTTATGAAAAAGAAAAGAATATAAAAGGTCTCAGGAAAGTGCAAGAGATTAGAACAAAGTAAGTAACTCTTTCAGAGTAGCGATACAAGCACAATGGACTGAATGGTCATTCCCAGTGATGAACTGATTCTAGAAACAACAACTTCAAACTTCCTTAAATGCCACTTATCACTTGTATCATGAGTGAGAGGAAAAACACTTTACTCTTTTGTACTATAAGTGACTGAGGTTCTCCAGATGTAGCAACTGTTCAATGAGATATTAGTTACCACAGGCAGTAGGATGAGGTACGAAATTCCTCACATTCTTGAGGTTGCAATCTCAGTTGTGTCCTCAGTAATTGGCTAGCAGTCAATACCAGGCCCTATGTCAGTGTGAATGCTCATTACTGAACATCAGTGTCACACCAGCTGAATGGATTGATGATGGTGACTCTGTTACTGGTCGCCATTGTCACATGGTCTTGTTTCCATGTGTTGTCCAAGACTGCTGGCATTATTTTCTGCTAACTGGCAGATTCCCCTCCACTCTATGTTCTGATCCCCTAACCTGATTAAGCACTCAGAGTGTCAAGTCTTTTACGTGAATTGACCAGCTGTTCTGTGTTAGTTTTTGAAACTGCTGTCATTCTTAAATGATTTTTTTCTCTGGGTGACTGTAGTGTGACCACCTTTACTGCCCTCCCTGAGTGGCCATGAGAGGTGACAATGGTCTTTCTTCTTCAGCCCATGTGGTGTATGTATACCCACAGTGCTGTCAGGGAAGGAGCTCTAAGATTTTGATTCAGCGACAGTGAAGAAACTTGGAGGTGATGGTGTTCTTGCAACATTACTGCCCTTGTCCATCTTTATGGTCAAGCGCTGGTGCAGTTGCACTAATGATGTGGCTTCTGGTCCATGGTGATTTTCAAACAAATGTACTCAGCAGGTGAGTGGGGATATTGTGAGTGGAAATGACAGCAAGTATGTTGACACTTCAAAATGTTATGATCTTAGGCCAGAGCCCCAGGTTTTTGGTGAGACCTGATTAGGGACCAATAACATTTTGTTTAAAGTACACAAAGTTTGAGATTCAATACTTACTAAGTGAAGAAATCCACAAGATTCCATAGGTTTTGAACAAAAAATAAATAAACTTTCCTACACAAGGTCAGAAAAATAAAACAATTTACAATTTCTATCTTATACTCTAACATTCAGGGTAGGTATGAAGTACATGTGAATAAACAAGTCAACTGTGGTAAAACACACCACACTGCACAATAAATGGCACTTGCGACCAAGATAGAGTCCATGGACTGCTCAACAACCTAACCAGACATCAGTAACATTGTGATTCAACCAATCTCACTGAAACTCTGTCTCTCTCACAAGAGGCTCCAGTCTTCACCTTCGAAGATCTATCCTGGGAATTCTCTCCAAAAGTCACTACAATTCAGATGGCATCAACAACGCTCCACCTCGCAGGGTTTCAATCTTGTCTCCTGAGATACCATTCTCCTGGATTCCCAAGTATACACTCAAACACCAACTCCCAAGCACAATTTCAGCTCTTGGCCATGCCAAGCAGAGCCCTAATGCTCCAAAGCCGTACCTTTGTCCCTATGGCCTGCAGCATGGAGTCACCAACCTTCGGCTGCCTTCTTCACTTAAAGCCTGTGCTCCATATCCCTTTTCCTGTTTGGAGCATATTTCTCTGCTCCTCTCTTTTTAACTGAACTGGTACTTCTTCCTCTCCCTGTCCACTCTCTGGGACTCTTCCTTTGGGACCCCCCCGTCTCTCCCCCCCCCCCCCCCCCCCACCCCGCTATCTCTTTCCCTCTGGAACCTCTCCCTGTCCCCTGCCTGGGACACTTGATTACTCGATGGTGCTTCACTCCCAGTCACCTGACCTGGGTTTTCACACCATTTCCTTATGCACAACACATTGCGCTGAAAAAAAAGTAAAAATGCCAATCTGCACATGTACAGCTCACTCCCGGTCTGTGCACGTGCAGCTCACTCCCGGTCTGTGCACGTGCAGCTTACTCCCGGTCTGTGCATGTGCAGCTCACTCCCGGTCTGTGCACGTGCAGCTCACTCCCGGTCTGTGCACGTGCAGCTCACTCCCGGTCTGTGCACGTGCAGCTCACTCCCGGTCTGTGCACGTGCAGCTCACTCCCGGTCTGCGCACGTGCAGCTCACTCCCAGCCTGCACATGTGCAGCTCACTCCCAGCCTGCACATGTGCAGCTCACTCCCAGCCTGCACATGTGCAGCTCACTCCCAGCCTGCACATGTGCAGCTCGCTCCCGATCTACATGTGTGCAGCTCACTCCCGGTCTGCGCACGTGCAGCCCACTCCCGATCTACACGTGTGCAGCTCACTCCCGGTCTGCGCATGTGCAGCTCACTCCCGATCTACATGTGTGCAGCTCACTCCCGGTCTGCGCATGTGCAGCTCACTCCCGATCTACATGTGTGCAGCTCATGCCCGGTCTGCGCATGTGCAGCTCACTCCCGGTCTGCACACGCGCAGCTCACTCCCAATCTACACATGTGCAATGTGCAGCTCACTCCCGGTCTGCGCACGTGCAGCTCACTCCCGGTCTGCGCATGTGCAGCTCACTCCCGATCTACATGTGTGCAGCTCATGCCCGGTCTGCGCATGTGCAGCTCACTCCTGGTCTGCGCGTGTGCAAAAGCTCCGAGGCCCTTCGGGATTTGAAGGTCCCGACCTCCGCTCTCAACGTTAAGGTAAGTATAGTGTTCATATCAAAAGCATGAGGTGATGTTCCTTGAACATTGCGTTCTAAAATATTTGTTCAAAGCCTTGATGTTGGATTAAATCACTAACATACATTCAAAACCATGCAAGAATAAGGTATGGAAAATGTGAATGAAATTGCAGAAATGTTTTATGGAGGGCAGTGACATCACCAGGATGTTATGCACTTCTCTGTTTTAAACCAAATTCTTCACCAAACTATAAAGCCGCATTAATATTTATAACACACAGAAGAAACAATTAATGGCAGCTCTACACAGCACCCAGTGCTACATTTACATCATCAATCTTCTACCGTGTTCACTGAGTTTGCAGGAATGGTCTGTGCCTTGGTTTTGCCCTTACATCTGAGGAATGTGAATTAACCAAATTTTACTTTTGCTGTTAACAGGAAGAGATCACATTTCAAAAAGACTTCCAAACAGACACTGGCGTTACACACAAGTAAAAGCTTCTCATCTGCCCTGCATCATTCCCTTTTATCCAGTGAAAGTGTTCCAGGGTCACCCACTCAGAACCTGTCCCCAGGACCAACAACTCCCTGTCAAGGTCCTGCTGCTGAGCCCCAGTCAGGTGAGAAGCAGTTTGTTTTGTGCTTGCTGTACTTGTCTTATATTGGATTGTGGAGCAAACAGGGTCATATTTTTATACTGGTTAAATGCATATTTCTTTCTCTTTTACTATCCCTGGGTTGTAAATAATTCAATTTTGTTGCTGAGCTGGCTTGACATCAGTAGAGATAGAGTTGCTGTTTGAATTTTAGGTTAAAAAAACAGACAGAGAGAGAGTTTTGTAAAGATCATGAGTGGAACTAACTCTCTCTTTCTTATAGGGTCCAACTCACCTCAGAGCACCTCCCCTGGACCCAGTGCTCCAAGTTCACCAGCCGGAAACATCAGACCCTGCACTCTCCATGGATTGGGCCCTAAACCAAATAACCAGCGTTACAAAACTGGGCGTCGGAAATCTATCAACAGCATCCCACCCTCCCCTCTGGCATGCACATCATCACCAACACCCCAAGTGCCCTCACCACACCGCTCTCCATCTCCTTTATCATGCTATTCAAAGAATATCCAGTCATACCCTGGCAAGATGCTGTCACCTCCAACCACAGTTAGACATTCAATTCAAGCTCGCACTGGAGATTCACCACGATCGCCGCTGCTAAAACGTGTGCAATCAGCAGAGAAACTGTCAGCTACATATCTTGCAGATAAGAAACAGTGTGGCTCAGGAAAACGTGGGGAAATATCTCTAGGTGAAGGAATAAATGAAACGCAGAAAGAATGTCAAAGTCTGGGTGAGGCGGGTGAGATCCAAACTTTGCCAGACAAGCCGGGTTCAGGAGAGAATGTGTGCTATGTTCATGTTGGAACTCCGAAGCTAAGAGAGTGGACAGGTGAGAGACATGAGAGAGACCGAGACATGGTCGTAATGAAAAAGCTAAATTGGTCAGAACGGCGTGATTCATTTAAAAAACAGGAAGCAGTTCAGGAAGTGACCATTGATGAAGCTGATGTGACACTGGCTGTTGTTGAGTGGGAAAGAACAAGGACAGAGGGAGCGAGTGGAGAGAGGGGGGGAGCATATAGAATCGAGGAGAAATGTCCTGACTATAAAGCAGCATGGGGAAAGGGGGAGTTTGACTGTGACTCAGCACCTGAAGCAGCTGCAGAGGATTCCAATCTTAAAGAGCTCGACAGCTGGTTGTCAGCGCCACAAACTGAAGTTCATAAATCAGAGACGGAAAGTCAGAAAGCGGGAGCTGTGCGATGGGAATGTCAGGCGACCAATCCCATTCAAGGCTTGTGTCAAGACTCTTTTGGACACTTGTCAACAGGAGGTGCAGAAAGCAACAATTTAAGGAAACAGTGGGCACCAATTCCGAGGCCAAAAGGAGAAGCACTGCAGGCTGAGGAGGAAATGATGGTCACCCCGACTGGTGAGTCATTGAGTGCTGTACGCTGCCCACATCAGTTAGATTTACCGCACCGTCAGGTAAAATCTCAAAGCTCCTTGGGAACTGGTGAAAGTCTAACACAAATTGGGTTCATATTAAGCACCTGTGAGCCTGAACATCACAGAAAAGATTCAGTGACACGCAGGAGAAAGAATGTGGCGTGTACAGACACTAAACTGCAAGGCCAGTCTGAGAAACAGGAAGCAGACAAGGACAACACAATCACTTCAAATTCTCCAGGCAGAAGATCAACAAGAAATCGCAAGAAAGGAAGAGTTAAAGACTGAGCTCCACAATTACCAGTCCAGAACAAATGGAAAACATTCGAGTCAATGTGGATTAAATTGTGTCGTTGGAGGGGTTGGAGGCACAGTGAAGGAAGGGGTGCCAGAATTTGTTTTTCAAAACACCTTTTATGTCAGTGCAGTTTAGTAATACAGGAGATTACATTTACCTGGAAAACTACTAAATGCTGCAGACCTAGTAATGGAAAGGACGTATCAGAACAGGCTGCGAGTCACAGCCACCAATGTATTTATACCACCACGGGACATTTTGAAATCCAGCAGGTTTATACAAGGTTTAATAGCAGTGTTTAACACATCACAGTACAGAACTATTGAATGTGTCTGCAACCAAGGATGCAACATTCTGAGAACTAAAAAAGTCATCCCAATTCTCATAAACAAAAGCTAAATTCTTCAGCGTGCACACTTTGAAAAAGCAGATTGATAATTCAGCTCAGAAATTGCCTCCAGTTGTGTAAAGTGATCACTTAAACTCCATGTTCACTTGTTGGTAAAGTGAAGTGGCTGTTTGGGGCCAATCCTTTGTGTCTGGTTACCTATGAAACCCATTGAAAATTAGAAAATAAAAAAGACAGCAACTGGGAGAGTTTTCAATATTTCTGATCTCAGTTAAAGATTCACTTGCATTTTGACCTTGTTACTAACTTGGGAAGTGAAATATTAGTGGTTGATATCTATTGTAATTTAGGAGCTTTACTCTATCTAACTCCAATGTGTATCTGTCCTGGGAGTGATTGATGGGGACAGTGTAGAGGGAGCTTTACTCTGTATCTAACCCCGTGCTGTACCTGTCCTGGGAGTGTTTGATGGAATTAATTAAAGATGCCTTGCCATAAAAGCACCATTTCTTAAAGAGACAAGTAGATCTGCCAAGCAATGGTGCCCAAATCAGCTTGTCCTTCACCTTCGCACTCAGTTCTTCAGACCGATCTATCGCCATCTTATTCTGGGGCCTTGCTGTAATGGAACCAAAGGATGTCTATAAATGAATTCCAGAGCATTTGTTTTGTCTGTTACGCTATGTAAATGTTACAGTTTGGGTTGGTCAGTGCTACCTCTTAGGTTTGTACTTTCTTCCAAATGCGTGACACCTAATGTCAGACCTTGAATGCAATTTCCTTGTGGAATGAATAAGTGTGTTGGCTGATTGTGCACTGTTAGAGCTGTATGTCCAGGCTAACTATTGCCCGTTTTAATCTTCCTTCTAAGCACACTGTGCCTAGCAGGGGTCTCTTAAATTGTCATTTCTTTGAATCACAGCAGAAAGCCTACACTTATTGCCCAGTCAGTAGCACCCAGATTGGCACCAAATCACTGTTTTTGCCCAGTGTCAATTCAGGTGCTAAGTAACTTGCAGCTAATGTGGAGAGTTAGCCAAAGCAGTGAGCTGGTAAAGACTCATTATTGGCATTAAAACCAGTAATGTCTGAGTTGACAGGCCACAACTTTCCCAATACAAAACTCTGATAATCACACCATTAACCTCCAAATATGCCAGAGAGCAATTTCTAGGTTTATATCCCAAATAATTCTTGAAACGATATGAAACACTGAATTTATCAAAGGCTATTGAAAATTCCTATCTTGTCAGTGGTCTGCTCCAAAATCCTGAATCTGGAGATACAAAACCATTGTCAGTAAGAGAAAAGAATTTCTTCTAATTCTGATCCTGTAACTTAAGTTGTTCCTCGTGTTTGACCAGGTGCGATGGTTATGCTTTGAACTGTGACACAGATTGATTCAGTGAACAATGGAATGCAATTCTAACAGAAGTGGCAGTGTGTTTGTGCATTTTCTCATTGGTCTAATATTCAACCTTTTTTTTACTTTCCATTTGTTGGATTTTGTCTAATTGTCTCCCTGTTACAGCTTTTAATAAAGAACTTTGCCAATTATTAACATCACCAGCTTATTTATGAAAAGTGCAGTAAGTAGAAATGTCATCTGAATGGACGCTCTCCGACTCCACCCCAATCTTCACTCATTTCCCTGAGAGCAGACTGTTTATCAATGTCTTGGTGGGTGTGGCCTGAGAGATGCAGGTTCTTAAACTGAGAGACAAAAAAAATCTTGCTGAAAGCATTGAGTTCAGAACTGGTATACAGATGCCTTTCACCGTTATCTTTTTTATCATTTAATCTCTCCTGTGTCCACACAATAACAGACTTTCCCTTTGTTCTAGTCTTGTCCCAACCTCCTTCCTCCTCCACTCGCTACTGTCACATTCCTAACTTTTCCCAGTTTTGAAGAAAGACCTTAAATATTGGTCTGCATCTTGGGGGGAGTGGGCTGCATCTTCCATTCGGTGGTGGGGGTGGAAGTGAGAGTGATTTCCGTTCGGGAGAGCTGGGCAGCTGGCCACATGTGATCTTACGCTGTTCAACTCATTACACATCCATCCGTGAGGAGCACAGAGAATCTTGCAGGAGGTGCGGGCAGGAAGCTGCTGCCCCCGCCATTACCTCATGGGGTCAAAGGTCCTGGCGTCATATTAAAAAGGCACATGGACAGCCATTCGCTCACCTGACTTGTGCAAGATTCTGCATCAACCAGAATGTCCCAGAGAAGAAAATGTATGGCCCCACAGTTCATTGAAGCCTTTGCTGCAGATCCCCCTCCAGGTTGTCCAGGGAAGGTGAGAGGTGCTGTTTCCCGGGGATGGCAACAGGTCACCCTCCTGTCTGACCACAGCAGCCTGGGCGGAGGTCGCACTGAAGGTTAGTGCCCTTGGGGCCCACAGGAGAACTGCCCAGCGGTGCAGGAAAAGGATGAACAATCTGCTGCACTCCATGAGGGTAAGTGGTACTGTATCCTCACTGCGAGCTGACACTCATAAGGGCATAGTGTAAGTGTATGAGTGCACAGGGATGACAGATAGGAGTTTGGGCTGCAGGGCTCAGCAGCAGATGGGACATTTGGACTGAATGTGTGGCAGCCAGTTCCTGCTCTCAATGTTCTATCAGTTGAGGAACATCCTTCTTGTTAATCACTTACCAGGGAGGGCCCAGGACCTGGCATAGACATGCATGCCCCTAAACTGCTCATGCACCCATCGGGATGGCACTCAATCCTTCCGTCTGCCTGCAGGGCAAGGGCACGCACAACAGGAGGGAGCGAGCCAAGACCGATGGTGGTCCCTGACATTCAAATCCTCACCCCATTGGAAGAGGATGCCGCTGAGCTAGCTGGGCAGGAGAAGGACCATGTCTGCACTGAAGGGGAGATTGGACTCTCCTCGGGATCCAGTGTTGGACGCCTCCAGTCTGCAGTTGTCAGATGCACCCTCAGAGTGAGACATTGCTTTAATAAGTGAAACAAAAACAGAAAATGCTGGAAAAACTCAGCAGGTCTGACAGCATCTGTGGAGAGAGGGACAGAGTTAACGTTTTGAGTCCGTATGACCCTTCTTCAGAAGTCACACAGACTCGAAACGTTAACTCTGTCTCTCTCTCCACAGATGCTGTCAGACCTGCTGAGTTTTTCCAGCATTTTCTGTTTTTGTTTCAGACTTCCAGCATCCACAGTATTTTGCTTTTAGCTCTAATAAGTGAGCCTGCTTAGGAGCCACGAAATCTTTTGCTTCTCCGTTCCAGGTACCAGCAAGAAAATGGGGAGACCAGAAGGGAGACCAGCCACAGAACCAGCTCCAACCCCACTCTGAGGATGATGCCTCAGAGGATATACTGTCACGGCATTCACCTGCACCCTCCACCAGCGCAGATATATTGGCCTCAGTGGCTGCATGTTCTAGAGTCGGCTTGGGGTCACAATCTGGTGCAGGTCCACAGCTGGCACAGGAAGTGACAGCCGAGGTCTCTGATGCTCGGAGAGCTGCTGGAGACCAGGCCCCTGCCCAGCCTGTACAGATGACGAGCCCCCGGTCTCGACCCTAAGAGACCGGATGGAGATACAGAGACAGGTAGGGGAACATCAGAAAGATGCCAGAGGCCATGCACAGACTGGACCGAAGGCTGGAGAAATCTGTCCTTGTTCTGTCTAGTGTCATGGCTCCAGCATGCGAGCGCTTAGCCTCCTTCTTGGAAAGGGTGGTGGCCGCCTTGGAGACCCAGGTCCAGCTGAATGCACAGTGGCTGGTGGATAGGCGCTTTGACCTGCATTCTGTCACTCCAGACATGGGTGAAGTGCAGCAGTGGTTAGGCGAGAGGGGGAACGTGGCACCTCAACCTCCCTCCAGGTGCCCATTCCCCTCAAGGAGTCAAGGAGGTGCCATCTGGCACCGACAGGGAGGAGGGGCACCAGCCAGATACACCGGGGCTTCATCCCAGGACACTTCAAGGGTGCCCTACCACTCCAATTCGCCTCTGCCAGTGACCCCGTCACCTGAAGCAGGACACCCTTAGCACGATGGGGCCCTCCAGGCCCAAGGACACCAGAGGACGCCCGCCAAAGTCATCACAGTCAACAGGGCATAGCAGTCAGCAGGCTGTCTCAATTTCAGCTGTGGATGTCAGGGCTGCAACTAGGATTAGTGATGGGAAAAGAAAAATGAAACATTTTTTAAGGCACACAGGTGGCATGGTGTCTAACCATTGTATGTATTTTCGGTTCTTATAAATATATGCTCACTTGCGCTGTTTGGAAGTTTCCTGGATTCCATATTGCTGCTAGTTGCTTCAATAGTTGTGGGCATTTAAGGGTCTGGAATTTGGTTCCCCCATCAGAGCCCATTAATGAACTCTTAATAGAGTCACCCCACTCATTATCAGCATAGTGAATATCCAA
Source organism: Cetorhinus maximus (assembly GCF_964194155.1). NCBI lineage: Eukaryota > Metazoa > Chordata > Chondrichthyes > Lamniformes > Cetorhinidae > Cetorhinus > Cetorhinus maximus. The sequence continues at coordinate 122,024,610 of NC_135891.1, forward strand.
TAATCCCACACGAGGATAAGCACTGGCCATCATTTGTGTGTGTGTGGCCTGGGCACACATCATGCATTCTATTACTTGCAGCTGACCATGTTCTGAAAATGATGTCTGTGTGGAGTGTTCAGCGAGGTCATTGCATCTCCTGCTTCTGTTGCCCTGATGTGAAGCGTGGATGGATGCAAAGAGAACTCAAGGGGAGTTAAACATGCTTGGCAGAATGGGAGGTCCATCAAATTATCCATCCCACCCATTATGATTCGCATGGCGGGCGGGACTCGGAAGTGTATGCCACTATACGAGTGGCAAGAAACAGTAGATGCAGTTTTAGGGTTGAAAGGTGGGTGGGCACATCTAGTCGGCAATAGCCATCCTTGGGGATTAGTAATTTTGAGCTAACATGCAGGTGAAGGCTGCAAGTGAGGAAGCAATGGGCAAGTTAACCTTGATTGCAAGAGGGATTGAATGTAGGAATAAAGAGGTTAGTGTGGAGTTGACTGAAGCCTTTGTGAGACCTCAGATGGAGATTTGTTTGACCTGCTCACCTGCTTCTCAAGGGCTGCACAAGACCTTGCGTAAAGGGATTGCAACCAAAGTGCACCGGACCTCACTGAAGGACCGGGCTCCGAGCCGGTGAGGTGAGAGGGAATAGAGTGGGCCTGCATGCTGGACCGTGCTGAGTGCTGTGAGACTATCCATGTGAAGCATCAACAGTTCTAACAGGGGTTTGCACGGTCCATGCTGGAAAATGTTTATCTTGGCTGGGGTGTCTACAATGATGGATCACAGTCTCATAGTAATGCTAAGGCCATCTAGGACTGAGACTTGTAGGGGTCTCAGCAATTGGAGTATCTGGCGTGGCAGCTACTCAGCAACCCATAGTGCAGGTGAGGCACGGTCTTGGGTGGATTCCAAAGTGACCGCAAAACTTTTCAGAATGATAAAGATGTCACGGGGTACGTGGTTACTATGGGTGAGTGGCAATCAGGGGCAGAACACAATCTTCCCTGATCAATCTGCATGAAGAAACGACCTTGAAGGGCTAAATAGTGTTCTTGTGCTCGTCCTCCCTGTGGACCCATCTATCCGAAGGAGCTCTCTGCCAGGTCTGACCCCATTGAGGGCAGGTATGAGGGTGACATGAGTGCATCCCTGCCCAGGTAAGATTTCCAATTAGCCATGCATACAGACCTTGTGAGAGCGTAGGGAAAATCTAATTTGTACTTACAGGTGCCCGAGGTCGCAGGACAACAGAAGGCTGTGCAGGTTCAAGTGCGCGCGTTTAGCGCCAGGGCTCTGTATATTAGCACAGTTTGGTGCATGCATAGGATCAAACCACCAGCAGGGCAAACATTAAGTACTGCAATTTAATTCAGCTACCATAAATCAAAGTACTTTGCGGCAAAGTATAATGTCTGTAACAAAAAAGTTGCTGGGGCCTGCCAGCCAGCGGAGAATAGAAAACCAAGGAGTAAAGGAGATGTCTCGGCAGCTTACTCTGCCTGGAATATGTTAGCTATCAGGTTATCACAGGCCCCTCTGACATGTCGTACCCTTACAATGGCCTCTGCATGTTCCGCTGTGACATCCTGGCCCTTGTCATCACCATCCCCTTCATTGTCCTCACCAACGCGGAGACATCTTGGTTCCGTCAGCCAAGATATCCCCCCCCCATTGTAGCGCGAGGTTGTGCAGGGTGCAGCAGACAACGATGAACTGGGACACTCTCTGTGGTGAACATATGAACTAGGAGCAGGAGTTGGCCACATGGGGAGATGATGGCATAGTGGTATTTTCACTGGGCAAATATTCAGAGATCCAGGGTAATGCTGGGTTTGGGGACTGGGTTCAAATCCTGCCATGGCAGATTGTGAAATTTGAATTCAATTTAAAAAATCTGGAATTAAAGTCTGACGATGACCACGAAACCATTGCCGATTGTTGCAAAAAAACGCATCTGGTTCATTAATGTCCTTTAGGGAAGGAAATCTATCGTCCTTACCTGGTCTGGCCTACATGTGACTCCAGACCCACAGTAATGTGATTGAAATGGTGTGACAAGCAATACAATTCAAGGGCAATTAGGGATGGACAACAAATGATGGCCTAGCCAGAGACGTCCATATCCCATAATGAATAAAAAAAAGTGGCCCTTCAAGCCTGTTCCGCTATTCAACAAGATCATAGCTGATCTGATTGTAACCTCCCACCTACCCCGGTAACCTTTCACCCGCTTGTTAATCAAGAATCTATCTAGCTCTGCCTTAAAAATATTCAAAGACTCTGCTTCCACTGCTTTTTGAGGAAGAGAGTTCCAAAGACTCACGATCATCAGAGAGAAAAAATTTCTTCTCATCTCCGTCTAAAATGAGTGACCCCTTATTTTTAAACAGTGACCCCTATTTCTAGATTCTCCCAAAAGAGGAAACATCCTCTCCACATCCACCCTGCCAAGACCCCTCAGGATCTTAAGTGTTTCAATCAAGTTGCCTCTTATTCTTCTAAACTCCAGTGGATACAAGCCTAACCTGTCCAATCTTTCCTCATAAGACAACCCACCCATTCCTGGTATTAGTCTAGTAAACCTTTTCTGAACTGCTTCTAACACATTTACATCCTTCCTTAAATAAGGAGACACGATATTCCAGATGTGGTCTCACTAGTGCCCTGTGCAACTGAAGCATTGCCTCCCTACTTTTGTAATCAATTCCCTTCACAATAAATGATAACATTCTATTAGCTTTCCAAATTACTTGCTGTATCTGGATACCAGCCTTTTGTGATTCATGCATTAGGACACCCAGATCCCTCTGCATCTCAGAGTTCTGCAATCTCTCACCATTTAGATAATAAGCTTTGCCAGATCTTCACCCACTCACTTAACCTATCTATGTCACTTTGTAGCCTCCTTATGTCCTCTTCACAACTTACTTTGTATTAGAGAGCCCTGCCTGAGCGGCCCAAACATCTGAACCTCATCCTTGGGAAGCGTATCATCTACTCAATTGTAACCCTCATGGCCCTGCAATTGGTGAGGTCCTTCAAAAACCTGTGGCACCTGGGAGTGGGCCAGAATGTAGGTGTCGCGAGAGCTCCCTGGTAGCCAAGCACAAACATACAGGATTTACCTTCTGTGATCACATATCAGCTGCACATTCAAAGAGTGGAAACCTTTCCTATTGATGAACGTGACTTGCTGATGCCAGTGAGCTCTCAAGGCCACAAGTGTGCAATCAATAGCCCCTTGCACTTGCGGGAATCCTGCAATTGCTGTAGAACCCAATGTTCTGGCTGTCTGGCTATTGGGATCCAGGTGGAATTTGACAAATTGATGTGCTCTCCTGAAGAGGGATCTGACACCTCCTGGATACACTTGTGTGTCACTGACTGGGAGGTGCTGCACAGGTGCCCAGTGGAGCTCTGGAATGAGCCACTGGCAAAGAAGTTTAAGGCACCAGTGACCTTTAATGCCACCAGCATGGGATTGCCTCCAAGTCCTGGTGGCCACGGGTCATTGTGGAGAAGCTGTTACAGATGTGCAACCACATTTTGGGACATACTAAGGCGCCTCCGGCTTTATCTTTCCCTCATCTGTAGATAGCTGCACCATCTGTGATATACATGTGGTCAGGCCAATGCACACTGTCACACTGGCCCCTGCTCACCAGCATCTTGATCTTACTGCTCAGGTCATTCCTCCTCCTGGCCCTGTGCCAACCTGTGCCTGTTCCTCCTCATCTAGATGAGAGTCAGTAGAAACCAGGGTTGCCTCATCTAGGCCTCAGTGCATCTGTGAATGAATTGCAGTAATCCATCTAGTGGGTACATCCTTTGTAGATTAGCCTCCATCTCTGAGCCACAAAGCCAATGTAAAACATGTGCCTGACTTCTGTCTAGACATGACCTCCCCACTCCACCCCTTCCAGGTGAAGGACATCCTGATGGACCACAGATGTTCATACCTGACTGTGCATGGAAACATTGTGCATTGACCAGGGTGATGAGAATCATGTGCAAGAACCCTCCCTCAGACCCTATTCAGCTTGCCTCCATAGAGAGATTCTATAGAGAGACAATTGCCTTGACATCATAGAATGACTTACCACATGAGCCTTGTCAGCCATGACCACTTACCTTGGAGAATGGAGGCTTGATGTCAAGAGTTTGCTGCTATCCACCAATTGTGTCCTTGGAGGCATCCACCTCCCTCCTTCCTTCCCTTCATCCCTGCCTCTGACAGCAGCAGATGCCAAATTGCACAGAATGAATGTCAGCTCCAGACCTTGATGGGTTCTCACTGGAATGCAACCCATTAGTCATGGAGCTGGTTTATTGGGCATTGGAACCTCGAGAGGAGCTCCATTGATCCAGGTTGTCCATGGAGTTGACTAATAATTAATGGGTTGCCCCTTTACTCAGCCCAAAAAATGAGGCATTAACCACTTCCACCCATTCTGAGGACCCCCCTTCTCAAATGCTTGAGAGGTTTTACGAACTGTGCAACAACCTTCAGAGCTTCAGCATGGTGCATGTGAGGTTTACCAGTGCATCAAGCACCTTCTACCCTCCACCTGTTACCCACTAAGACCCCCCCATCAACCTGCTACAATCGGCACGTTGTCATTCTTCTATGTCTTATAACCTCATATTTAACCTCACCCTATTACCCTGAACTCAATTATCATTTATGTTGACATTCCTGCTCTCCACCCTGTTTCCTTCACTGTTGACATGCCCGTGCCCTTCCTGAGCCTGACCTCTCCCATTCTCAAGGCCAGCTGTACCCTGACTTTCCACTATCTCCCCATGTGCCTCGCACTTCCACTCTTCTGAATCCAACTCTCTCCTCTGACTGTGACTGCACCTCTCTGAGTCTCAGTGCCTGCTTGCAAACCCGTAGGACCACATTCAAAAACTCGGGGACCACACCATTTAGACACACCTCTCTATGATGCTCATGACTGCCCAGAGAGGCCTATGAGCACCCTACAATGAAACCAAGACACGTGTGACATACTCACCCTTCTAAACAAGCCCTGGGTAGTCTGTCTTCCTTCCCAGGACAGCCCCCCACCCTTCTCTGCTGGTTCTCCCTCCCCTATCCAGCCTTCACACAGCTTGGCCTTACCAGCATGTGATCTCAAACAAGAGGCTGACATTTCTGAGCAGTTCCCAAGAAGGTCAAAGCAGTGGAAGAAGACAACCTGGCCAGGTGCATGCTGCTTATATACAGTCGTAAATGTGAACATTTTAATTCCTGACTGGTGGGGAGCTTAATTTGAAGGGGGTGTTTAGTTCTGATGAGCTATCCTTTTAATGAGCATGTATGACACGTTAACATATGCGAAAGGATTTCCCAGCATTGTGGGGAAGCTCAAGCTGCCCTTAAAGTCCCGATAATAATTGCAAAAGTTCATCCCTGCGTTGGGAAACTGATTTTTATCTTCATGTCAAATTAAGTTCCCCCATGTGCCAAGATTCCTGCCACAGGTGTGACCGGAAGGTTCCAGCCATTAACTCTATTTCCCTCTCCATGGATGCTGCCAGACCTGCTGAGTATTTCCAGCATTTTCTGTTTCCATATGGATTCAGAAAGGGATCAGGCACAAGAAATCAAAGCCACTAGAGTATTTTTTTAAATTTAAGCAACCACCACTGTCGTGTGTGTTATGATACAAAAAGCCCCAATTACTCATAAGGGATTGGGTAAACACGTTTTGGTATCATTTATTGAGACGAGGCACATGAGACCAGATATACATGGATATAAAGCTTGAAGACATCAGAGCTGCAGAGCTGTGTGTACTGTGCTCTGCTGAAAGCAAAAGTGAAACTAAAACTGGATCACATGACACACTTCCTTTCTAGTGATGTCATGCTGCTATCCCTTAAAGGCATATTACAACAGCCCCCTTTCTTTTTAAAGATACTTCCCCCCCTTCCAAAGAAGTATAACTATTTACAATATATGTTCATGTTCAGTTATCATTGCACAAGTGTATAAAACAGATAGATCTATGAATGTCTAAAGTACAGAGCTAATCTGCTGGTATGCCCAAAACTTGTAATGATAACCTTGTCTGGAGGTTTCTTCAATTGCTCACTGTGATCTGCGGGATTGTCATTCTTGGATGTTGTTCCTGGTTGTGTTTAGGATCTTGTTCTTGATGCAATAGGTGGTTGAGGATCTGGAATGGATCTGCTTTGTCCTCGGTTACGCCTCACCATTGTTCCTTTGTGTATCATGACTTCATAGGACCCTGGTTCTGAACAAATCCTTGTCACCGCTGCTGGTTGCCATGTCCCTTCTGTGGAATCCTGGATGTGAACTTGTCCCAACTGTAAACCTGTCAATTCTGTACCTGCAATTTTTCTCATGCATGTTGGTCATTTCTCTTGCAGTTTTAAAAGTCTCTCTCTAATTTCTGAGAGTGTGGAATGGGTAAAAGTAGGTAAAATGATATGCGCTGGTCTGCCAAACATGAGCTCTTCCAGTGATGGAATAGTTGCACTTAAAGGTGTCGCTCTGAGATGTAACATTGCAATGTGTAGATCTTACTTGGTTTGTCTATGTTTGAGAATTGGGGATTTCACTGTGTGAATCATTCATTCAGCTAGGCCATTAGATCTAGGGTAATGGGGAGGCAGTGGCATAGTGGTAATGTCACTGGACTAGTAATCCAGAGACCCAGGGTAATGCACTGGGGACCCGGGTTTGAATCCCACCACAGCAGATGGTGGAATTTGAATTCAATAAAAATCTGAAATTAAAAGTCTAGCGATGACCATAAAACCATTGTTGGGAAAAACCCATCTGGTTCACTAATGTCCTTTAGGGAAAGAAATCTGCCGTCCTTACCTGGCCTGGCCTATATGTGACTCAAGACCAATAATAATGTGGCTGAATCTTAAATGGCCTCCAAAATGGCCTAGCAAGCCACTCAATTGTATCAATCCGTTGCAAAGCCTAAAAGCAATGAAGCCGGACAGACCACCCAGCATCGACCTAGGCACTGGAAATGACAGCAGCAAACACAGCCCTGTGGATCCTGCAAAGTCCTCCTTACTAACATCTGGGGGCTAGTGCCAAAGTTGGGAGAGCTGTCTCACAGACTAGTCAGGCAACAGCCTGACATAGTCATCCTCATGGAATCATACTTTACAGATCATGTCCCAGACACCACCATCACCATCCCTCTGAAAGGACAGACCCAGCAGAGGTGGTGGCACAGTGGTATACAGTAGGGAGCTAGTTGCCTTGGGACCCCATGATGCCTCATGACATCAGGTCAAACATGGGCAAGGAAACCTGCTGTTTACCACATAACTCCCTCCCTCAGCTGATGAACCACTAACCCTCCATGTTGAAAACCATTTGGAGGAAGCACTGAGAGTGGCAAGGGTGCAGAATGTGGTCTGGGTGGGGGACTTCAATGTCCATCACCAAGAGTGGCTCGGTAGCGCCAATACAGACAGATCTGGCCGAGTCCTAAAGGACATAGCTGCTAGATTGAGTCTGTGGCAGGTGGTGAGGGAATCAACAAGAGGGAAAAACATACTTGACCTCACCCTCGCCAACTTGCCTGGTGTAGATGCATTTGTCCATTCAGCATCAGTAAGAGTAATCACCACACAGTCCTTGTGGAGATGAAACCCAGCCTTCACATTGAGGATACCCTCCATCGTGTTGTGTGGCACTACCACCACACTAATTGGGATAGATTTCAAACAGATCTATTAAGACTGGGCATCCATGAGGCGCTGTGGACCATCAGCAGCAGCAGAATTGTACTCAACCACAAACTGTAACCTCATGGCCTGGCATATCCCCCATTCTACCATTGCCACTAAGCCAGGGGATCAACCCTGGTTCAATGAAGAGTGCTGGAAAGCATGCCAAGGGCAGGACCAGGCATACTGAAAAATGAGGTGCCAATCTGGTGAAGCTACAACACAGGACTATTTGTGTGCCAAACAGTATAAGCAGTAAGCGATAGAGTTGGAACCAGGATGGGAGGGGTGTGCCTAGGTCTAGCCCACTACTCCACAGGTCGTACCTTTAGTTTAAAAGTATAATTTACTGATCTGTGTGGCCAACTGTTTACCTTAATTACTGGTACACAGAATAAAAGAGATTTTAACCAGGTTTCTTTCAATAAACAACAAACTTATTAGTTTATTATGAAACCAGTTTGTCAAATAGAGATGCAAAGCTTATCAACGTAAAGTATAGAATATGGAAATGTACTAATTACTCCTTCGAAATACCTAAGTCACACACATGCAGTCACACACATGCAGACAATGAAAATAAAATAGAAATGGAGGAATTCTACCAAAGGTTAATTCGATGTTTTAAAGGCAAATGAGAGATGGAGGAGTACATTAAATAGTGTCCGGGTTTTATGGTTGGTCTCTCAGCACTGACCCGTGAAACAATCAATAACTCTGGCACTGCTTTTCAAGTGGACTCAAGGAATATTCAAGGGTACTCTATTCCAGCATTGAGAGAAACTCAGGAGAAGCTTGTGTTCACTTCCAACTGTGCACTGGCTCTGGACTGCAAAAGGCTGCTGTCTTTCTTCTCAAGCAGTTAGTCCTTCTCTTCTCAAAGCAAAACCAAAACCCGCTTTTAAAACACAATCTTCCAGGCACGGTTCTTTCTCAGAGCCATAAAAACCCATGTGACCCCCTTTGTACACCCGGGTCAAGAGGTTGACAGTTTTTTTACAACTGCTTAATTACCTTTTCTTGTAAAAGGATGCTTTTTCCAGGAATAGCTGGCAGAGTCCTGCATTAACTCTGCATTAAGGGACAGTGTCTTTTAAAACACACATTCTTCCAGAAACTGAACTGGACTAGCCATAATGCGCCAATAGCCAAGCTGTTCCAGTAACGCTACAGCACTGGCATCTACCTGGCAGTGTGGAAAATTGCTCAGGTATGTCCTGTGCACAAAAGACAGGACAAATCCAATTTCTGCCCCATCAGTCTACTCTCGATCATCGGTAAAGTGATGGAAGGGTCATCAGCAGTGCTATCAAGCGTAACTTGCTTAGAAATAACCTGCTCACTGATATTCAATTTGGGATCCGTCAAGTCCACTCAGTTCCTCACCTCAATACAGCCTTGGACAAAAGAGCTGAACTCCAGAGGTGAGGTGTGAGTGACTGCCCTTGACACCAAGGCCTCATTTGACAGAGTGTGGCATCAAGGAGCCCTAGCAAAACTGGAGTCAATGGGAATCAGGGGGAAAACTCTCCGCTGGTTGGAGTCATACCTAGCACAAAGGAAGATGGTTGTGGTTGTTGGAGGGCAATCATCTCAGTTCCAAGACATCACTGCAGGAGTTCCTCAGGGTAGTGTCCTCAGCCCAACCATCTTCAGCTGCTTCATTAATGGCCTTCCTTCCATCATAACAGCAGAAGTGGGGATGCTCGCTAATGATTCCACAATGTTTAGCACCATTTGCGACTCCTCAGGTACTGAAGACGTCCATATCCAAATGCAGCAAGACCTGGACAACAACCTGGACAAGTGGCAAGTAATATTTGTACCACACTTGTGCCAGACATGACCAACTCCTACAAGAAAAAATCTAACCAGTACCCCTTGACATTCAATGGCATTACCATCGCTGAATCTCCCACTATCAACATCCTGGGGGTTACCATTGACCAGAAACTGAACTAGACTAGCCATATAAATACTATGGTTACAAGAACAGGTCAGAGGCTAGAAATCCTGCTGTGAGTAAGGAATACTCTCCACTTGACTGGGTGAGTGCAGCTCCAAAAACACTCAAGAAGCTGGACGTCATCCCGGACAAAGCAACCCCCTTAATTGGTACCCCATCCACAAACATTCACTCTCTCCACTACCGACACACAGTAGCAGCAATGTGGGCCATCTACAATATTCAGGAGCTCACCAAGGCTCCTTCGACAGCACCTTCCAAACCCATGACCGCTAGCATCTGGAAGGACAAGGACAGCAGACACCTGGAAGTTTCCCTCCAAGCCATTCACCATCCTGATTTGAAAATATATCGCCGTTCCTTCACTGTCGCTGGGTCAAAATCCTGGCAGTTCCTTCTTAACAGCACTGTGGGTGTACCTACACACATGGACTGTAGCAGTTCAAGAAGGCAGCTCACTACCACCTCCTTGAGGGAAATTAAGGATGGGTGATAAATGCTGGTCTAGCCAGTGAAGCTCACATCTCATGAATGAATAAGAAAAAGATCGATTTTCCACTTCTCACGCATACCCTGAAACTGCTTACCAATAAATTGTGGACCATTATCCATAATGAACTCTCTAGGCACACCAAATAAACTGAAGATAGCACTTAGAGTGTGCATGACAGTTGTGCTTGATGTATTGTGCAATTGTCGAATAATGAGGTACTTGGTAAAGCAGTTGATGATGATGATGAAGTCAGTGCCATGGACATGAAAGAGGGGTTGGATGCAATTTTGGACCCTGGATGCGTAGAAACTTCATCTGGAATCAATGGTTCTTTGTGCTGATTTGGCATATACTCTTGACATGCATCACACTTCTTGACAATGACTTCAATGTCATTGTTCATACCCTGCTAATAGTGTCTCTCTTGTGAGTCTTCTTGTCCGAGTTATGCCCATGTGTGAGTGATGAAGTTGCTGACTAATATCAGGTTGCAAAGATTCCAGTATGATGACCTGCCTGCCTTTAAAATAACTCCTTAGGAGATGCCTGGCTTGTCCCGTTAAAGCCAAAATAGTCTTAGGTGTTCATGGACATGCTGAATTCCAATCAGGCCATCCTTCAGTGATGGTTTTCCACAGTGTCTGTGCTGTAGAATCTTTCACTGTTTCTTCTTGTAGCTGCTGGCATTTGCATTGCACAAAAAATGTAACAGATCAATGGACAGACTTGCATTCTCCTGCAAGTGTAATGCTGTAGCTCCCTTGAAACTGCCAATTTTGTCAGAAAATGCTGGACCTTTTATGTTAGGTCGTGAACTTAGGTGATGGTGGTAGTTTCTGCTGTATGAGGTCTGACTGCCTCCATGGGTTGTCACTAGTGCGTGATCATGGCATACTGATAGACCTGTGGTCACTGGGCCTTCAGTCTCTATGATGAAGAAACGTCTGTGACACCCAGGAGGATTGATTGTACTTGTCTCCAGGACTATAGATCCTAAACATGGAATTAGTGAACTGTTGTATGCTGAAAGTTGTGCAATAGTAGGTTTCACAATGGCCTTCCATGTCTGTGGATACGTACCTTTTAGAATTTGCAGGGGTAGTATGTTGGCACTTGCCCCTGTGTCAATCTTGGCTAATAATGAGGTCTGACGCATTATAATTTGAATTTTGGCAAACACTTTGGATGGTGTGATGGTATTTATGTTTTCCATGAGATTGACAGTGTAAAATGTCTGTTCACTGCTCTCCGTCTCGTTGTGCACTTCATCGCCATTTTCTGGTTTGTCAATCACCTCATGTATATGTTTCTGACGGGATACCAAATGGTGGTTCTTATTGCTTGAAGGTCCCTGTTGTGTACGGTCTGTTTGGATCAGTGCACGGATCTCTGTAGCTGCATCAGCCTTTGCTCTGGTGCACTGCCACTGCCAATGGCCCTTTCTGTCACATGCCTTACAGAATTGATGGAAAGCTGGGCATTTCCTTGGTGCATGCAGAAGGCCACACCTTCCATAGGTCTCGCTAGGTTTAGGTGTTCCAGTGAGTTCATCAACAATTGGTGTTGTACTTAAGACCTGTACGCTTTGTCGACCTGTGAGGATTACTTAATACTTACATCCATCCTTGAGTAGCTCTTCGCTGCTGTACGTTTTGGGCTTATCTAGCAGATCTTTCTGGAATGCTTCCATGGGAGTGGATGTGATCACCAACTCAACAATTATGTCTGCTAGCTCTGTGTTTGAAAAATCACAGTATGTACCCTTTTCTCTGCATCTGCTGATAGAGTGGTCTGTGGATTCTGTAGACTGTTGTCAAAATGACATGAATACTCGTTGATAAATATGGAAGTTTAACCTGACTCTGAACCGGTCTTCTAATGTAGTCCATATCTTCTGGGGATCCTTTAACTCTTCTGCTGTTAATCCTGACGTGTTCAGCCTCTGCAGACCTTCATTCCCAATTGCTAGGTGAATTTTTATGGCTTGCTTGCCTGGTTCAGACACACCTGAATCAAGAAACCAGAGCTCTGTACACTGTTTAAACATTTTCAATTCAGGTCAACTGCTTCCCCATTCAGACTGGGGAATTTTGTGGACATTCTGACAATGTCCCTGTGAGCTTCCTTCGGTTAAAGTACCCAGAATGAGTGTCGCGGTAGCTCCTTTCACGTCCTTTTCCAAAGCTGCACCCATTATAATCACAAGCTCTTCCCTGGCCCGATTTTTATGATGGCTTTGTTTACTTTTTTTTGTCTCTCCCTTGCTCGCTATTGATCCGGCCCACATCCTCGTCACTCGCCTTTCCCGATTAACCTGATGCAGGTCCTCTCGGTGCACTGTCCCACTCACCACAAGGGATCTGTCTGCCTCCCAGCTCTTTATCTGAGCATTCTAGGCTCTGTGTCTTCCAAGCTTTTCTGTGCAGTCGTCATGCTGCAATTTCAACACTGTCTGATGCTGCAGCTTTTTTGCGGTCTGACCAAAATATCAAGGGTCATCTCATGCCATGTAGCATGATCAAGGACTGTTACCATATCATGCCTGTACTTAATCTTGCTGTCGCACTGAGCACCATGTTGTTTAGAAGGAACCACTGCTGCACACCATTTTGCGTGTGTTATAATGACATAAAAACACCAATCACTCAAAAGGGATTGGGTAAACACGTTGTGGGTTCATTTATTGAGACTGAGCACATGAGAATAGGTATACATGAACATAAAACATGAATACATCAGAGCTGCAGAGCTATGTACATGTGCTCTGCTGAAATCAAAAATGAAACTAAAACTGGATCACATGACACACTTCTTATCTAGTGATGCCATGCTGCAATCCCTTAAAGGCATATTATAACAACCACCACTGCCAACAATGACTGGCAATAATCACCAGAAACATCAGCCACAACCCAACAAGCATGACTGAACCACATCACCCAGCATCAACAACCTCCATCACCTTATATTTATAAAGCACATTTAAGATAACGGAAAATCCAAGATGCACAGAAGCATTATAAAGAAAGTATGACAGCAAACCAGATAAGGAGATATTAGGTCAAATGACCAATCCAACAGCCAAAGAAGTTGGTTTTAAGGTGTGTCTTTAAGAAAGAAAGTGAAGGAGAGATGCAGAGAAATTTAGGGAGGGTATTTCAGAGTTTGAGCTTGGTAATTGAAGGCACAGGTGCCAATGGTTGAGCGACTAAAATTGGGGATGCACAAGAGGCTAGACTTAGAGGAAATATCTCAGAGGGTTGTGGGCTGGAGAAGATTACAGAGATGGACCATAAGACCATAAGACATAGAAGCAGTAGTAGGCCATTCAGTCCACCGAGTCTGCTCTGTCATTCAATGAGATCATAGCTGATCTGGTAATCCTCAACTCCACTTTCCTGCCTTTTCCCCATAGCCCTTGATTCCCTTAGTGATTAAAAATCTGTCTATCTAAGCCTTGAATATATTTAGTGACCCATCCGCTACAGCCCTCTGCGGTAAAGAATTCCACAGATTAACTACCCTCTGAGAGAAGAAATTCCTCCTCATCTCTGTTTTACATGGGTGACCCCTTACTCTGAGATTATGTCCACTGGTCCTAGACTCTCCCGCAAAGGGAAACAACCTCTCAGCATCTACCCTGTCAAGCCCCCAAAGAATCTTATATGTTTCAATAAGGTCACCTCTTATTCTTCTAAACTCCAATGAGTACAGGCCCAACCCACTCAACCTCTCCTCTTAAGAAAATATCTCCAGACCCAGGATCAACCTGGTGAACCTTCTCTGGACTGCCTCCAATGCCAATATATCTTTCCTTAGATAAGGGGACCAAAACTGTTCACAGTATTCTAGGTGTGGTCTAAATGGTGCCTTGTATCGTTTTAGCAAGACTTCCCTACTTTTATATTTCATTCCTTTTGAAATAAAGGCCAACATTCCATTTGCCTTCCCTATTACCTGATGAATCTGTATGCTAGCTTTTTGTGATTCAAGCATGAGGACCCCCAAATCCCTCTGTGCTGCAGCTTTCTGCAGTCTTTCTCAATTTAAATAATATTCAGCTCCTCTATTCTTCCTGCCAAAGTGCAAAACCTCACATTGTTACCAGATGAGGTGGTGGGGGTGGGGGGGGGGGGGTTTGGTGGGGTGGGGGTGTGGGTGCAAGGCCATGGAAGGATTTAAAAACAAGAATGAGAATTTTAAAAATAAGATGTTGCTTGACCAGGAGCCAATATATGTCAACGAGCACAGAGTTGATAGGGGAATTGGGTGGTGTGATTTAGGGCAAGAGTAGCAGAGTTTTGGATAACCTCAAGTTTATGGAGGATTGAATGTGGATTTCAATAATAGATGAGCTGAGACAAGAATGAATTTGTCTATGTTACTGAAGTGAAAGTAGGCAGCCTTAGTGATGGCACAAATATGAGGTTGGAAGCTCATCCTAGGATCAAATGTGGCACCAAGGTTGCGAACAGATTGGCTTAGTCTCAGATTGTTACCAGAAAGAGGGGTGGAGTTTTTAAAAAAATCATTTACAGGATGTGGGCTTCGCTGGCTGGGCCAGCATTTATTGCCCATCCCTAGTTGCCCTTGAGAAGGTGGTGGTGAGCCAACAGCAACGAACACAGGAGAAAACTGGCCTATGATTGGAGAAGCAGCTCCTTGCAGAATCTTTCATTGAACTTATTCGTAGTTTGAATACTGGCTCTGTGGGCTGGATACAGAGGCATGGCAGGCTGGATTCGACCCATGGGCCGGGGGTTGGACAAGCCTGTTGTAAATGGTAGGCAAGTTTTAGAGAATTAGGTGAGTTACTTGCTGCAGAATTCCAAACTTCTGACCTGCTCTTGTAGCCAGACTATTTATAAGGTTGGCCATGTTTAGTTCCTTGTCAATAGTAATCCCTAAAATACTGATGGTCAGGGGTTGAACAATGGCAATGCTGTTGAATGTCATGGGGAGATGGTTAGATTCTCTCTTGTTGGAGATGGTTATTTCTTAGCACTTGTGTGGCGCAAAAATTCCTTGCTACTTATCAGCTCAAGCCTGAATGTTATCCACATTTTGATGTATATGGACACAGACTGCTTCAGTATCTGAAGAATTGTGAATGGTGCTGAACATTGTTATTGCAATCATCGCATTTATCGGCGAACGTCCCCACTTTTGACCTTATGATGGAAGGAAGGTTATTGATGGAGCAGCTGAAGATGGTTGGGCCGAGGACACTACCCTGAGGAACTGCTGCAGTGATGTCCTAGGACTGAGATGATTGACCTTCAACAACCACAACCATCTTCCTTTGTGCCTCCAACATGATGAGAATCAGCGGCACAGGAGGAATTGCAGAATTGGGCATGTGAGAAGCAGGGACAGGAAAATTATTGGGGGTATAATGGACTTGCAGTTACTGATATATTGGAGAATGGGGGTATTGGGGCATAGGGATATTGGAGTATTCTGGAGGACGTAGTTTATACAAATTGTGGGATTTTAAGATAATGAGAGACACTCCTCACTCTCTAATTCAGCACAATTGATTCAATGGGATATCTTTTTGACTTGCTTAGTAAATCAGAATCATTTGTTAAAATAAAAAGAATCATCTTTAAAAGGACTAAAATAAGAAAAAGTAAAATAGAAGTAAAGAGCTTACAATTGACTAGTTCAATTCACAGTTCAACAGGAAGTTCAATTGACTAGTTGTTTTTTTCTCCTGCTATCATTTTTGCATACTCGTTGAATTATATTTTATGGAAGTTCAGAATGAGTCAGATGAGTTTGACTTTGTACAGTTGCAGTGATTGAGAAATCAGCACCCAAGAGGTTAACCTTTCAACTCAGTCATGTGAAAGCACAGGAAGTCATTTCTACATCCTGGCATTGCTAGTGATTCCTGAGCTTTGTTTTAAATCAGTTGAGAAGAATGAAGGTTACGGCTGCCGTGGTGTGTCTGCTGTTCTGGGCAGCGAGAGAGGTTGATGCAAGACCACCCTGTAATTATCCTCCTGCTCAATGGTGCAGCTCATATCAAATCGCAGTTGCCTGTCAGGTACAGTTCTGAGCTTTGAAAGCTGATTAAATTCTTAAACTATGATTTATAACAAAGCTGTCTTTAAATTGGAATTTAATCTGAATGCTTTCCAAATTTACATATTTTGTGTCTTTTTTAAAACTATTTCCTGCAAAAATAGCAGTTTACTGTTCCAAGATTTGTGGAAGTATTAAAGAGACAAGCAAAGTTCACATGATCTACAGGCAGAATCGCTCGTTATAGGGTCAGAGGGCTAAAGGCATTGTTTGCACATTGCTCAAAGTCATCTTTCTGAAAAGAGAAGAATTTAAAAGTCAAGACGTTGCTTGACTGGGAGCCAATGTAGGTCAAAGAGAACAGGGTTGATAGGGGAACAGGACTTGTTACAAGTTAAAACATGAGCAGCAAAACTTTGAATGACCTGAAGTTTACAGAGAGTAGAATGTAGCAGACCAGCTAGGATAGTGAAGTCTAGAGGTAGCAAAGGCATGAATGAGAGTTTCAGCAGCAGATGAACTGAGGTAGCAGGAAAACTGGCAATGTTATACAGGTAGAAATGGTGGCTTTAGTGATGGCATTAATATAAGGTTGGAAGATCATCTTAGAATCAAATGTGACACCAAGGTTGGGAACAGAGTGGCTTAATCTCAGTTGCATGTGAGAGGGATGGCTTCAGTAGCTAAGGGACAATGTTTGGAGCGGGGATTGAAAAAAAGATCTTCAGTGTTCCCAATATTTAGTTGATGGAAATTTTTACTCATCCGATACTGGATATCGGATAAGCAGCCTGATAATTTAGCAACAGTGGAGGAGCAGAAAGAGGTGGTGGTGAAGTAGAGCTGGGCGTACGTGTAAAAATTAACACTGTGCTTTTGGATGATCTCACTGAGGGGCAGCATGCAAATGAGAAATAGGAGGGGGCTAAGGATAGAAGCTTGAGGGACTCCAGAGGTAACAGTGTGGGAGCAGGAAGAGAGGCTATTGTAAGTGATTCGCTGGCCACGATTATCTAGACAAGGATGGATTCAGGTGAGAGCAGCCCTACCAAGCTGGATGACAGTGGAGAGGTGTTGGAGGAAGATGGTGTGGTCAAACCGTGTCAAAGGCTGCAAACAGGTCGAGATGCACAAGGAGGAAACCTTTATTTGTCACAGACACAGAGGTTGTCATTACTGTCGGAGGGAATCAAACATGTAGTTCCAGGAAAGATGCAAATTAATTTGGGAGGTAACAACACGTTCAAAAACTTGGGAGAGGAAAGAGAGGTTGTAGATGAGACGGTAGTTTGCGAGGACACTAGAGACAGAAGTGAGTTCAGACGGGAACATTAAAGGAAGTTCGGGTAATTAGACAAATTGAAACCCAATTTTGCTCTTCTAAATGTACTAATTAGTGCTTAAGCATAGATCCACTGATGCCAGCTGGCCCCTAGTTAAATGCGAGGGGCAAAGAGCAAGTACGGTGTCTGCTGTGGTTTAGTTGGTTGCACTTTGCCCTCTGATTCACAAGATTGTTGGTTTAAGTTCCATTCCTGGACTTGAACACAAATATCAAAACTGACATTCTAGCGCAGTACTGAAAGAGTGCTGCACAGTTGGCGATGCTGTCTTTCAGAAGAGGCGTTAAACTGACACCCCGTCTTCCCGCTCAGGTGTATGTGACAGATTCCATAGTCATTGTTCCAGAGAAGAGCAGGAGAGTTATCTCCTGGTATCCTGGCCAATATTTATCCCTCAATCAACATCCCAAATAGGTTATTTGGCCATTAACACAGTGCTATTTGTAGGAGGTTGCTGTGCATAAATCAGCTTTTGTGCTTCTTACAACGGTGGTTTCATGTCAAAAAAAGACTCCTTTGGCCATAAAGTACTTTGAGATCTCCAGTGGTTATGGAAGGTGCTATATAAATGCAATCTTTCCCTTCTTCCCAGAGGGCATGGCTGAGATATTAAATGAGTGCTTTGCACGTGTCTTTACAAAGAAAGATGATATTGCCAAAATCACAATGAAAGAAGAGGGTAGCTGAGATACTGTAAGGATAAAAATTGATATAAAGAGGAAGTACTAAAAGGCTGGCTCTACTTAAAAGTAGACAAGTAAGTACAAGTAACAACTGTGCCAGGCAATGAGTATCTCCAGAAGGACAGCATCTGACTATCACATCTTGACATTCAATGGCATTACTATCGCTGAATCACACAGAATCACAGAATCATACAGTGCAGAAGAGGCCCTTCGGCCCATCTAGTCTGCACCGACGCATGAGAAACACCTGACCTACCTACCTAATCCCATTTACCAGCACTTGGCCCATAGCCTTGAATGTTATGACGTGCCAAATGATCATCCAGGTACTTTTTAAAGGATGTGAGGCAACCCGCCTCCACCATCCTCCCAGGCAGTGCATTCCAGACCATCACCACCCTCTGGGTAAAAAAGTGTTTCCCCTCATCCCCCCCTAAACCTCCTGCCCCTCACCTTGAACTTATGCCCCCTTGTGACTGACCCTTCAACTAAGGGGAACAGCTGCTCCCTATCCACTCTGTCCATGCCCTTCATAATCTTGTACACCTCGATCAGGTCGCTCCTCAGCCTTCTCTGCTCCAATGAAAACAACTCAAGTCTATCCAACCTCTCTTCATAACTTAAATGTTTCATCCCAGGCAACATCCTGGTGAATCTCCTCTGCACCCCCTCCAGTGCAATCACATCCTTCCTATAATGTGGCGACCAGAACTGCACACAGTACTCCAGCTGTGGCCTCACCAAGGTTCTATACAACTGCAACATGACCTCCCTACTTTTGTAATCTATGCCTCGATTGATAAAGGCAAGTGTCCCATATGCCTTTTCCACCACCCCACTAACGTGCCCCTCTGCCTTCAGAGATCTATGAATACACACGCCAAGGTCCCTTTGTTCCTCAGAACTTCCTAGTGTCATGCCGTTCATTGAATACTTCCTTGTCAAATTACTCCTTCCAAAGTGTATCACCTCACACTTTTCAGGGTTAAATTCCATCTGCCACTTATCTGCCCATTTGACCATCCCGTCTATATCTTCCTGCAGCCCAAGACACTCAACCTCACTGTTAACCATCTGGCCAATCTTTGTGTCATCCGCAAACTTACTAATACTATCCCCCACATAGTCATCTATGTTGTTTATATAAATGACAAATAATAGGGGACCCAGCACAGATCCCTGTGGTACGCCACTGGACACGGGCTTCCAGTCACTAAAGCAGCCTTCTGTCATCACCCTCTGCCTCCTACAACTAAGCCAATTTTGAATCCATCTTATCAAATTACCCTGTAATCCCCCACTATCAACTGGGGTTACCAGGGGCTGGGAATCCTGTGGCGAGTAACCCACCTCCTGACTCCCCAAAACCTGTCCACCATCGACAAGGCACAAGTCAGGAGTGTGGTAGAATACTCCCCACTTGCCTGGATGAATGCAGCTCCAACAGCACTTAAGCAGCTGGACACCATCCAGGACAAAGCCTCCAGCTTTATTGACACCCCATTCACCACCTTAAACATTAAGGCCAGAATCTCTGCACAGACTGAGAGGCTCTCCACCTTTGCGAAAATGGTAGCTAAGGCCTAGACCTGGAAGTCCTGCCCTCGAGCCCGGCCTCCACAATTTTCACAGGAGTAGGGGAAATGGAATGGGTTCTAATGTCCATATCCATGGTTCACAGAGGCAACTGTACATGTTAAAGTGCAGCTGCCTCAATCGGATCTGATTTTGGTGAGTGGGATGTCCAAAACATGACTTGTGCACTTTAGACCTGGTAGGAGAAGGTATAAAGTTGCCGGAGTTCTTTGGAGAAATAGGTCTGTTGGAATTCTAATTTAATTTAATTCTAATGCCAATCTAATCAATTCTAACTAAATTGGCAGGGGGATGAGCACCAGAATATAGAAATAGAAAGGAGGAATAAGCTGCATAAAGTGAGTGTGTTGGACAGTACTAGTCCAAAAGGAAATAGTTTCATATAAGCAGGTTTAAGGGGGGGTTACCCCTCTTAAACCAGCTTATATTTCACCTCTTATCTATTTTTCCTTAGTGATGATGAAGAGTCATAAGGACTCGAAACGTTAACTGTGTTCCTCTCCGCAGATGCCGTCAGACCTGCTGAGTTTTTCCAGGTATTTTTGCTTTTTTTCTAGATTTCCAGCATCTGCAGTATTTTGCTTTTATGGAAATAGTTTCATATTGAATAGGAATAAACTAAACTACTAAGAACAGAAATACAGAATTTGGATATGTAAACACACCAAGTGTGATGAATAAGATTGGTGAGTTACAAGTATAAATAGCTGTGTGGGAATACATTGTAGAAACAATAATGGTAACGTAGCTTAAAAATGGTAAGGACTGAGCGCTTAATATTCAAAGATACAAAGTGTTCAGAAAAGATAAGAAGTGGGGCTGGGTTGGCTGTACTGATTAGAAAGACATTGTAATGTTGGACAGAGAGGATGTCCTTGAGGGGACAAGGAAAGAATCCATTTGGTTAGAGTTGAGAACCAAGAAGGATTATGATCACCCTAATGGGTCTATTCTCTAGGTTTCCAAATAGTGAGTGAGAGAGAGAGGAGCAAATCTGCAGTCAAATAACAGAGATATGCAAGAACCATAAAGTGGTGATATTGAGGGAGTTTAGTTACCCAAATATTAATTGGGATCATGTTACATTAAAGGATAATGGGGGGAGGAATTTCTGAAATGTATTCAAGAAAACTTCCTTGACCAATATGTTCTTAGTCCAACTAGGAAAGAGGCATTGCTGGATCTGGTGCTGGGGAATGAGGTGGGCAAAGTGGACCAAATGTCTATGGGGGAACAGCTGGATTATATAGGATGTAGGCACAGAAACAGACCATTTGGCCCAAACAGTCCATGCTGCTGTTTATGCTCCACTTGAGCCTCCTTCCATCTTTCCTTATCAAAATCAATTATCCTAACGCTCTATTCCCTTGGAAGATTATGGTAGGATTTTCTACTATCTCCACCCGCACTGCAATCAGCAACCTGGGATGGAAACCTATCCGGTCCAGGTGACTTATCCACTCCAAGTATAGCCAGCGTTTCCTGTACATCTTGCCTATCAATTTTCACCCCATCCACTAACCTCCACCATCTCCATTTCCACCAATATGTTATTAGCATCTCCTTCCTTTGTAAACATTGATACAAAGTACTCATTAAGTATTCTAGACTTGCACTGTTTCTCCAAGCATATATCACCCTCTTTGTCTCTTATAGGACTGACTCCAAGGGCAGAACCGTCCCAGATTTGCACAAAGTACAGTAGCTGGTGGGAAAAAAGTTGTTTTATCCACCGGCTGCAATGGCGGCTTTTCACGCCATATTGTCCCATTCCTGGCGCGTCCTGCCTCATGCATAATGCATTCACAGAAAGCACGCTGGATCGCTGGCGGGCAAGCTTGGGATTGCCCACTCCACTGTGACCTCAGCGCTTCCTCGCTCAGCGCTATATTTAAAGCACACCAGAACGCAGCCTACTTCATGTCTACAGGCCAGGACTGCTGCAGGTCACAGAAGGCCCTGAAAGCATAGAAGACTGCAGCCCCCAGGGGCACCAGCTGGACACAGTGGAAGGCTGCCGCAATGTCCTCTATACCTGCTCTGGCTGCAGGAGGTCCACCAGAGTCATCAATCTGGCCTGAGAGGCGATGGCAGCAGCGGTCAGTAAGTTCCTGCAGTGGCAATGCGGGAGAGAAAAAGGGCACCTCGGCTTCCCTCCAGGTCCTCCTTCCCCCTCAAGGTGTCAGGCCGGGGCTCTCGGGCATCCGAAGGGAGGAGGAGTGGCAGCTGGACACCTCTGGGTCATCCATGTGGGAATCTCAGAAGCTGTCTGCTCCTTCCAAGTCCCTTTTGCCTGTGACCCCCTCAACCTGTCCTCTGTCACTGCAGAGCGAGCAGCTAGCCCACAGGAGGACAGCCAAGGGGCCCCCAAGGCCTTGGCTCTCCAGAGAACGCACAGCAAGGTCATCAGAGGCATCAGGGCCAAACATTGCACAGGATGTCTCCACCCCTGCGGCGGATGTCAGGGCAGCACCTAGAAGAAGTGGTAGGCCTAGAAAAGTTAAAAGAATTTCTGATCACGTGGTTGCACGCGTGAAGCAACCCTCACTCCACTAGCAGTTCATCTGCATGCAGCCGGACCACAAGTGATTCAGGAGAGAAATATTTGTGTGTGTGGCAGGGTCTTTCAGAGCCTTGTGCAAGCACTCTCCCCTGCACGCGGAGCCTTCCTCAATCACTGTCATCTCAATATCCTGAGCATTTTCAATGCTGCCTGCTGGCATTCTCTCAGGTGCCCATCTGAGCTGACCTGCATCCCCGCCTACCCACTGCACTCCCATGCAGAACCTGTGCCATCCGCTCGCTTTTGATTTTGACAATGGTGGTCGTAGTCAGATTTTTGCTTAACTCCCCTGTCCTTTTCCCTCCCCCAGTCACCCATGTCCTTTCCCCCATCACTGTGGACACCTTCCCACCGCCCCCCTACCCCACACCCGCCGCCCAACATCACCCTCCACCTCCCCACCGTCACCTACCAACCCAAGCCCTTGTCTTTCCAGGATGTGCAGGTGAATGAGCACCATCCCTACCTTCCTGAGAATCCCACCCCTATCCACATTGACCCGAATTACCTCCTCCTTCCCACCCCCAGAGTCTGTGTCTATCTCAGTCCCCACCAACCACCCTCGCCATCCCTTCTACTGCTATGGACGCATCCTCAACCTCCCACCCTTCTGGTTCCCTCTGCCCCCTCTTACACTCACCATTCCCTCCTACTACACCCACCCTCAGTTCACTCCCCAGGAGGTGATCATTGACTCCACAGACCCCTCCCTTGCACGTTCACCTGGACATCCCCCCCCAACCCCCTTACTCCCTCCTTCACTCTTATTCCCTCCCCCCCTACCTCCTGGACACCTTCCTCCTCCTGGACTCCTTCCCCCCTCTGAACTCTTTCCTTACGCCTTGCTCTCCCCTTACACCTACCTCCCCACTTGCCGCATTCTCCCTCATTACACCCTCATCCCCATACTCCCTCCTCCCCCTCTCAACCTCACCCCCGACACCTTCCTCTCCCACTTACAGTTTGACCTTCCTCTCTTCCTCCTCCCACCCTGCCGATCACCTGTAGCAGCCCATGGCCAAGACCATGCTGTTCCGAAGCAGACCTGAGACATCAGCGGAGGCCTCCCACCTTCCATAAGCTGCTTCGCAGTGGAGCCATGTCCATGAGAATCCAGCCAGCGTGTGATGCACGTGTTCCTCCAGGGTCCAGAGTTGTAGGGCTCCAGCATCTTCTGCTCCTCCAATGTTCGCGATCTGAGCAATACCCTAACAGTAAATCCCGACTTCACATTACACTTGTCTAGATGTGTTCTGGCTGACGTGTTTTCCTGCTGGTGTAACAGCAAATCTGGTGTGGGGGATGTTTCCGGTCAGGTTTACTTTGCATCCCATGAGCGGAATACAAAGCTGGTTCATGCTGGTGTCCAGCAGGATTGGGGTTCCCTCATGGCGGACACCATCGGATGATCCGTCTGTGCTTTCATGCTGGTGTGAAGCCAATTTTTGGCCTACTCACCATTTTGTTCCCCTGTCCCACACCCACCCCCACCCCACCCCTGCCAAGATGCCCGCACCAATGGGGCTGAAAAAATTCTGGCCCAACTCTTATGACCATCTTATTATTTACAAGCTGTTAGAAGATTTTAAGTTTCCTTTTATGTTAACTGCCATTCTATTCTCTTATTCTCTCTTTGCCAGTCTCATTTTACTTTTAACTTCCCCTCTCAACTCAATGTATTCGGCCTGGTTCTCACTTGAAGAATTCACCTGGCATGTAAACGCCCTCTTTTTTTTCATTCCACCATATTCTCTATCTCCCTCATCACCCAAGGAGAGCCCTGGCTTTGGTTCCCCTATCTTTTGCCCTTGTTGGAATGTACCTCGCCTGTACCCGAAACATCTCCTCCTTAAAGATCACCCATTGTTCCATTAGTTTATCTTGTCAGTCTTTGGTTCCATTTTAGTCCTCTTCTCATTCCATTGAAATTAGCGCTTTTCCAATTTAAAAGTTCTACTTTAGATTGTTCCTTGCCCTTTTCCATTACTAATCTAAACCTTTATGATCAATGATCACTCTTACCAGCATATAGTCACCAAGAAATTCAGTTGGAAATTCAGAAGAAACTTCTTTAACCAAAGAGTGGTGAGAATGTAGAACTCACTCCCACATTGAGTGGATGAAGCTAATATTTTAGATTTGTTAAAGGGGAAGCTGGACAAGCATACGAGGGTGAAGGGAATATGGGGTTAAGATGATAGATTTAGATGAGGAAAGATGGGAGGAGGCTCAATAGGGAATATATACTAGCATGGACTGGTTGGGCCAAATGGCCAGTATATCCAATGTCATCCCAAGTAACTTGCTTTGCATTCTCTTGAGTGTAGATGTCTGAGGGATGTTCTGATCAAGGCTTTTAAAATCACAAAATAATTAGGGAGAAACTATATCTCCCCCCTTTCCCCCCATGAAAAAGTCCAGAACAAGGGGAACAATTTTAAAATTAGTGTTAAACCATTCAGGGGTTAAATCATGAGGGACTTTTGCACATAATGGATGGTGAAAATTCGGAAATGCTGTTCCTGGTTGGATGCTGGGAGTCAGTTGGAGTTTAAGACTGAGGTTGATGGGTTTGTAGTTGGTGAGGAAGTGGAAGGATCTGGATCATAGGAAGGTAAATGGAATTGGGGATCAGGTCAGCCTTCATCTAATGAAACAGTGAAACGGGCTAGAGAGGTTGAACAAATTTCTGCTGCTCTTAGGGACAACATGTGATATTAAACTAAAACCTGCTGTGTTCTCTCTTCTCCCTATCTCCCCCTCATAGGTGGAACACGAGTGCTTGGAGTACAAGCTGAAGAAGAAGGCTGATCCCGTTGTGATCAGCTTATACTATGAGAGTCTCTGTGGAGCATGTCGTAGCTTTCTCATGCTTCAGCTTTATCCTACCTGGCTGATGCTGAATGACATAATGAACATCACACTTATCCCATATGGAAATGCAATGGTGAAGTACATCAATACTTATGGTAACAGTGGTCAAAGGGGAGAGATCAAAGGTGAGGCAGGTAGGCCAGGAGGGTTGGGGGAAGGGCAGGCAGATAAAGGCAAGTGAGCAGCGCCCATCATAGGTAGACTGGGTGAGGAAGGAGGAAAGAAGAGATGAAGCCAGGCAATGAAGGAGAGAGAGGTCAGGATCCTGTGGCAATTCCACTAACTCATAACTTCTGTTTCTGTACAATCTAAATTCAATCAAAAAAGGAATAAGGGAGACTTGAGTTCAGCAGACATCATGGTTCAACTTTACTCAGTAACAAAGGTGGGATTTATATTTTTATAAGTTAGTGACAAACTCTGTATAGTTAGTCTAATGTGCTAAGGAAAGTATTCAGCCCATTCTTATCCCATTCTGGTTCTATTCTTGTCTCTCTAATCATAGCTCGAAAATCACTTGCAATGGCTTCTCTTTCTGTAACTGCACTGTTACCTCTGGTGTACCACAAAGTACCTGATTTTGCCCTGCCTCAGCACATCTTCTGCTGAAATCCACAATTATGCCTTTGTTACCTCGAGACTTGACTATTCCAACACACTCCTGGTTGCTCTCACACATTGTTCCCTCCATAACATTGAGATCATCCAAAACTCTGCTGCCCACGTCTTAACGTGCACCAAATGCTGTTCACCTATCACCCTTGTGCTCGCTGACTTACATTGGCTCAGCCAAGCGATATCTTTATTTTAAGATTGTCATCCTTGTTTTCAAATCCCTCCATGGCCTCACCCCTCCCCATCTCAGTAATCTCCAAATTTACAACATTCGAAGATACCTGCGATCCTCTAATTCTAGCCTCTTGACTGTAGTATTAATGGTTAATAGCTATTATGCTAACAGCTAAAATACATCATCAGTGATATCAGATCATGTGTCACTGGGACTCAGAGATGCTTCTGGAAGGAGCTTCATGCTTATCCATCCTGTACATAGTTGTATATAGTTGATAAATATTTGGAAGTTCCTAGATGTCTTATTTCCAATCGTCTCCGTTAAATACACCCTGGACCATTTCTGATGATATTTAATGGTGGCAGCAGTAAACTTACCAAATAGCAAGGATTCCCAAAGAAACTGCTGGTAGCGGGAAAGTGAAAGCCATCGAAAATAAAACAGAGAGGGAACAACTGTGGCAAAGTATCAGAAGGAAAAGTGCCACTGGAATCCCAAGACAGTTGATTAAAATAACAGACCATCATGAAAAAAATCCTACCTCCACCTCACTCCTGGAAGGTCCTGGCCAAGCAGCACACCGGCAAACCTGGTGTTGTAGGTTCAACGGATATACGATTGCTTTGGGATTAGCCTAGAAGCCTGATAAAGAACAGGTCAGCACACCCCTTCATTCCATTAGCTGCAGCGCAGACAACATTTTAATAAGACAGGGTGTTAATGAGGACACAGCAACCTATAAGGAGATTATGAAGGCCTTTGATTCATATTTCAGTCCTTGGAGGAACATTACTATAGACCGGGCAATGTTTAACAGGCACACTCAGGAATCTGGAAAAAGTATTGATTTTTTTTTCAGTAATGACCTGTATTGGCTGATAGTTGAGAGAATGGGGCTTTAAAGAAGGAACTCATCTGAGACCACATTGTGGTGAGTGTGCTTGATGAAGCCCTACCTGATTTTCTGCGGTCCAGAAAAGACCTAACATTGTCCAAGGTAGCTCAATTAGCGAGACAGGCTGAGCTAAGGAAGCAGTTTTAATCCAGGGTTAATTAGACTATTGACTCAGTCCAGTTTGTGAGCAATAAATGTACCAGCACACCCACTAAAAAGCAGACCCAGAATGAGAAGAGGGTGGTCACCACCATTACCCAGTGTTCCTGTTGTGATGCAGTAAAATCCCATTGACACAAAGACTGTCCCACCATACTGCAGAGTGTAATTCCTGCAGGAGGCACGGCCATTATAAAGCCACTCCAGAAAACCAACATTTAAAGGGAGACCAATTGGATCAAGTAGTGTCCAAGGAATAGAAAATACAGAGGAACACACAGTGCCTTTCTTGGGGGAAGTTGCAAAATCCAAAGAGACATTTTGGAATGCGAAGATCATAGTCAATGGCCACAAAAACAATTTT
Source organism: Cetorhinus maximus (assembly GCF_964194155.1). NCBI lineage: Eukaryota > Metazoa > Chordata > Chondrichthyes > Lamniformes > Cetorhinidae > Cetorhinus > Cetorhinus maximus. The sequence continues at coordinate 122,052,097 of NC_135891.1, forward strand.
AAATTGGACACGGGAGCAGGAGTGTTCATCCTTTCTGATACAGTACAGTATCAGAAGCCTGAGTTTCTCCAGCTACCTACCATTTGACTCCACAGTCGAGGGGCCAATTCCACTCTAGGTCCAAGGGCAGATGTACTCGTTAATTCATTTATTTTGTTGTGAATACTGAACACCTTTTAGTAAAAAGTCATAAATTTTGCCTTTTTACCATTTTTTCCCCCTTTGGCCCTATTTGCTGCTTTTTTATGTTTGTACACTCTGTCCCTTCCTGTCATACTCTGGGTATCAATACCTATATAGCTGCCCTGCAAGGCTGCCATAGCCTTTTGCTTTGTAAGCCTATGTATGCCCTCTCCAGAATCCTTCCCCCTGCCTCTATAGCTCACTTCACAGCTCTAGTTATTCGATTCGCCAAGACACTGGTCCCTTTATCAGGGTCAGTTGGCTTGTTAACAGGTTCACCTACCTACCGTGTTATGGGGTGAGCTGGGGAGTGGGTGGGAAGGTGGTAGGTTGGGTACCCGTCCTATTGGCACATCACACACCGCCTACCCCCCCCACCCCCCACCCCCCCCACTCCTCTCCACCCCAAAACACCGAAAACATGCCTGGCAGGGAAATGCAAAATCCAACCCCATGTATGGGAAAGCTTTTTTTAAAAAAAAAATGCCAATTATTTTGAAGTTTATGCTTTCCTAAAAAAAAAGTACTTTTACTACAATCGTTAAAAGTGTCAACCATCCAGGCCTTTAAAATATTAATAGTGGAAACCACAAACAATTGACAGAATAGATCTCGGAGAAGGAATTGTCAATCAAGCAATGGTTTCCCCTGGGGGTAGCTGTTTCAACAGACTAATGGGTATCTGGGCTCTCAGCCAAGCCTTATTTTGCATCAAAAACAGAAAATGCTGGAAAAACTCAGCAGGTCTAACGGCATCTGTGGAGAGAGAAACAGAGTTAACGTTTTGAGTCCTCATGACTCTTAAGAGTCTCTCCTCATTTTGTATTCTTGGCATAATGCCCCCCCCCACCCCCCTGCCACCCTGTTAGTCAATAGCATAATAGCTGTTAACCCTTTATACTACATCTCCTCCCCAAGTCTTTCATCCTACTCATTAACTATTTAAACATCCAACATCCCCACACCCCCCACCCATTTCCCCTTCACAGTCTCTTGTATTGATGGCATCAATCTCCAACTATGTTCTTGGCTTTTAAGAGGATGTGTGGAACTTATGCTCTCCATATTCTTCCTAGAACACACTTGAATCAGTAGACAGAGATTCCTGTTTCTGGTGTACAGCATAAAGGTGATGAACAGACATTGTCTCTCTCTCTTTTTCGAACTTGTACTCCCTTTGTCGATTGTGCTGCTGGCTGCTCTCTTGAAGGAACAAACTGAAGAATGAAAATTATTCTCAAGTGGAGTTGATGATACTTTGTTAAAACTGAGGGGTTTTGTCTTTCTGCTGCTGGTTGGTCAGCATGTGCACACTCTGCTTTCATGTCAGTGTGAGTTTGCTGTTCACGAGGTATTGGCATCTGGAGAGCTTTAGTGGTCAAGGCAACACCCGGACTAGAGCTGAATACACTATTACCTCGGGGTTCTGTTACTATACAGTGTTTTACTGGATTAGGTTGTTGTTCTGCTTCTTCTAGATTCAGAGAAATCACACTTCCTCATTCATCTGAAGTGTGTATGAAATCAATAGCTAGTGTATTAGCAGGTCTCAGTCACTTCCTCTTCAGCCTTGACCTCCAGGCTTGAGGATTCAGTTTTATGTTCTGCATTGGTCTCCTTGGTCATTGTTGGAGCTTCTGTTCCTTGTTTCTCTTCATGAAAGTCAGTGCCTGCACCAGGTTATTCAATGTCATTGCTGTCCTTACCAGAATAATCAGGTGGGTTGGCAGCTTGGTCACATTGTTCAGTAATGTTCTGGTCACACACATTAGTGATATCTTGGTTATTGTCCTCATCCACTCTCTCCTCAAAAAGTAATGCAAGGTCGAGAATTTCCTCCTCTAGCTGGAGAGTGGTGGTCCAAGCTCCATCTGCATCCACCTCTCCTCAGAGTAACACAATTTCCAGAATGTCCTCCAATGGCTGCAGGTATGGAGTTTTCTCGATGGAGACTAGTTCAAACCATTCTGGGTCACCTTGGGTTTCCACTGTTATTGGTAAATAAAGAAGCCGCAAAGCTATAAAAAATTCTCTACTTATTAAAGAGCAATCTTGATTATGAATAACATAGAGTGTTGGTGAGCGCTCTTCTATTATATTGGCGGGAGTGCCAAAAGGGCAGGTACCCAACCTACCACCTTCCCTCCCGCTCCCCAGCTCACCCCATAACATGGTAGGCAGGTGAGCTTGCTGGCAAGCCAATTGACCCTGATAAAGGGACCAGTGTCTTGGAGAATCGAACAATTAGGGCTGTGGAGAGAGATTTAAATTAAATAGAGGCGGGGCTGGGGGGGTTTCTAGAAAGGGGATACATAGGCTTAAAAAGCGAAATGCTATGGCAGCATTGCAGGGCAGCTATTTAGTTAATGATACCCAGAGTGTGATAGGAAGGAACAGAGTGTACAAACATAAAGAAATGCAGCAAATAGGGTCAAAGGGGGGAAAAATGGTAAAAAGGCAAAATTAATGACTCTTAAATATGTGTAATTTTCAGAACAAAATAAATGAATTAACGGCACAAATAGAGGTTAATGAGTATGACCTTATACATTACAGAGACATGGGGCAGAATATTGCGCTCGTCGGGCGTGTGTGCGCCCGACCCGAACGAGTGTAAAATGATGTGCGACGATGTCAGGCGAACGTCCTGACATCATCGCGCACTTGCAATATTTCAGTCAGCGAGCATGCGCGGGAGTCGACAGCGCACCCACCGGCAATTAACGCCAATAAAGATTTACTTAATGAAATTTTTCACTGCCCATCCAACCTTACGGTTGGTGGGCAGGCAAAAAGGCCAAGCAACCTTTGGATTTTTTTTGCGAAACCTCATCCATGGGTGGGATAAGGTTTTCAACAGCAAATAAAGAAAAAGAAAAAATTTTCAAACTAATTTGTAACATGTCCCTGCTCATGTGACAGAGTCACGTGAGCAGGAACATGTTATTAACATTTTTAAACTCTTTATTTTTTATTTTCAAAAAGTTTCACCCTGAGGCAGCTCTCTGCTTCAGGGGGCTTTTATTGTGCGCAGCTGTGCGAATGCACGAAGTTCTACGCTCGCCCTTCTCCTGCCCGCCCCCCTACACACACTGCATGGTTCATTCTGGCTGGCTATTAATGGTCCAGCCAACATGATACGGTGGTCATTGACCGATCGTGGGCGTCGGTACGATTCGCAGCCACTCCCACTCACCCCTGCCGCGCCCACCTAATGACTGGAAAATCCTGGCCATAGTTACTCGGAGATCAAAGCTGGGAACTACATATTCAGGGGTATGTGACTTTTTGAAAGGACAGGCAGGAAGAAAAGGGTGGCGGGGTAGCTTTGTTAATATGAGATGGGATAAGTACGATAGCAAGAAATGATCACAGCACTGTGGTACAGATCACCATTCAAGTGGGGGGAGAAAAGAGAAATGTCGTAGTAATAGGGGATATTTTGGGGAATAGACACTGTTCTCTGCAGCAAAGACAGAGTCCCAAAGGCTGTGTTGCCTACCTGCAACCAAGGTTAAGGACATCTTTCTGGGCTGGAGAGGAACTTGGAGTGGGAGGGGAAGGATCCAGTTGTCGTGGTCCACGTAGGTACCAATGACATAGGTAGGACTAGGAAAGAGGTTCTGCTGAGGGACTACGAGCAGCTCAGGGATATGTTTAAAAAGCAAAATCACAAAGTTAATAATCTCCAGATTACTACCTGTGCCACATGCAAATTAGCAGAGGATAAATAAGATTAGAGAGGTAAACACGTGGCTCAAAGGTTGGTATGGGAGAAATGGGTTCTGATTCATGGGGTACTGGCACCAGTACTTGGGAAGGAGAGAGCTGTTCCACTGGGATGAGCTTCATTTGAACCATGCTGGGACCAGTGTCCTGGTGAATCGTATAACTAGGGTTGTAGATAGGACTTTAAACTAATTACAGGGTGGGGGGGGGAGGTGGGGGAAGGTTCAGTTGAAGGGAAATTTAGAAAATCAAAAATAAACGAGAGAGCAGAGGCAGGGTAGTGAAGAGATGAACGATAATCAAAGTGTGACAGGAGGGGCAGGAAACATAAGCAGAAGAGTGCAGCAGAAATTAGAACCAGAATGAGTAATAATGGTAAACAGTCAAACTTAAGGCTCTTTATCTGAATGCACGCAGCATTTGTCACAAGATAGATGAGTTGACGGCACAAATATAAATAAACGGATACGACTAAATATCTATAACAGAGACGTAGTTGCAGGGTGACCAAGATTGAGAACTCAATATTCAAGGATATTCAACATTCCGTAAAAATAGGCATAAAGGAAAAGGAAATGGGGTAGCTTTGTTAATAAAGGAAGGTATCAGTGCGGTGTTGAGTAGTGATAAAGGTGCAAGAGATTGTGATGTGGAATCAGTTTGGGTGGAACTAAGGAATAGCAAGGGGAAGAAGTCATGGATGGGAGTCATCTATAGGCCCGCGAAGAGTTGCCTCACTGTAGGACAAAGTATAAACTGGGAAATAATGGAGGCGTGTAAGAGGGGTGCTACAATTGTCATGGGTGATTTTAATCTGCACGTTGACCGGACAAAGCAGATTGGCAGGGGTAACATGGAAGACAAATTTGTAGAGCGCATCAGGGATTGTTTCTTAGAGCAATATGTTGTAGAACCTACCCAGGAACAGACTATTTTAGATCTAGTAATGTGTAATGAGGTGGGATTAATAAGCGATCTTGTAGTTAAGGCTCCTGTAGGAGGTAGCGATCACAACATGGTAGAATTTCAAATTCGGTTTGAGGGTGAGGAACTCTGATCTCAAACCAGTGGCCTCAACTTAATTAAGGGCAGATACAGAGCTAAGAAGAAAGAGTGGTCTAAAAGGGGCTGGGAAAATAGACTAAGGGGAAGGATAGTGGATGAGCAATGGCAGACATTTAAGCAGATATTTTATAACGCTCAGCAAAAATTTATCCCAGTCAAAAAGAAGGATTCAATGAGAAGGATGAACCACCTGTGGTTAACAAAGGCTGTCAAGGAGAGTATCCAATCAAAAATGATGGCATACAAAGGGGCAAAAACTAGTGGTAGGCCAGAGGATTGGGAATTTTTTAGGAACCAGCATCGGATGACTTAAAAGCTAACACACAGGGAGAAAATTGATCCTGAAAGTAAATTGGCAAGAAATATAAAAACAAACAGCAAGAGCTTACGGGTGTATAAAAAGGAGAGCAGCTAAAGTGAGCGTGGGACCCTTGGAGGATGCAACTGGGGTATTGATAATGGGGAACAAGGAATTGGCAGATAATTTATACCAATATTTTACATCGGTCTTCAGGGTGGAGGACATTATAAACTTCCCAAAGATATCAGATAAGGAAGGAGCTAATGGGAGGAAAGATCTTGTAACAGTCTCTATCATGAGGGACAAAGTATTTGAGAAACTAATGGGACTAAAGGCAGACAAGTCGCCAGGGCCAGATGGCCGGCATCCAAGGGTTTTAAAGGAAGTGGCTGCAGAGATAGTAGCGGCATTGGTCGAAATATTCCAGAACTCACTGGATTCTGGGAGGGTCTCATTGGATTGGAAAATGACTAATGTGATGCCCCTGTTCAAGAAGGGAGGGAGACAAAAAGCAGGAAACTTTAGGCCAGTCAGCCTAACATCTGTCATTGGGAAAATGCTAGAGTCCATTATTAAGGAAGAAGTAGCTGGACATTTAGAAAAACTTAATGTAATCAAACAGAGTCAACATGGTTTTGTGAAAGGGAAATCATGATTGACAAATTTGCTTGAGTTCTTTGAGGATATAACAAGCAGGGTTGATAAAGGGGAACCGGTAGATGTAGTGTATTTGGATTTCCAGAAGGCATTCGATAAGTTGCCACATAAAAGGTTATTGCACAAGATAAGAGCTCCCGGTATTGGGGGTAATGTATGAGCATAGATTGAGGATTGGTTAACACACAGAAGACAGAGTCAGGATTAATGGGTCTTTTTCAGGTTGGAAAGACTTTACTATTGAAGTGCCACAAGGATCAGTCCTAGAGCCTCAATTATTTACCATCTATATTAATGACTTGGAGGAGGGGGCAGAGTGTAATGTATCCATATTTGTTGACAATACAAAAATAGGTGGGAGGGCATGTTGTGATGAGGACATAAGGAATCCACATGGGGGTATAGGTAGGGTGAGTGAGTGAGCAAAAACTTGGCAGATTGAGTTTAATGTAGGAAAGTGTGAGGTTATGCACTTTGGTAGGAAAAATCAAAAGGCAGACTATTATTTAAATGGAGACTCCAAAAAAGTGCAGCACAGAGGGACCTGGGTGTTCTTGTGCATGAAACACAAAAAGTTAACATGCAGGTGCAGCAAGTAATTAAGGCGGCAAATGGAATTTTGGCCTGTATGGCTAGGGGGTTGGAGTTTAAAAATAGGGAAATCTTGTTACAACTGTACAGGGTGTTGGTGAGGCCGCACCTGGAGTACTGTGTTACTGGCCATAGTTACACGGAGATCAAAGCTGGGAACTACATATTTAGGGGTATGTGACTTTTTGAAAGGACAGGCAGGAAGGAAAGGGTTAATATGAGATGGGATAAGTACGATAGCAAGAAATGATCACAGCACTGTGGTACAGATCGCCATTCAAGTCGGGGGAGAAAAGAGAAATGTAGTAGGAATAGGGGATATTTAGGGGAATAGACACTGTTCTCTGCAGCAAAGACAGAGTCCCAAAGGCTGTGTTGCCTACCTGCTACCAAGGTTAAGGATATCTCTCCTGGGCTGGAGAGGAACTTGGAGTGGGAGGGGAAGGATCCAGTTGTCGTGGTCCACGTAGGTACCAATGACATAGGTAGGACTAGGAAAGAGGTTCTGCTGAGGGACTACGAGCAGCTCAGGGATATGTTTAAAAAGCAAAATCACAAAGTTAATAATCTCCAGATCACTACCTGTGCCACATGCAAATTGGCAGAGGGTAAATAAGATTAGAAAGGTAAACACGTGGCTCAAAGGTTGGTATGGGAGAAATGGGTTCCGATTCATGGGGCACTGGCACCAGTACTGGGGAAGGAGAGAGCTGTTCCATTGGGATGAGCTTCATTTGAACCATGCTGGGACCAGTGTCCTGGTGAATCGTATAACTAGGGTTGTAGATAGGACTTTAAACTAATTACAGGGTGAGGGGGTGGGGGAAGGTTCAGTTGAAGGGAAATTTAGAAAATCAAAAATAAACGAGAGAGCAGATGTGCAGGGTAGTGAAGAGATGAACGATAATCAAAGTGTGACAGGAGGGGCAGGAAACATAAGCAGAAGAGTGCAGCAGAAATTAGAACCAGAATGAGTAATAATGGTAAACAGTCAAACTTAAGGCTCTTTATCTGAATGCACGCAGCATTTGTAACAAGATAGATGAGTTGATGGCACAAATATAAATAAAAGGATATGACTTGATATCTATAACAGAGATGTAGTTGCAGGGTGACCAAGATTGAGAACTCAATATTCAAGGATATTCAACATTCCAGAAAAATAGGCATAAAGGAAAAGAAAATGGGGTAGCTTTGTTAGTAAAGGAAGGTATCTGTGCGGTGTTGAGTAGTGATATAGGTGCAAGAGATTGTGATGTGGAATCAGTTTGGGTGGAACTAAGGAATAGCAAGGGGAAGAAGTCACGGATGGGAGTCATCTAAAGGCCCGCGAAGAGTTGCCTCACTGTAGGACAAAGTATAAACTGGGAAATAATGGAGGCGTGTAAGAGGGTTGCTACAATTGTCATGGGTGATTTTAATCTGCACGTTGACCGGACAAAGCAGATTGGCAGGGGTAACATGGAAGACAAATTTGTAGAGTGCATCAGGGATTGTTTCTTAGAGCAATATGTTGTAGAACCTACCCAGGAACAGACTATTTTAGATCTAGTAATGTGTAATGAGGTGGGATTAATAAGCGATCTTGTAGTTAAGGATTCTGTAGGAGGTAGCGATCACAACATGGTAGAATTTCAAATTCGGTTTGAGGGTGAGGAACTCTGATCTCAAACCAGTGGCCTCAACTTAATTAAGGGCAAATACAGAGCTAAGAAGAAAGAGTGGTCTAAAAGGGGCTGGGAAAATAGACTAAGGGGAAGGATAGTGGATGAGCAATGGCAGACATTTAAGCAGATATTTTATAACGCTCAGCAAAAATTTATCCCAGTCAAAAAGAAGGATTCAATGAGAAGGATGAACCACCTGTGGTTAACAAAGGCTGTCAAAGAGAGTATCCAATCAAAAATGATGGCATACAAAGGGGCAAAAACTAGTGGTAGGCCAGAGGATTGGGAATTTTTTAGGAACCAGCATCGGATGACTTAAAAGCTAACACACAGGGAGAAAATTGATCCTGAAAGTAAATTGGCAAGAAATATAAAAACAAACAGCAAGAGCTTACGGGTGTATAAAAAGGAGAGCAGCTAAAGTGAGCGCGGGATCCTTGGAGGATGCAACTGGGGTATTGATAATGGGGAACAAGGAATTGGCAGATAATTTATACCAATATTTTACATCGGTCCTCAGAGTGAAGGACATTATAAACTTCCCAAAGATATCAGATAAGCAAGGAGCTAATGGGAGGAAAGATCTTGGAACAGTCTCTATCATGAGGGACAAAGTATTTGATAAACTAATGGGACTAAAGGCAGACAAGTCGCCAGGGCCAGATGGCCGGCATCCAAGGGTTTTAAAGGAAGTGGCTGCAGAGATGGTAGCGGCATTGGTCGAAATATTCCAAAATTCCCTGGATTCTGGGAGGGTCTCATTGGATTGGAAAACGACTAATGTGATGCCCCTGTTCAAGAAGGGAGGGAGACAAAAAGCAGGAAACTTTAGGCCAGTCAGCCTAACATCTGTCATTGGGAAAATGCTAGAGTCCATTATTAAGGAAGAAGTAGCTGGACATTTAGAAAAACTTAATGTAATCAAACAGAGTCAACATGGTTTTGTGAAAGGGAAATCATGATTGACAAATTTGCTTGAGTTCTTTGAGGATATAACAAGCAGGGTTGATAAAGGGGAACCGGTAGATGTAGTGTATTTGGATTTCCAGAAGGCATTCGATAAGTTGCCACATAAAAGGTTATTGCACAAGTTAAGAGCTCACGGTATTGAGGGTAATGTATGAGCATAGATTGAGGATTGGTTAACACACAGGAGTCAGAGTCAGGATTAATGGGTCTTTTTCAGGTTGGAAAGACTTAACTATTGAAGTGCCACAAGGATCAGTCCTAGAGCCTCAATTATTTACCATCTATATTAATGACTTGGAGGAGGGGGCAGAGTGTAATGTATCCATATTTGCTGACAATACAAAAATAGGTGGGAGGGCATGTTGTGATGAGGACATAAGGAATCCACAAGGGGGTATAGTAGGTTGAGTGAGTGAGCAAAAACTTGGCAGATTGAGTTTAATGTAGGAAAGTGTGAGGTTATACACTTTGGTAGGAAAAATCAAAAGACAGACTATTATTTAAATGGAGACTCCAAAAAAGTGCAGCACAGAGGGATCTGGGTGTTCTTGTGCATGAAACACAAAAAGTTAACATGCAGGTGCAGCAAGTAATTAAGAAAGCAAATAGAATTTTGGCCTGTATTGCTCGGGGGTTGGAGTTTAAAAGTAGGGATGTCTTGTTACAACTGTACAGGGTGTTGGTGAGGCCGCACCTGGAGTACTGTGTACAATTTTGGCCCCCGTATTTAAGAAAGGACATACTGGCATTGAAGGCAGTTCTAAAGAGATTCACTTGGCTAATTCCTGATATGAAGGGGTTGACTTTTTAAGAACGGCTAAACAAGTTAGGCCTGTATTCATTAGAGTTTAGAAGAATGAGGGGTGATCTTATTGAAACATACAAGATTCTGAGGGGGCTTGATAGGGTAGATGTTGAGAAGATGTTTCCACTAGTGGGGGAATCTCAAACTAGGGGACATAGTTACAGAATAAGGGGACACTCATTTAAAACAGAGGTACAACAGAATTTCTTCTCTGAGGGTAGTGAATGTCTGGAATTTTCTACCTCAGGGAGAATTGTGGAGGCTAGATCACTGAAAGTATTTAAAGAGGAGGTAGATAGATTTTTGAAATAGCAGGGAGTTGAGGGCTATGAGGTGCTGGCACGAAAGAGGAGTTCTGGGGCTGATTAGCCATGATCTTATTGAATGGCGGGGCAGGCTTGAGGGGCCGAATGGCCTACTCCTGCTCCTATTTCTTATGTTCTTATGATCTTGGGTCAGAAGATATAGAATCCATATGGGTGGAGGTAAGAAATAACAAGGGGAAGAAGACACTGGTGGGAGTAGTCTATAGGCCCCCTAACAGTAGCTATACTGTAGGACAGAGAATAAATCAGGAGATAATGAGGGCAGGTAAAAAAGGCAGTACATTAAACATGGATGACTATAATCTTCATGTAGATTGGGAAAATCAATTTGGCAGAGGGAGCCACAAGCAAAAATTCATAGTGTATTTGGGACAGTTTCCTAGAACAATATGTGAATCCAATCAGGGATCAGGCTATTTTAGATCTGGTAATGTGTAATGAGGCAGGTTTAAAGAATGATCTCAGAGTAAAAGATCTACTAGGAAACAATGACCACAGTAGAATTTAGTATTAAGTTTGAGAGTGAGAAATTTGGGTTGGTAACTTAAATAAGGGTAATTACAATGGAATAAGGGCAGAGTTGGCTGGAGTGGACTGGGGGAAAGCAGTTTAGCAGAAAAGACGGTTGATGAACAATGGCAGACATTTAAGATAATAGTTCATGACTCACAACAAAGATATATCCCAGTGAGAAAGAAGGATTCCAGGGAGGAGATAAACCAACCATAGCTAACCAAGGAAGTTAAGGACAGTATCAAATCGAAAGAAAAAAAACATCCTAATGTGGCAAAGATTAGGATAATCCAGAGGTGGCAACCCCCACCCTAAGGTAGTAGCAGCCCCTTTCCTTCCTACCTGTTTGCTTTCCAAAGCCCATATGCCCCCTGCCCACACCTCCCTAAGCTGGCTTTTGCCCTCCATCTCCAGATACTGCGGACCTCACTCCAGGATCTATTGGGTTGCCTTCTTGGGACTGGTTGAGTCCTGGAAGTGTCCACTACTGAGCTCTTGGCATTGGCAAGACTGCTGGAGCTGCTGGTCTGCCCCCACCCCCCCACCCCACCCATAAAATGCAGCCATTCTTCTGTTACTATATAGTTGCTTCTGTACACACTCTATACTGGGTGCATGGTCAAATGGGCATGGAAGTGCCATAGGTTGGCATGGAGGGTATGAGGGGTCATGGGAGGAGGGAATAAGTTGGCAAGGGGGAAAGGGAAAGATTTTTTGAACTCTACTTTCAAAAGAGCCAATTTTGGATCCAACTTGCCACTTTCTGTTGGATGCCAATGAGCTTTTAATTTACTGATGAACCTGCCATGTGGGACTTATCAAATACATTGCTTAAAATACATGTAGACTACATCAAATGCTTGAACCCTCTGGGACATCCTCTTTCTCCACTCAGGACGTACTCAGTACAAGACGGAAAACATTCAGAAAGGATCCAGGCAGAAAAAAATAGAAGCATTGTGAAATGCAATGTTAGATTTTCAATCTAAAAATGAGGAGAGAAGTGGAAGACCACAATTTCTTGACTTCTGACGTGCTGATTTGGAGAATCTGGGGACTGGCCACATGAAACAGAGCAACTAATGCGGGTGCTGTATAGAGGAGCTGCATTGAGACTGTGCCGCTGCACAGCTGTGTTTAACCCACAGTTACCACTTCTGCATTTCAGTGCATGGTTTTTTTTTTAGTTCAACTTCTGCATTGAAATGTTAGAATCTCTCATAGCCTTTTCTAAACCTGTATTCTCACTTGTTCACTAAATAACAAGAGAATAGGGACTGTGAAGGAGCATAGAAAGAGTTGGTACAGAAATCACTAAAAGCTGGTGGACAATTACATACAATCAACAGGGCTATTGAGAAAGTGATCCTTCAGTTGTACAGAATTCCCAGTGTGCCCTCCCCATTCCCACACACTTGGAGAGTAAGTTGGTATTTGAGCTCGACATTCTGCCTCCGACAATAAACCTGGTTTGACAAAATGAACAGCTAAGACTAAGGGATGCAGCTAAAGTTTTTGTTGTGACCTTTATCCAGTGACAAAGGGTCTTAGAGCAGGACTGAAGTAAATCCAGACCATGCCAGAAGGCCCGACTGCCATGTTCCCTGTTAATTCTCAAATATTTTGTTCCCATTTCTTGTAGGAGAAAAATGAAAGTGGCAAGTGGATTTTCACCTGTCAGCACGGCGAGCAGGAATGTACTGGAAACATGATTGAGGTACGTACCAAACCTGAGTAGGTATTGAGGATCAGGCGATCATTGCTGAAAATCCGCACCTTTAATATCCTTGAGAATTCAATGCAAAGCCTCTTTTGTTAACACCCCCTTCACTTCCCAGAATTTTCATGTGATTAAATTAGGAAAGATTCTAACTCCATTTATACCTCCGAAACTGAGCCCATCCCTTGGCAACCTCCAAAGGGCTTGTTGAGGATTTTCATCGCTGCCTCCTTTTGAGCAGGAACCCTAACTGTTCCATCTTATTGCCTCTCTGACCTCGCTGTCCTCCATTCACTGCAAAATTTTTGCAACTACTGATTTTCTCGGCCATACCCTCGGCCCCACCTTTGATGCCCTGGTCCACATTCAAACCATTACTCTGTCTCACCTTGGCCATTCCTCCTGCTATGAGCCTCAATCCCACTCCCTCAGGTCTAAAGGATGCCGACCTGAATGTTTATTGTGACAACTGGTTCAGCCATTCATTGGCAGATTTGGCTAAACTGCATAAAGCACTATCAGGTCCTGCTTTCCTCTGCTGCTTTTTATTGCAGGATCACACTTGAATACAGAAATAATCCCAGCTTCTCTTTTTCTGTATGAACCGCCTTCTAATCCCCTCTTGCCTGTCTTCTCCACCCTCACCTCCAATAAGTGCAAGTAGCTCTCTTTTTCGCTTGAGAAATTCACACTTCTCCTGATGAGGCTTCCGACTGTCCCCAGCTACAGGCCACCTGGGCTTGCAGCTGCAGGAGCCCGTCTCCCAGAAGATCGTGCTTGAGGGCACACTCCAGACTCATGCAGAAATGATCCCGACTCCTGAAAATAAACCTCAGAAAAAGAACCTATTATAAGATTCTGTCCATTGTTTTCAGTTCCAAACACAAACTCTGCCCCCTAGCTACCAACTCCATCCCTCTCTCTGATGTCTGAAGCTTGCTGCCCTGTTTAACCTTAAAGATGAATTTCTGACCCCATTTCCTCTCCCTTACCAATGCCGCCATATACTAACCTCCAAAGCATTGACCAACTCTACTCCTGCCTCAGATTATCTGTCACTGAAATCCTGATGCATGTTTTCCCCAGACTTGATGATTCCAATGCCTTTCTGGTCAGCCTTTTACCTTCCACCCTCCATAAACTTCAGCTCATCCAAACCTTTACTAATTTGTACTAAATCACGTTCATCCCTCACCCCTGAGCTCACTGACCTACACTGGCACCTGGTCCAGCAACACCTTGGTTTTAAAATTCTCACCCTTGTCTTCAAATCCCTCCATGTCTTTACCCCTCCCATCTCAGTAATCTCCTCCAGCCCTACAACCCTCAGATATCTGGCCTCTTTTGCATTCCCGATTTTAAACACTCCATCATCAGTGACCATGCCTTCAACCGCCTGGGCCTGAAGTTCTGGGATTCCTTCCCTAACCCTATCTCTCTCTCTCCACTTTTCTCCTCCTTTAAGATGACCCAAACTTACCTCTTTTTGATTAACTGTCCTCAAACCTCCTTGTGTAACTCTGCTTTAAATTTTGTTTGAATATCACCCCTGTGAAGCACCTTGGGATGTCTTCGTAGTTAAAGGTGCTATATAAATGCAAATTGTTTTGAAACTTGTTTTTGTCTCCCTTAGTAAACTCTGATTGGCTAACTCAAAGTGACAGAAATCTTTAACATGAACAGACCTCATCCTGAATTCAACTAAATGAATGTTATACTATTCAGAACTGAGATTTCACTTTAAATAGATTTAAGGAATATTTTAAACATCAATAATCTGCTACAAAGTTTCAGCCCTCCCCATGCTCTTCCTCTATCCTAGTCACATCCCTAAGCTACTGCCAGTTGACCCAATGCCAGGAGCAGCTGCATTCTGCTAGCCACCACCTGGGGAAAGCTGAGCACGAGTCTTGGAATTAATGCTGCTCTGTACAATAATTGAATAATTCCTGTAACAGTTTCTTTGCAATTTGATTGACAGACCTGCCTGATGCAAAGCCTCCAGGACCCAGAACGGTATTTCCCAGTCATTTTCTGTATGGAATCAGCTGAAAATGTGGTTGCAGCTGCTCCACTGGTGAGTGCCCAAGCAATGCCACTGTGGACTGCGGTTACATTTGGTTAGACTTGGCCAGACCCCTGCCAGGCTAATGGGAGAGCTCCCTGCTGAGGCACGTTCTGGCAGAGCCACACTGCCCCCTCCTCCATTGCAGCACTTCCTCAGTTCTACACCACCGACCTGAGAAACTCTCTTTTGCACTCCACAAATGATGCCAGACCTGCTGAATATTTCCAGCATTTTTTACATTGATGGTGGGGGACATGAGGGAGAGATGGACAAAATCAGGGGATCAGCCCTGGTTCAATGAAGAGTGCAGGAGGGCATGCCAGGAGCAGCACCAGGCATACTGAAAAATGGTGTCAACCTGGTGAAGCTACAACACAGGACTACTTGCATACCAAACGGTAGATGCAGCAAGTGATAGACAGAGTTAAGCAATTCCTAATCAATGGATCAGATCTGAGCTTTGCAGTCCTACCACATCCAGTTGTGAATGGTGATGGACAATTAAACAACTCACTGGAGGAGGAGGCTCCACAAATATTCCCATCTTCAATGATGAGGGAGCCCAGCACATCAGTGCAAAAGATAAGGCTGAAGCATTTACAACAATCTTCAGCCAGAAGTGCCGAGTGGATGTCCATGGATGGAAATGGATGGAAATCTACAGAGGAGCAGTGGGGGGCATTCATAAGGGAAATGGGGAGGGTACAGGCTCAACGAGTTCCCTCCAGGGAGATAGGAAGGAGTAACAAGACCAGAGAACCATGGATGACCAGAGATATTCAGGATATGATGGGAAGGAAGAGAGAGGCTTTTAGCAGGTACAAGGGAAGCAAATCAGCGGAGGCCTTAGTGGAAGACAGAAAGTGCAGGGTGGGACTTAAGAAAGCAATTAGGAGAGCAAACAGGGGATATGAGAAAGCTCTGGCTGGTAAAAGTAGGGAAAATCCCAAAATATTCTATAAGTAGATCAATAGGAAGAGGATAACCAGGGAAAGAGTAAGGCCCATTAGGGACCAAGGAGGCAATCTATGGGTGGAGCCAGAGGACATCAGTAGAGTGTTGAACGAATACTTCACATCGTCTTCACCCAAGAGAATGTGGATGAAGGTATCGACCTCTGGGAGAGAGACTGCGAGGTTCTTGAGCAAATTGATATAGGGAGTGACAAGGTATTGGAGGTGTTGGCAGGCTTAAAAGTGGACAAATCTCCAGGTCCAGATGATGTGTGTCCCAGACTGTTGAGGGAGGCAAGGGAGGAGTTCGCAGGGGCTCTGACCCGAATTTTTAATTCCACTCTGGCCACGGGGGAGGTGCCAGAGGACTGGAGAACAGCTAATGTGGTTCCGCTATTTAAGAAGGGTTGTAGAGATAAGCCAGGGAACTACAGGCCAGTGAGTCTCATGTCAGTGGTAGGGAAACTATTGGAGAAAATTCTGAAGGAGAGAATCTATCTCCACTTGGAGAGGCAAGGTTTGATCAGGGATAGTTTTGAGGAGGTGACCAGGTGTGTAGATGAGGGTAGTGTAGTTGGTATATTTATATGGATTTCAGCAAAGCCTTTGACAAGGTCCCACATGGAGGGCAAATGCACATGGGGTACAGGGTAATTTGATAAGGTGGATTCAAAATTGGCGTAGTTGTAGGAGACAGAGGGTGATAACAGATGGATGCTTTGTTGACTGGAAGCCAGTGTCCAGTGGCGTACCACAGGGACTTGTGCTGGGTCCCCTATTTTTCGTCATTTATATAAAGGACACAGGTGACTATGTGGGGGGTATGATTCGTAAGTTTGCGGATGACACAAACATTGGCCGGGCAGTTAACAATGAGGTTGAGTGTCTTGGGCTACAGGAAGATATAGACGGGATGGTCAAATGAGCAGATAAGTGGCAGATGGAATTTAACACTGAAAAGTGTGAGGTGATACACTTTGGAAGGAGTAATTTGACAAGGAAGTATTCAATGAACATCATGACATTAGGAAGTTCGAAGGAGCAAAGGGACCTTGACGTGTGTATTCATAGATTTCTGAAGGCGGAGGGGCATGTTAGTGGGGTGGTGAAAAAGGCATATGGGACACTTGCCTTTATCAATCGAGGCATAGATTACAAAAGTAGAGAGGTCATGTTGGAGTTGTATAGAACTTGGTGAGGACACAGCTGGAGTACTATGTGCAGTTCTGGTCGCCACATTATAGGAAGGATGTGATTGCACTGGAGGGGGTGAAGAGGAGATTCACCAGGATGTTGCCTGGTATGAAACATTTAAGTTATGAAGACAGGCTGAATAGACTTGGGTTGTTTTCATTGGAGCAGAGAAGATTGAGGACAGACCTGATCGAGGTGTACAAGATTATGAGGGGCATGGACAGGGTGGATAGGGAGCAGCTGTTCTCCTTAGTTGAAGGGTCAGTCACAAGGGGTCATAAGTTCAAGGTGAGGGGCAGGTGGTTTAGTGGGGTTGTAAGGAAAACCTTTCTTACTCAGAGGGTGGTGATGGTTTGGAATGCGCTGCCTGGGAGGGTGGTGGAGGCGGGTTGCCTCACATCCTTTAAAAAGTACCTGGATGAGCACTTGGCACGTCATAACATTCAAGGCTATGGACCAAGTGCTGGTAAATGGGATTAGGTAGGTAGGTCAGGTGTTTCTCACGTGTCGGTGCAGACTAGATGAGCCGAAGGGCCTCTTCTGCACTGTGATTCTTTGATTCCTCCAGAGGTCCCTGGCATCACAGATGCCAGTCTTCAGCCAATTCAATTCACTCCACGTGATATCAATAAATGGTTGAAGGAAATAGATACTGCAGAGGCTATGGGCCCTGACAATATTCCAGCAATAGTAATGAAGACTTTTGCTTCAGCAGCTTAGCTAGACCTAACCATATTACAGCTGCTTCATCAATGACCTATCTTCACTGCATAAGACCAGAAGTGGGGATGTTCACGTATGATTGTATAATATTCAGCACCATTCACGACTCTGCAGATACTGAAGCAGTCAGTACCCATGTGCAGCAAGACCTGGACAATATCCAGGCTTGGGCTGACAAGTGGCAAGTAACATTCGAGCCACACAAATACCATGCAATGACCATCTCTAATAAGAGAGAATCTAACCATCACCCCTTGACATCAATGTTCACAACTGTTTCTGCAAAGCTACAATGGGAAGTTGGGGGAATTTTGCAGAATATTTAAGCTGAAATGTTCTGTAACTACATTAACCTCTTCCTGAGTTCTGCATTAGAGGTTTCAGTCACTGTGTTTCCCCTTTCTCACCCAGAACATCTGTGCCTTGAGCTTCAAGATGGATACTGCTGCTTCCTGATCTAATACCATATTAGCCAGTTGTTCTATGCCACTTCTGGTCTGGTTCTTGAATTGGTTCTTGGAGGGTGAAATTGATGTTGGAACTGATCATCCTAACAGGCCTCAGTTTGTCTAAAGATGGGGCCTTACAAAGCCATGGGGGTCTTCCTGAAATAACACTGTTTGTACAAGAAGAAACTGTTTGCACCTTACTACGCAAGTTGCATTATTTGAGTATAGGGCATATGTTCAAAGTTACAGCTCTACCTTTTTGATCTCTGCAGTGCCTTAAGGTTTATGAGCCCCAGGTCCCCTGGGCCGACATTGAAAACTGCGTTACCGGCAACCTCGGCAACAAATTGATGCACAGCAATGCAGAACTAACGAAAGCACTAAACCCACCACACGAGTACGTTCCCTGGATCCTAGTCAATGGGGTAAGTTGGAAAGATGCATCCTGCTCAAGAAAGCAATATATCAAACTTGTAAAACAGTATCTCCAACAAGAGGGAATCTAACCATCGCTCTTGACATCAATGTTCACAACTGTTTCTGCAAAGTTACAATGGGAAGTTGGGGGAATTTTCATATGTTTCGGACATGCCTAAAGGGAAAAGAGATTATATTTCCCATCTAAAACACCGGACTCCTGTCACTGCTAATTTCAGGCTTCCTTATACAGAGATCTCTTTACGGACAGTCCCCACACTTTCTTCCTACCTCCACCTCCCCACTGCCACCGAGCCATCCAATTGGGCTGCCTCTTGCTGCTGGCCACGTGCCTCCTCCTCCTCTGCTGACCCACACTCACCACCCATCTCAGCTCAGACTCCACTTTCCTTCATGATTATTGAAAATGAAAATCCAAGATTTTATCCTTGAGCTCTTTTTTTTTAATTCTCTTTGAAGTATTCTGTTGTGATGTTCAAATCCCAATCTCTTTTACAGAAACACACTGAAGATTTGGAGTATGAGGCTGTGAATTCGCTCTTCAATCTAGTTTGTAGCACGTATTCAGTGAGTGACCCATCTCTTGCTTCTTGAATGATTTTTGAAGTGTCTGAAGTGCTGTTCTCCCTTCAGTGGGTACAAACGCTGAGAAATTTTGTCTGTTTTTGTGCAAATGAAGAACTTTACTCAACTCTGCTTCATAGAATCATAAGATGGAGAAGGAGGCCATTCAGCTCTTTGTGTCCAGGCCTGTTAACTTCTTGTCCCATTCCCCTGCCCTTTCCCCAAATCCTAGGAATTTTTTTCTCTTAGCTGTTTGTCCAATTGCCTTTTGAAAGTCAAGAATGAATCTACCTCTACCACATTCTTGACCAGTGCATTCCAGATCCTAACCACTTGCTGCATAATAAATAACATTTTTCCTCATGTCATCATTGCTTCTTTTGCCAGTCACCTTAAATTGATGTCCTCTGGTTCTCAATCCTTCCACCAAAGGAAACAGTTTCTCTTCTTTTACTCTGTCTAGACCCCTGATAATTTTGAACACCTTTATTAAATCTCATGTCAACCTTCTCTAGGGAGAACAACCCCAGCTTTTCCAATCGATCCACATAACTGAAATCTCATCCCAGGAATCATTCTCCTGAATCTTTTCTGCACTCTCTCTAATGCCTTCACATCCTTCCTCAAGTGTGGTGCCCAGAACTGGATGCAATACTCCAGCTGAGGCTGAACCAGTGTCTTATACAGTTTAACATAACTTCCTTCAGTATTGCTGAAAAAAGAGACATGTCTGAGCTTTTGTACATGTACAACGCACATACATTGCACCTGTTTCAGCTAAACAAAATAAGTAACAGCCACTCGCTGACTCATTCCTCAGGGCAATGCCTTGACCAATCAATCTGCCTGGTTTAAATTTCAAACAACGTTAGGCAGTTAACTCTCAGTCACCATCACAGGTGCATTCTCCATGGCAACACCACTTGCCAACCAATCAGCACTCGCTTCACATTTGGTATAAATTGATGTTTTCCCCTTCTATTGGTATTCTTGCTAGTGTCCTGATGAGTACTATATGAAAAGCTTAGACATGTCTCTTTTTTCAGCAATACTCAAATTTTGTACTACCAAACAACTATAACTTCCTTGCTTTCGTACTGCATGCCCCTATTGACACAGCCCAGGATGTTGTATGTTTAGAAGAATGAGATTAAAACAAAATACCAGGATGCTGGAAATCTGAAAAAGAAACAGAAAATGCTGTAAAAAAAAACTCTTTACAGACTCAAAATGTTAAATCTGTTTCTTTCTCCAGAGATGCTGCCAGACCTGCTGAGTTTTTCCAGCACTTTCTGTTTTTATTTAGAAGGATGAGAACTGATCTCACTGGGGAAAATTTTCTCCCTGTCGGGCGGGCCGGTTGGGAACAGGCGTGGAGCTGATCGGCTATGTGCAGCCATTTTACGTGGGTGGGCCAATTAAGGCCCACCCAGCGTGATGCGCGCCTGGCAGTGCTCAGCGCTACCTGTGCGGGCGGGAGGAGGAGGGAGAGTCGGCGCATGTACACGAAAGAGTGCAGCAATCTCCCTGAGGCACAGAGCCGCCTCACGGGGGATTATATTCAATTTGAAACATCAAAATAAAAAAAGTTAAAAATCATTTACACGTGTCCCCTCTTGTGACAGCGTCACATGAGCTGGGACATGTTTATCAAATGTTCAAAAAATATTTATTAATTTTAATAAACCCTTCATGAAACCCCATCCCGCCCGTGGATGAGGTTTCATGAAAAATGCAAAGGCCGCCTGGGCTCTTCGCCTGCCCACCAACCTTAAGGTTGGATGGGCAGCCCTGACAATTAGGTTAACTAGTTTATTAATGGCCTTAACAGGCCTTTGACAGTTCAGTGCGTGCGCAGCCGACTCTGGTGCGCACCTGCCGAATGAAAGATCAGAATGACGTGCGGTGACATTGGGACGCACGCCCAACATCACCGCGCGTCATTTTACGCATCGGCGCGCGGGGCTCATCCCCACACACCAAACAGAAAATGCTGGCCATTGAAACATTCGTGACTCTGAAGGGGCTTGACAGGTAGACACTGAGAGGTTGCTTCCACTGGCTGGGGAACATAGAACATGGGGACACGCTCTCAGGATGAGGAGCCAATCATTCAGGACTGAGATGAGAAATTTTTTCACTCAGAGGGTGGTGAATGTTTGGAGTTCTGTACCCCAGAAAGCAGTAGATACTGAGTCATTGAGTATGCTAAAGACTGAGACAGATTTTTGATCTCTCAGGGAATCAAGGGATATGGGGAGTGGGTGAGAAAGTGGAGTTGAAGTATAAGATTTTTATTGGATGGTGGAGAAGGCTCGAGGGGCCGTATGATCTACTCCTGCTCCTATTTGTTAAATGTTCTTCATGTTGCCTGGACCTCACACTCAACTCTATGGGGGTTTCCTCTGTGCTCCAGACAAGCTCCTGTTAGGTAATGGTTCTATATAAATGCAAATCATTGTTGATGTTGTAATTGATATTATGGTGCCTAGACTTCACTTTTATAAAACAAATTTTGACACTTAGCGACATGGGGAGACATTAGGACAGATGATCAAAAGTTTTGTCAACAAAGCAGGTTTTAAGGAGTGTCTTAAAGGAGGTAATCAAGATAAAGAGGCATGTTTACGGAGGGAATTGCAGAGCTTAGGCCTTAGGCAGCTGAACATGCAGTTTTGAATGGCAAAGCAATTAAGATCGGGGATAAGCAAGAGACCTGAATTGGATAATAACACCCTTTTGTTTGCATTGTACAATATTTGTCCCTAATTCTTGCTTTCTTTTTCTACCTCCAACTACTCCCCTTGCTACACAAGGTGCATCAGGTTGTCAGGTTGATGCCATTTTTATCAGGCCCAATCTCACCCACTGTGCCCACTGTTTGTCTTTGGGTGAAATTGATGAATCTGAACTGGAAACCTCAGCCAAAGTTGATCTGTCAAACTGACCAATGCAGACTGACCTAGATCAACCCAGGAGATAGTACAGTTTTTCCGCCAGAGCAAACTAGTTCATCCTATTCTCCTTCTGTCTGTTTCAAGAGAACGTATTGCCAGTGCCAATCGGTGGATTTGTGCAATAATTTTGGGCATCTGTCCTCGTGATCGGACCACCTTCAATCATGAGCTCTCCTGAGGAGTGTCAGCTGTAATTTAGGTCTGTAGATTGGGGTTCCCAGTCCTGTTTTTCAGCTTCTACAGTAATATCTACCTCTGAAGCTTGAGGCATCCAATCACTGCCACATTAGCACTGTCATCTATCCCTCTGCCTTTGTAGAGTGAGCTAGGGAACCACAAAGTTGGAGCTTTTCTCAACCACTTAAGTGAAATGCCCCTTTAAGCTGAATGGTCCTGTTAACTGAACTAACAATCCTTATAGGGCACCTGCATTTATAGATTTCCCAATCCCTCATTAATCCTCCCTTGCCAATCGCTCTGTGCACCTCCCATGAAAGATTTTGCTCTTTGGAGGCCTTGCCAGATTTTCTACCTTGGGGACTGCCACTGACTGATGTCATCAGATACCTGAATTTTACCACAAGAACTAATGAAACCATTTTGATTCTCATAAATCCATCCTTGAACAAATTGTCACTTGGGAAAGTGGTTGAATGGTAAAAGTTAACCCAGGTCTTCAGTTTATTGCTATTGTACCAAAGCCAGGTGCCTGATATGATGGTCATGAATCTGCTGTGATTTTCATGCTGCAGCAGTGTCTATTCCATGAGTTGAGCATTGTTTTGTCTTGCAGGGGACGAAGCCAAGGGCCTGTGCAAAAGCTGAAGGAAGAAACTCGTTCCCTAAGTGCATGACCTAGTGGTGGCTGTGCTCTGGCTCCGATGAAACTCCCAGTGTCTCTGTACTATGGCTGTAATGTGTTTACATTTTATTGATCAGATGGGGTAGCTGGAGTAACTTTGGTCTGAAATGCTTGACAGGTGGCTGGGGAACATAAATTGTAACTGTTTAAGTTTTGTACTGAACATTGCTGGAGTCACTCCCTGGGTCTGGCACGCTTCCGAGCAGCAAGCATCAAAAGCTGAATTCTCCTAGTCCTTACAATTTCTGTATGCAAATTGTCTTAATAAAACAAAAGCAAAACACTTCAGATGCTGGAAATCTGAAAAAAAAAACCAGAAAATGCCGGAAGTACTCAGCAGGTCAGGTAGCATCTGTGAAGGGAACAGCAGTTCTGACCAAAGTTCATTGACCTGAAACGTCAACTCAGTTTCTACGTAGATTCTCCCAGACCTGCTGAGTATTTCTGGTATTTTCTGCTTTGATTGTGCTGGTGAAATCTGGTACAGACCCTGATGCCACTTTGGAAATGAAAGCCAAAGGATGTTTGAAGCAGTGAACACCGAAACTCAAATTCAAACACCAGCAAGGTACTAGAGGTTGTAAATTTAAGTTGTTTTGAGCTCCTTCTGTCCCAGTTACTTTTAATTGAAAATGTATGGATTTTTTAACTGAAACAATTTTGCTATTTCTGCTGAAGTCAAATAAAATGTATATTTAAAAATAGATCAAAACTAAATTGTATTGAGGACATTCCTCTTAAGTGTCTGAGAAAAGCTCCAACTTTAAGCATTATATATTGTTTGTCATTCACTACCAGCCGCTGGTACACTTCTGGAAATGCGTCCATGTCTTTGAAAAGGAAATCATTTGGGGACTATAAGGTTCTGTTTCCATCAGGAGTTTGGATGTGGCGTCCAATCTGCTGTCGGCCCTGCCGGATCGTCCAGCCGCATCGATGATGCAGTTGAGGTCACCGCCCAGAATGTCTGGCCTGGAGGTCACCAGCAGCAGTGGGAACTGCTGAAGGACCGCCAGCTGCTCGCTGTTTTGAGCTGGGGCGTACATGTTAATTAACTGGAGCGCAGCATTCTTGTAGAACACGTATGTTACGAGGAGGGACCTGCCCACCACTTCCCTAACCTCAGAGATGATGAAGTTGCCTCCCCGCAGCAGGATACCCAGGCTGGAGGAACGTGAGTTGTTTCCTCTTGACCAGATCGATGGCCCATGGGACCACCATTGTGACCGTTGTCTGTAGGAGCTGAGGTGCGGTATCGCACACTCCTGCAGAAACAACAGGTCAGCTTTGACCTTGGCAAGGTAATCCAAGGTCGCAACAAATCACATAGTAGATTTAACGCTAAGCACGTTAATGTATACAGTCTTTATCCCCATTTTTAAAGCATTTTGTCGCTTACCAGACCTGTTGTCTTTGAGAGTTCCAGTCCTTTGGTTTGCTCCTGCATACCCATAGTGTTCACAAATTGTCTCACTTTGGATAGGCTGAGGAAACTGTCCTAAACCACCCCATTGGAGATGTTCCGCTCAGGTGGCATTGCGGGGTTCTTGCAAGGAACGAGCTTTGAACTGTTCTCTGTTGGAGAAGTCTCTCCGATCCATTCCCCCTCTGGGGCGTTGCTGCTCCCAGATTCCTGGGGCTGGGGTGCGCCGGCCTCTTCAAGTTGAGGGCGAAGTTGGGGTGCGCTGGTCTCCTCATTGTCTCCAATGTTCTGGAGCTCGGGTGTCTCGTCCTCCACTCCCTAGAGCTTTGCCGCTGCTTCTGTAGGTGCCATCCTTGCCCTTCTTCGTCCGAAAAGCAGCTGCCCTTGTCATCCGTGTCTGCCACTTGTCTGGGAAATGGCTTGATCCCTTCTTAGCCACTTCTTTTTTGTCTTCTTCACCAGCTGCCACTCACACGGTTGTTTGTCTGCTGGTTCCTCCTCCATTGATTCGCTCTGTTGAGGAGTGGGAGGTTCAGGGTGGTGTAGTTGTTTGGCTGCCTGCTGCCTCAATCTTTTCCTTCGTCTTTTCTCTTTCTGTGTCCTCCTTTGTCCCATTGTGCTCTCTGGAGGCCTTGGTGGATGGAGGTTTGCAAGTGTCCTTCGTAGTGGTGACACTGACCATTTTGTCTGCTTCCCCCTCATTGGTTTTGGCCACCTGTGCATAAGTGAGGCAGTGTTTGGGGCAGGTCCTATAGAGGTGGCAGCACAGGTTGCAGAACTTAGTTTATTTGCAGTCCTTTGTCTGCTGCCCTTCCTGTTTGCAGTTCTTGCAGAGGACGACGCTGCAGTTGGCTGCCACACGACCAGATTTGCCGCATGAGCGACAAATTTGGGCTGCCCAGTGTAGACAAGGTAGCCACGGCTTCCCCCGATGGCGAAGCTGGAAGGAGGGTGGAGGATGGCTCCCTTACCATCCGCCTTGAGCGTGACCTTGACCTGGCGTTTGCTGGTCCAAATCCCGAAGGCATCTTTAACCTCGATGCAGTTCCCAACCTTGTCGACGTACCTGGCGAGGAAGGTGAACACATCAGCGACATGGTCATGGGGGTTGTAGAGGTGCACAGTCACCACACGATCCTGTTGTGATGGCAGAGTAAAGAGTGGCTCTACTGTGAGGATTCTCATCTGCGGCTGGTCTCTCTTCTCCTTTAATACCTTCAGGAACTTGACGCAGGCAGCAACATCCTTGAAGGTCACATCGAAGTATCCAGCGCTGGGGAGGTCCTACAGACATTATATCTCCACAGCTTCAAATCCACAGGTTTGCAATAAGATTCCCTTAATGAATGGGTGTACCTCCTTTGCTATCTTTCACCGTCACCCTAACAGTTACATACCCCATGGTTTGGGGGCTCAACTGGTTGCGGTCATCATCCCTTTTAAGTTCCTGATGTTTGGCACTGAGGTCCCTTCAAAGGAGGACAAACAACCATAGAAAAGCTTCCAATACTAAAGAGCAAAAAGGCCGAAGGCTTTGCTGAAACCCCCCTATAAAAGAAATGATACCCACAAAAATAACATTTACACACATGCAGAGGTAACCATGATCATGGTCTCCCCTCAGGTTGTAATGAGGTTAGGAACTGAGTGACCCTGGTGGAACCCAAACTGGGCGTCAGTGCTGACTGCCTGTCCCAGGGCGAGGGCCTCCTCTAGGTGCTGCTGACTGCCTGACCCAGGGTCCTCCTCTCTCACACTCTCCTCTGGGTGCTGCTCACTGTCTGTTCCAGGGCCCCCTTCCCTCACTTCTCATCAGAATAAGGAGCCTTAGGCAAGGAGACATTCTTTATTTACGATAGTGAACATTATGTACAAGTGATTAACATCTGTGCCCAGGCTGTGCTTCCTGACTGGGCTCAGGTGAAGCTTGCTGTTGCTGTAGTTGTGTTCTGGGTGTGTTGCTGGGAGTTACTGCTCTTGCTGCTATGGCTGTTTGAGCTATTGTGTTGCTGCCTTCCCTCAGGCTCCTCGAGACTTAATAAGACCATAAGACATAGAAGCAGAAATTAGGCCATTCGGCCCATCGAGTCTGCTCCGCCATTCAATCATGGCTGATAAGTTTCTCAACCCCATTCTCCCATCTTCTCCCCGTAACCTTTGATCCCCTTACCAATCAAGAACCTATCTATCTCGGTCTTAATCTTCCATCCTCAGTGCTGTTGCCCAGGAAACATCAATAAGGGTGAGCCCTACTGCTGGTGTTACTGCCTGCAAGGCCTGAGGCCTATTGCGGCCTGAAGAATTGAGGAGAGAGAGAGAGTGGGGAGGTGCTGCAGGACAGGGAGGCCAGGACTTTTTCTTAAATAACACCTGAGGTGGGTGTCTGGACATTTGTTTGGTGGGGGCAGAAGACAACCTTGTGCTTTGTGGGGGGAGGAAAGAAGACATTTGCAGAGACTTGGGGAGAAGGGGAGTGTGTGTTTAAGACCTTACTGCCTGTTCCGCCTCCCCCTCGCTCTGCCTGTGTCTGAGTCCAGGTAGCTGGTGCTGCCTGGTGAAGAGGGATAGGTGCTGACTTTTGTGTGCCAGGCAGTACCCGCTGCCTGGTGAAGACACCATCCTCCCCCTACAGGAAGATCAGCGAGGCCCCCACTGCCCCCCCCACTCCACT
This sequence comes from Cetorhinus maximus, assembly GCF_964194155.1. NCBI lineage: Eukaryota > Metazoa > Chordata > Chondrichthyes > Lamniformes > Cetorhinidae > Cetorhinus > Cetorhinus maximus. The sequence continues at coordinate 122,078,925 of NC_135891.1, forward strand.
CCACCGAGTGACACCCGCCCACACTTCACACTTTACCCTTTTCCTCCTGTGCCTCCCTATCCGTTTCCCCCTCTCCCTCCTCTCCCCTCTGTTTTTGCTATTCCGGAGGGGGAGGTTACACCATTCTTTCCCCCCTGTCCTCGGGGTGGGATATTGTGGAATATGGAGCTCGGGGTGGGTGTGGCTCAGCCCCTATGGCTGTGACAGGGTTGCCTGTAGCCGGGCCTTCCCAGGCGAATGTGGAAGCGATGCTGACATCGGTGCCAGGACCCCCCAAGAAAACACCTATGGGTGCAGCTGCTCCCACGGCCCCGTCACCTTTCCACCTCCTCACTAAGACCCTGGGGGTTAAGAGCTACACCCACCCTGAAATGACGATCGAGGCGCGGCGTTAAGGCTTTGGCTGGGGTCGTCGGCCCCTCAGCCGTAGTTGCCGCCTCAAAGATGTGCGGCAAAGCCGTCTTTTTCCTGAGGCGGGACTGGGCAGTGCACCCGGCCCTTGAAAAGGGGCTCACTGTGGGTGGGAGTCTCTGGAGGTGGACCCCCTGGAGGCCACTGTCCAGGGGATAATAATTTCCTTTGTCCCCAGTGAGCTCCTCCTCCCCAACCTCCCTCAACCGGGGGAGGTTAGGTCAAGGGTCAGCTGATCCCGTTCGGCCTCCAGGACGCGGTCCTCCATCACGTGTACCCCTTCCGACGCCAGGTTTTCATCTGCCTGGTGTGGGAGGAGTGCGTGGAGGGGGCTGGTTTTGCTGTGGAATATGAAGGGGCTGCTACAGGGTCTTCTGGATTGTGGATGGCATGTGGTGCCATGCGTGCAAGGAGGTGGGGCATGTGAGGAAGAACTGCCCCGTCTCCAAAGCCACCAGCACCACCCAGGCAGCCGCAGCTGGCACCGCCGCTCCTCCTCCCGCCGCTGCTCTATCTTCCTCCCCAAGATGGGAGTGCCGCCCGCAGCCACCGTCACCTCAGCTGCTGGCGAGGTGGGGGGGGTGGGGGGAAGAGACCCTGCGCCGTAAGAAAATGTGGAGGAAGACTCGCCATCTGGAGGCAGACCCCCCCCTCCCTAAACCCGCCCTGATCCCCAGGCACCTGAAAACACCGGCTCAGGGGTAAAAACATTATCCACCCCCAGCGACGTATCAACACGTGCTCCCGGGCCCTTGTGTGCCTCAGCGCCATGTGCTGGGCCCAGTGCCATCCCTGCACGGGTTCCCGGGTCTGGCGGTGATGGGGCACATGACCCCGAGCCAGTGGTTGTGCTCAAAAAGATTGACCTACCCAAACCCCAGAGGGCAGAGCGTCCGAGGTGAGTGGAGGGACTGGAGGAAGCAGCGGGGCCCTTACAGATGGAGGTGCCCCCAGCCCACAGCCTACACCAGAAGAGGCGCCACCCCTCGGAGGGGGAGGACCTCATGACTTGAGAAGTCAGAAGAGTCTCCTCCCACGGTGAAAAGGTGGTGGCGTCTCGGCCTTGTAAGTCCTCGTTCTGCCCTCTGGGGGGAGCCCAAACCCCCGACCCCTTGCTGCAGTCCCCTGAGCAGGGCCCCTCAGGGGTCGGTGAGGGTGGTGACCCACCTTGTACAGCCGAGATGCCATCTGGCCTGCCAGGGGACTGCGGCAGTCCCCTCATGGCCCCAAGCACTGGGTCATCGGGCGACGGTGATGAGTAAGGCCTCTCCTCTCCCTCCCAACCCACCTTTAGTGCCGGGCACCTCCGTCCTGGGTCTGGAGCTTTTTCCAGACACGCCAGGCGACCTGGTGCCCGGGGAGGAGCGGGGTCCTGAGCTGCCATCGCCCTGTGGCCAAGAACCAGAAAGGGAAACCAGAGAGGACCCCTCTGCCCTTGACCCTGGGGGTGGGATCGAGGTGGGGGTGGAGCCAACTGGTAGCTCCGAACCAGCCCCCCGTACTCAATATGGGGGAGGGGTTGGAAGCTGGAGGTGACGATCTGGAGGAGGGCGGGGTTTCGGTGGTGAGCACCAGGGACAACTTAGAGTCATTGTCAGGTGGGATGGTCCAGTCAGCTCTGGATCGGTGGCATTCTTTTCCTCTTGTATTCTGGTCCGTCCGCGAGGCCCTCAAGGCCCCTGGGCTGGACTGGAACGCTAAGAGGAGGGTCCACACATTTCTTGCTAGGCTTCTGAAGGGGAGGAAGGATTAAAATAGTCCTCTCTATCTTACACTAGGCATTAGGTGAAGGTAGCACATACTCCTGACAATGAAGACTACCATAGCCAGCCTCAACACCCACAGCAGCAGGGACGCACAGCGCAGGTTCCAGAACTTCTCGGTCCTCCGGGACGGGAAGTATACGGTTTGCTTCCTGCAGGAAACCCAGACCATTCTGGGAGACAAGGCTACGTGGCTCCTGGAGTGGTGAGGGGGGGTCTACATGAGTCACCTAGCCTTCAATTCTGGCAGGGCGGGTATCTTGTTGGCCCCACGTTTTCAGCCAGAGATCTTGGGGATCAGGAGCCGGTGCCAGGCCGGTTGCTGCACCTTACTGTGCGCCAAGGGGGCGCGGCGCTTCACTTTGTGAATGTGTACACTCCCCTGGGCGCGCAGCAACAAGCGAGCTTCTTGGAGGAAGTGTCCATTCATCTGGGCTCCATCGACACGGGCGGTCTCGGGGGGATTTCAACTGCACCCTCGAGGCCTGGGACTGGCACGGTGCCCAGCACCGCACGCTCGGTGTGAGTAAGTTGAGGGACCTGGTCGGGTTCTTCGACTTGGTGGACGTCTGGCGACATCTCCATCCTGATTCCAGCATTTTCACTTTCATGTCACCTGGAGTCGGAGTGTCCAGACTCGACCGTCCTTACGTTTCGAGGGCGTTCGTGTCCTGTGTTCCGTCGGCTTCTGTGCAGCAGGTTCCGTGTACTGACCACCGTCTGGTGTGGGCGGAGCTCGCTCTGTTCTGCGCTCGGACGGGTTCCGCGTACTGGCCCTTTAACAACCTGTTGCTGGAGGGCGAGCGGTTCCTGGACTCGTTTCGTCGTTTCTGGGCCGGCTGGAGAAGGAAGCGGGGAGGCTTCCCCTCCTTGAGGCTAGGGTGGGATGTGGGCAAGACTCACGTCCGAGTTTTCTGTCAGGAGTACATGAAGGGGTCGACAAAGAGGCGGAAATCCCGGGTCGAGGAGTTGGAGAAGGAGGTGCTCAGCCTGGAGCCATGTCACCGTCAGCCCGACGCGGACCCGGCCCTGCGGTAAGTGTACGATGAGAAGGAGGGTGCGCTGTGGGACCTGGAGCCATGTCTCCGTCAGCCCGACGCGGACCCAGCCCTGCGGTCGGTGTACGATGAGAAGGAGGGTGCGCTGTGAGACCTGCAACTCGTCGGGTCCCGGGGCGCGTTCGTGAGGTCGCGGATCTGGTTCCTCCAGGACCTGGACCACGGCTCCTCCTTCTTCTACTCACGGGAAAAAAGGCACAGGGTCCGTCAGCAGCTCCTTACGCTGCTGGCCGACAATAGATCCCTCGTCTCGGATCCGGAGGGCATCGGGGCCATTGCCTGAGACTATTACACTGCCCTGATCTCTCCGGATCCATCCAGCGAGGATGCTCGCAGAGTTTTGTGGGAGGACCTGCCGCAGGTCGGCCCGGAGGGCGCCGGACAGCTTGACTCCCCTATAAGTCTGGGGGAACTGACCGGCGCCCTCGACAGTCTCTCCAGGGACAAATCCCCGGGGTTGGACGGGCCGACTGTGGAGCTCTTCAGGGCCTTCTGGGACGTCCTGGGGAACAAACTCTGCAGGGGTCCTGGGGAGATATTGCGACCGGGGGGATGCCCCTCTCGTGGTGCAGGGCCATGATCTGGCGTCCAGTCCCCCTCCTCGGCACCGATTACAAGATCTTTGCCAGGGCCATGTCTTCTCACCTTGCCACCGTGCTGGACCACATGATCCACCCTGACCAGTCCTACGCCTTCCCGCGCTGAACTATAGTCAATAACATCCAACTGGTCCAGGACATTACCCACTTTTCCCAGAGGGCTGGTCTGCTGAGCACCTTCCTGTCTCTTGACCAGGAGATGGTGTTGGACAGGGTGGATCACGAATATTTATTCAGGACTCTGCGAGCATTGGGGTTTGGGGTGCATTTCGTCGCCCGGATCCAGTTTCTATACGCTGCTGCAGAGTGTCTGGTGAAGGTTAATGGGTCCCTGACGGCGCCCCTTCACTTTGGGAGAGGGGTGAGTCAGGGCTGCCCCCTGTCTGGCCAGTTGTATTCTGTCTGTGTGGAGCCTTTCCTGCGCCTCTTGCGGAGGAGGTTGTCGGGATTGGTTCTGCGCGGGCCGGGCATCGGGGTGGTCCTCTCAGCTTACGCCGATGACGTGCTCCTCATGTTCACCGACCCAGCTGACCTGAGAAGGATGCGCGAGTGCCAGGAGGTCTACTCTGCCGCGTCTTCTGCCAGGATCAACTGGGGTAAATGTCCTGGACTCCTGGTCAGTCAGTGGCAGATGGATCCCCTACCCGAGGAGCTCAGGCCTTTCACCTGGAGCAGGACCAGCCTTCTCTACCTTAGGGTCCATCTCTGCCCTGCTGAGGAATCCTGGCCGGCGAGCTGGCAGGAGCTGGAGACCAAAGTCACCGCTCGCCTGCGGCGCTGGACAGGACTGCTCCGAGTGCTGTCTTACCGGGGTCGAGTGCTGGTCATAAACCAGTTGATCGCCGCCATGTTGTGGTAGCGGCTGGTCACTTTGACCCCTCGCCTGGACTTTGTCACAAAAATCCAGAGAATGCTCATCGACTTCTTCTGGGACAAAAGGCTGCACTGGGTCACTGCTGAGGCTCTGAGTCTCCCGCTTAGGGAGGGTGGTCATGCATTGGTCTGCCTACACGCCCAGGTGGTGACTTTCCATCTTCAGGCCCTGCAGCGATACCTTAATGTCAAGCCCCCTCCGAGATGGTGTGCCCTGGTGATGTATTTCTTCCACCAGGTGCATGGCCTGAATTATGACGTGCAGCTCCTGTTTTGTTGCCCGTCTTTTACCAGGACCTGATCAAAGTCTGGAACATGGTTACCTCGCAGCGCAGCTCTCCCCCGTCAGGAGTAGCGGCTATCGTCAGAGAGCCGCTGCTCAGGAATCCGCCCCTCCATCCTTTTCAGTGGCTCGTGGAGAGGAGGGCTGTGGCTGCCGGGGTGACCAGGATTGGGGACGTGCTGGGTGGCGGAGGAGTGAGCTGGATGATTCCTCAGGAGTTAGTGCGTCGTGTGTCCGTGGACGTCCGGCTCGTGGCCAATGCCATTCAAGACTGTAGGACGGTCGTGCTCGACCCTGATGTCATACTGGGCCTCGCAGGTGTGCGGTGGTCTTCCGTCTGAGCGTTCCCCTGTTCGGACAGAATTCCACATTGGCCCCGAACCCTCCCTCGGGAGCCGGTGCTCCGCAACATGAGTCACCTCACGGAAATGCCCTCCGTGTCCTTTAGCACGGAGCGGAGGGGTTTCCTGTACGGGCTGCTGCTGCACATCCTTTGCTTCCTTGCCCTTGCCTGCCACCCGGACGCACCCTGGTGTGCCTTGTTGCCATCCGGCGGTGGAGGTCCCCAGTGGGGGGGCCCTCTACGGTGGGGGTGGAGGGTGTTGCACCCATCAGTCCCGTACAACCGCAGGATGTGTCAGTTCACAGACTCCCAAGATACCTGCGTCTTCTGCGGCCTTGTGGAGCCCGTGGACCATGTATATATATAGGGGGTTGCAGGCTGCACCCTCTTTTCAATAAAAGATTCTTTAAATAACTGAAGTTTTGTTTGCACTTCAGACTCACGCTCCTGATCCACGGGCACCCGGTGCGGAGGAGGACCCCCTCGTGAACCTGCTCCTGGGCCTGACCATGTTGGCCATTAACAGGTCCAGGCAGCGGGAGATCGAGGGGGTCGTCCCACCCGACTGTCTGCCCCTTTTCCGCAGCTACATTCGCGGCCGGGTGTCCCTGGAGAGGGAGCACGTGGTGTCTGCCAGCATCATTGAGGCCGTCCATGCCCGGTGGGCACCGTGGGGACTGGGGTGTTTTATAGACCCCCTTAATCACATTTTGATTTGATGTTGATAAGTTTCCTTTAAATTTTCACTTTGGTTTTGCAGTCTTTAGGGGCTGCGGTTATTTTCTCCCTCAATATGTTAATTTAGTTTAATTGGTTGACTCCAAAACAGTTAACAACCTTATCTACCTGTCCTGTTACCTTAAGGGACTGGTGGACATGCACACCAAGGTCCCTCTGACCCTCGGTGCTTCCCAGGGTTCTACCATACATCGTGTATTCCTGTGCCTTGTTTGTCCTGCCCAAGTGCATCACCTCACATTTATCCAGATTAAATTCCATTTGCCACTGATCAGCCCATCTGGCCAGCCTGTCTATATCCTCCTGTAATCTAAGGCTATCCTCCTCACTATTTACCACCCCACCAATTTTTGTGTCATCCGCGAACTTCCTAATAAACCCTCCTACATTCAAGTCTAAATTGTTTATATATACCACAAATAGCAAGGGGCCCAACACCAATCCCTGTGGAACCACACTAGACACAGGCATCCAGTCACAAAAACACCCCTCGACCATCACCCCCTGCTCCCTGCCACTCAGCCAATTCTGGATCCAATTTGCCAAATTGCCTTGGTTCCAATGGGCTCTTAGCTTCGTTATCAGTCTCCCATGCGGGACCTTATCAAAAGCCTTGCTGAAGCCCAAGTAGACTATATCAAATGCATTGCCTTCATCTACACACCTGGTCACCTCTTCAAAAAATTCAATCAAATTGGTCAGACATGACCTCCCCTTAACAAAACCATGCTGACTGTCCTTGATTAATCCCTACCTCTCCAAGTGTAGACTAATTTTGTCCCACAGAATTGTTTCCAATAGTTTCCCCACCACTGAGGTTAGACTGACTGGCCTGTAGTTCCCTGGTTTATCCCTTCCTCCCTTCTTGAATAACGGTACCACATTGGCTGTCCCCCAGTCCTCTGGCACCTCTCCTGTGGCCAGGGAGGTGTTGAAAATTATTGCCAGCACCCCTGCTATCTCCTCCCTTACCTTACTCAACAGCCTGGGATATGTTTCATCCAGGCCTGGAGATGTATCTATTTTTAAACCTGCCAGACCACTTAGAACCTCCTCCCCTTCTATGCTAATTTATTTAATTATATCACAGCCCTTCTGCCTGATTTCCATACCCACGTTGTCCCTCTCACTTGTGAACACTGACACAAAGTATTCATTTAGAACCCTACCTACGTCTTCCGGCTCCACACACAAATTACCACTATGGTCCTTAATGGGCCCTATTCTTTCCCTAGTTATCCTCTTACTCTTAATGTACTTGTAAAATCACTATGGACTTTCCTTTATTTTACCTGCCAATGTTTTTTCATGCCCTCCTTTTGCTTTCCTAGTTTCCTTTTTAAGTTGCCTCCGACATATTCTATACTCCTCTAGGGCCTCTGCTGTTTTGAGCACTCGGTATCTGCCATAAGCCTCCATTTTTCTCTTTTCAAATCTTGTATATCCCTCGACATCCAGGGTTCCCTGGATTTGTTGGTCCCACCCTTTGTCTTCACTGGAATACGTTGGCCCTGTACTCTCCCTATTTCCTTCTTGAATGAGTCCCACTGCTCTGACGCAGATTTACCTAAAAGTAGCTGCTCCCAGTCCACTCTGGCTAAAACATATCTGATCTTATTAAAATCGGCCTTCCCGCAATTTAGAACTCTGATTTTTGGCCCATCCTTGTCCTTTTCCATAAAAACCTAGAATCTAAAGGAGTTATGATCACAATCTGCAAAATGCTCCCCTACTGATACCTCTACCACTTGCCCAGCTTCATTCCCTAAAATTAAGTCCAGAACCACTCCCTCTCTTGTAGGACCTCCTACATACTGGCTTAAAAAGCTCTCCTGGATGTATTTTAAGAATTCCGCTCCCTCTAAACCTATCACACTATGACTAACCCAGTTAATGTTGGGGAAGTTGAAACCCCCGCTATTACTGCCCTATTATTTTTACACTTCTCTGAAATTAGCCTACATATCTGCTCTTCTATTTCTCTCTGACTGTTTGGGGGCCTATAGTACACTCCCAGCAATGTGATTGCTCCTTTTTTGTTTTTAAGTTCTACCCATATGGCTTCATTTGGGGCGCCTTCTAAAATCTCATCCCTCCTTACTGCTGTAATTGATTCCTTGATCAATAGTGCGATACCACCTCTTCTTTAACCTCCTTCCCTGTCTCGCCTGAAGACCCTCTATCCTGGAATATTGAGCTGCCAATCCTGCCCCTCTCTTAACCATGTCTCTGTGACAGCAATGACATCATACTTCCATGTGTTAATTTGTGCCCTCAACTCATCTGCCTTATTCGTCAGACTCCTTGCATTAAAATAAATACCATCCAACCTTGCCAAACTCGCTTCTGCCTTAACTGACCTATAATTTCTGTGCCTTCCATGCTCTCTTCTTCTTTTGACTGTGCATCTCCCCCTGCTGAACCTCCTCTCAGGATCCCATCTCCCTGCCAAGTTAGCTTAAACCCTCCCCAACAGCAATAGCAAACATCCCCGCAAGGATGTTGGTCCCATTCCGGTTCAGGTGTAACCCATCCACCTTGTACAGGTCCCACCGCCCCCAGAAATGGCCCCAATGTCCCAGAAATCTAAAGCCCTCCCTCCTGCATCATCTCTCCAGCCATGCATTCATCTGGACTAACCTCCTATTTCTATACTCACTAGCGCATGGCACTGGAAGTAATCCAGAGATTACTGCCTTTGAGGCCCTGTTTTTTAACCTGCTTCCGAACTCCCTAAATTCTGCTTGCAGGACCTCATCCCTCTTTCTACCTATGTGGTTGGTACCAATATGTACCATGGTCTCTGTCTGTTTGCCCTCCCCCTTTAGAATGCCCTGCAGCTGTTCAGTGACATCTTTGACCCTGGCACCAGGGAGGCAACATACCATCCTGGAGTCACGTCTACAGCCGCAGAAACGCCTGTCTGTTCCCCTTATTATCGAGTCTCCTACCATTATTGCTCTTCCCCTCTTTTTCCTCCACCCCAGTGCAGCTGAGCCACTCACAGTGCCATGAGCGTGGCTGCACTCCCCAGAGGAACCATCACTCTCACTGTTTTCCAACACAGAAAAACGGTTCTCAAGCGAGATTCACCCTGGGGATTTCCTGACTACCTGCCTGACACCTTTCTTCTGACTGATGATCGCCCATTCCCTCTCTGTCTGCAGTTCCGTAACTGTGGGGTGACCACGTCTAAAAACTTGTTGTCCACGAAACTCTCAGCCTCGCGAACACACCTCAGTGCCTCCAGCTGCCGCTCAAGCTCCGAAACTCAGAGCTCAAGTACCTGCAGCTGGTGGCACTTCCTGCACACGTGGTCGGTCATACGAACAAAAGAACTAAGAGCAGGAGTAGGCAATTCAGCCCCTCGAGCCTGCCCAGCCATTCGTTATAATCATGGCTGATCTTATTTTGGCCTCAACTCTAATTTCCCGCCTTCTCCCCATAACCATTCAACCCATTCCTAATTAAAAATCTGTCTCTCTCCTCCTTAAATTTATTCAGCGTCCCGGCATCCACTGCGCTCTGAGGTAGTAAATTCCACCGATTCACGACCCTTTGAGAAAAATAATTCCTCCTCATCTCTGATTTAAATCTACCACCCCTTAGCCTAATACTATGGCCTCTCATTTTGGAATGCCCCACAAGGGGAAACATCCGCTCCACGTCTACTTTGTTTATCCCCTTTAGCATCTTATATACCTCAATTAGACCCCCTCTCATCCTTCTAAACTCTAGCGAGTATAGGCCTAAACTGCTCAATCTCTCCTCATAAGACAAGCCCCGCGTCTCTGGAATCAATCTAGTGAACCTCCTCTGAACCACCTCCAATGCAACTACATCCTTCCTCAAGTAAGGGGACCAAAACTGTGCACAGTACTCCAGGTGCAGTCTCACCAATGCCTTGTACAGTTGCAACAACACTTGCCTATTTTTATACTCTATTCCTTTAGCAATAAATGCCAAAATTCCATTTGCCTTCCTTATTACCTGCTGTACCTGCATACTAGCTTTCAGCGATTCATGCATGAGGACACCCAGATCCCTCTGCACTGAAGCGTTCTGAAGTTTCTCTCCATTTAAATAATAAGTCACCTTTTTATTCTTCCAACCAAAAGGGATAACCTCACACTTATCCACGTTAAACTCCATCTGCCAGATTTTGGCCCATCCACCTAACCTGTCCATATCCATTTGTAAATTTCTTATTTCTTCTTTGCAACTTACTTTCCCACCTATTTTGGTGTCATCTGCAAATTTAGCTATAGTACCTTCTACCCCTGAATCCAAGTCATTAATATAGATTTTAAATGGTTGGGGCCCAAGGAATGAACCCTGTGGCACCCAACTAGTTACAGCTTGCCACCCAGAAAAAGACCCATTTATCCCGACTCTCTGCTTTCTGTTGGTTAGCCAATCCTCTATCCAAGCTAATATATTACCCCTAAGTCCGTGTGATCTTATCTTGTGTATTAATCTTTTGTGCGGCACCTCATCAAAGGCCTTCTGGAAGTCCAGATATACTACATCTACAGGATCCCTATTAGCCACTTTGCTTATCACATCTTCAAAGGACTCTAGCAAATTAGTCAAACACGATTTACTCATCAAAAAACCATGCTGACTCTGATGGATTGCATTTTGACTTTCCAAATGTCCATTACCACTTCCTCAATAATGGATTCCAACAATTTCCCAACAACAGACGTTAAACTAACTGGTCTATAGTTTCCTACCTTCTGCCTCCCCCTCTTTTTGAATAAGGGTGTTATATTAGCATTTTTCCAATCCACTGGAGCCTTTCCAGAATCCAGGGAATTTTGGAATATTATAGCCAATGCATCCACTATCTCTGCTGCCACTTCCTTTAAGACCCTGGGATGTAAGCTATCAGGTCCTGGGGACTTGTCACCCTTTAATCCCAATAGTTTGCTCAGTACTTTTTCTCTAGTGATGGTGATTGTTCTAAGTTCCTCCTTCTCTATATCCTCTGCACTACCTGTTACTATTGGGGTGGTACTAATGTCCTCCACTATGAAAACTGAGGCAAAATATTGATTAAGCATCTCTGCCATTTCTGCGTTCCCTACTATTAACTCCAGTCTCGTCCTCCAAGGGACCAACATTCACTTAAGCTACTCTCTTTCCTTTTATATACTTGTAGAAGCTTTTGCTATCAGTTTTTACATTTTGCGATAGTTTTCTTTCATAATTTACCTTTGCTCTTTTTATTATTTTTTTAGTAACCCTTTGCACAAGGAGCATCTTGGACTTCCCACATGTTGCAGGCAGTACATAACACAGGACTGAGCTGCCTCTAGTTGAAAAAAACCCTTACTTTAAGTTAAATACAGTAAAAAAACGTTAAATTATTTATTTACTTTAAAAACTAGAACTCTTACCTTTCCTTAGCTTAATCTATTTTAAACTGGGGAAAAACTGGGGAAAAAACTGGAGAAAAACACTGACCCACTACTCACCAATCAGCTCTCACCTTTGTGCTGACGTCACTTTTGGAAGCTTCCCCACACTCACGCTGGTTCTGATCTCTCCGCCGCTCTCTCACGCTGCCTTGTGATGCCATTCTTGTTATTTTCAACAAGAACTGACTGCAGGACACTCTTCCCAGACTCCATCTTCCTTTGTGCTAGGTATGACTCCAACCAGTGGAGAGTTTGGCCCTAACTCCCATTGACTCAATGCCTCACTCAGTCAAATGCTGCCTTGATGTCAAGGCCAGTCATTAATTGCTATTTCAATAATGCAATGACAACGTTCTATGACTGCTGTTATGCTCCTAGGTCTCCAGTTGTACCTTACATCAGTTGTACGTCTCCTCACAGTTGTCATTAGAGGGTAGCTTTTGTATCTGGACATGCAAAGGCTGATGGGAGATGTGACTAGCACGGAATGAGGGCCTAGAAGAAGGTTATTCAGGCTAATGCATTGTGTCAGCTTCTCTGCAAGAGCAGCTATGCTAGGCCCATTGTCCCGACCTTTCCAGGAACTCTGCAAATTTTTTTCTCTTCAGATGATTATCCAATCCCTCTTGAAAGTCACTTCTTCCCTGGTAAAGACGGGTGCAAAATACTCAGTTAGTACCTCATTCCCTCTGCTTTCTTGCTTTTTGGTCCCTCATCGCCCCCCCCCCCACCCCTTGTTTTACAAACCTTCTAATATTCATATGCTTTAGAAGACTTTTAGATTCCCTTTAACATTAACTGACAGTTTCTTCTCATACTCTCTCTCTTTGCCTCTCTTATTCCCTTTTTCATTTCCCTTCTGAATATTCTATATTTAGCCTGGTTCTTACTTGTTTTATAAAGCTGACATCGGTATATGCACCTTTATCTGCTTCATCTTACTCTCTTTCTCCTTCATCATCCAGGAGCTCTGGCTCTGCTTTACCTGATCTTTTCTCTTCATGGGATGGGCTTCATCTGTACCTGAGCCATCTCCTCTTTAAATGCAGCCCATTATTCTGTTCCAGCTTTGCCTGCTAATTTTTGATCCTAATTTACCTGGGACGGGTCTGTTATCATCTATTGAAATTGGCTCTCCAAAATTAACTATTTTACTCTGGATTGCTCCTTGTCCTTTCCATAGTCAACCGAAACATTATGATACAATGATCACTGTCCCCTAAACGTTCTTCTAATGACACTTGATCCACTTGTCCCAACTCATTGCCCAGAACCATACCCAGCAATGCCATTGAGCTAGAAACATATTGATCAAGAAAATTCTGCTGTGCCTACTTCAGAAACTCTTGTCCCTCTCTGTTCTTTATTACTATTCCAGGCTATATGAGGATAACTAAAGACCCCATTATCACTCCAATATAGTTCTTCACATTTCCATAACTTCCCTGCAAATTTGGTCTTCTCCATCTTTCCCACTAGTTGGTAGCCTATAGAATACACCCAGTAGTGTATTTTAATTCGATCTTGGGATGTGAGTGTCACTGGCAAGACCAACATTTATTGCCCATTCCTCATTCCCTTGATAAGGTGGTGGAGAGCAGCCCATGTGGTGCAGGTACACCCACAGTGCTCCTGGGGAAGGAGTCCCAGGATTTTGACCACTGACAGTGAAGGAACGGCGAAGGTCGAGTATCCTTTATCCGAAACCCTCAGGGTTGATGCATTTTGGATTTCAGATCATTTCAGTTTTCGGATACTGCATGTAAACCTAAACCTAGGTGAGCTATAGTCTAGAATAAATAAAATGGCTGGAAAAGTAAGATGTATCACTGAATAATAAATACGGGGTACCTGTAATAAGTTTATTTTTGCCATGTTCACGACAAGACTTGCAAGGTAAACATTGCAGGCAAACAGCTAGACTTCCTGCGCTAAAGGTTGGGTCCGAACTGGTGAGGTTCCTGTTGGCTTGGGTCAGGAACTTCCCACACGAAAGATTGATGAGGTTAAATTAAAGTGCGTCTTTTGAATGTGTTCGTTTTTCGGATTTACGGATAAAGGATACTTGACCTGTATATCGCCAACTGATACAGGGATCAGTGCTGGGGCCTCAACTTTTTACAATTTATATAAATGACTTGGATGCAGGAACCGAAGGAATGGTGGCTAAATTTGCTGATGACGCAAAGATAGGTAGGAAATAAATTGTGAAGAGGACATAAGGAGGCTACAAAGTGATATAGATAGGTTAAGTGAGTGGGCAAAGATCTGGCAAATGGAGTATAATGTGGAAAAATGTTAAATTACCCATTATGGCAGGAAGAATAAAAGAGAAACTTATTATCTAAATGGTGAGAGATTGCAGAGCTCTGAGATGCAGAGGGGCCTGAGCGTCCTAGTACATGAATTGCAAAAGGCTAGTATGCAGGTACAACAAGTAATTAGGAAAGCTAATAGAATGTCCTTGTCTATTGCAAGGAGAGTTGAATACAAAATTAGGGAGGTTATGCTTCAGTTATACAGGATACTTGGTGAGACCACATCTGGAGTATTGGTCTCTTTATTTAAGGAAGGACATAAATGCATTGGAAGCATTTCAGAGAAGATTTAATAGACTAATACCAGGAATGGGTGGGTTGTCTTATGTGGAAAGGCTAGACAGGCTAGGCTTGTATCTGCTGAAGTTTAGAAGAGTAAAAGGTGACTTGATTGAAACATATAAGATCCTGAGGGGTCTTGACAGGGTGGATGTTGAGAGGATGTTTCCTCTTGTGGGAGAATTTAGCACTAGAGGTAACTGTTTAAAAATAAGGGGTCACCTACTTAAGACAGAGATGAGGAGAAATATTTTCTCTCAGAGCGTCATGAGGCTTTGGAATTCTCTTCCTCAAAAGGCAGTGGAAGCAGAGTCTTTGAACATTTTTAAGGCAGAGCTAGATTGATTCTGGATAAACAAGTTGTCGGGGGTAGGCGTAATGTAGAGTTGAAGTTATAATCAGATCAGCCATGATCTTAATGAATGGTGGAGCAGGCTCGAGGGGCCAAGTGGCCCACTCCTGCTCCTCGTTCATCTGTTCATATGATCTGTAGTTCCAAGTCAGGATGGTGAGTGGCTTGGTGTAGATCTTGCAGGTGGTGGTGTTCCCTTGCATCTGTTGCCTTTGTCCTTCTAGGTGGTAGAGGTTGTGGGTTTGTTGAAGAAGCCTTGGTGAATTGTAATGAGTACCTCTATTGTTTCTTAGCTGTAACCAAATAGGTTTGGTCCTTGACCAATCCAAGAAATCCTCTCTCTCCAATATTGTAATATTGTCCTTAATCAATACAGTTACTCCTCCTCCTCCTTGCTTTCCATGGCCAGAATTTTTAGTTCATCGGGTGTCCTGATGGCATCGCGCACTCACACGATATTTTGGTCAGTAGGAGCGTGTGGAGTCGGCAGTGCGCCCGCCGGCAATTAACAGGCCTATTAAGGCCATTAAAGTCTCAACTGAGTTACATTTTTCACTGCCCGTCCAACCTTACAGTTGGTGGGCGGCCTTTGGACTTTTTAGGAAGCCTTATCCACGGGCGGGATGAGGTTTCCAACAGTTATGAAAAATTAAATAAAAATTTTAACATGTCATTAATAACATGTCCCTGTTCATGTGACGTGTTTTGTAACATTTTAAAGTTCTTCATTTTTAATTTTTAAAACTTTCATCTCCCTGAGGCAGCTCTGTGCTTCAGGTAGCTTTCCCTGCGTGCACCCGCGCACATGCGCGAAAGTCGTGCTCATCCTCCTCCCCCCACACAGGTAGCGCTGAGCGCTGCAGGGCGCATTTCACACTGGGCAGGCCTTAATTGGCCCGCTAGCATGAAATCGATGTTGGGCCCCGATTGTGGGTGGCGGTCGGCTTCCCGACAACTCCTACCTGCCCCTGCTGAGCCTGCCCGACGAGGGCAAAATCCTGGCCCATATCTTTCCTGAACCCCTTGTAATACAAGAATATTTAAT
Source organism: Cetorhinus maximus (assembly GCF_964194155.1). Lineage (NCBI taxonomy): Eukaryota > Metazoa > Chordata > Chondrichthyes > Lamniformes > Cetorhinidae > Cetorhinus > Cetorhinus maximus. The sequence goes on from NC_135891.1 coordinate 122,094,410, forward strand.
ACCCAATTCTGCCCTTTTTTAGGCTAGGTCTTCATCGTCAGCGCAGCATCACATTCCCATGTGGCTATTTGTGCCGGCATATTTTACCATGTCTCATGTGTTTGCATACATGCACTGCAAACCTAGTTCAGGCTTATTGCATTACCTTGCATTACATTGCTTTACTAAAACAATAGTAAAAATAATAGTATTACTAAAATAATAGTGCTGGAGAAATGAATGGGACTGAAATAGAATTAAACTAAATTTAATTTAAATGTTTGGTTGCCATCTTCCAAAATTCTGTGGATTCTGGAACAGTCCCAGCAGATTTAAGGATAGCAAATGTAACCCCTCTATTTAAAGAAGCATGGAGAGAGAAAACAGCAAATTACAGACAATTTAATCTAACATCATTAGTAGGGAAAATATTAGTCTATTTTAAAGGATGTGACAACAGGACACTGGGAAAATATCAACGGGATCAAACTATTGTATATCCTAATCTATTGTTTTCCCAATCTTTCTTCCACCTTCCTGTACAGCTGAACCACCCATGGTGCCAGGGGCTTGGCTCTGGCTGCACTCCCCTGAAGAACTATCAACCACACAAGTGTTCAGAACTGAGCACTAGTTGGAGGGTAAAATGCACTCATGGTTCTCCTGAACTACCCCCCTGGTCCTTCCTTACTACCTGACATTCTGAATAGTGACAGACAATTTTATAGATAAGGGAGGAAAACAGACATTTCTGTAGCTTCAGGTGTGAATCTAGGGTGTAACTGAATAGTTGCAGAGGGGAAGGTGATGGTGAAGTGCTATTGGTACTGGGCTAGTAACTGAGAAACTTAGGCTAACCTCCTAGGGACCTGGGTTCATATCCCGCCCTGGCAGATGATAAAATTTGAATTCAGTGAAAATCGGGGCCTGAATTTTTTGCTTGGCGGGCCCGGGAGCAGACGGGAAACGAGCCCCAGACCGCAATTTCCACAAAACGCGAGCTGAGAAAGGCTCAGTACTGCCGGTGGAGGTGGGAAGAGGGTGGGAAGAGGGTGGGGGCCAATGTCACTGTGGGTGCTGCTGAGCGCTTCCAGTGAGCTCCCTGAAGTCAACCAGCTGCCTCAGGGGGCTGCAGACCTCCACAGGATAAACGAAACAACAAAAATACTGCAAAATATGCCCATGCAGCACAATCAAGCATCTGAAAGCATACCTCACAAAAAAACAGTCCCCAGATATCTCTCTTTATTTTATTTCCCCATGGAGGTTTCATCCTGCACTGGATCAAGGTTTGAACAGAAACGTAAAGGCTGATTGGCCAGTCTGTCAACAGTAAAAGTGGACGGGCCACGAAAAATCACTTTCAATTGCCTCCTTAATGGGCTTAATTGCCGCATAATTGTCAGCGGGCACATTTTCGGCTGCTGCGCGCGCCCGCCGACCTGAAGATTACTTACATGCGGGATGACGTCGGGAGTCTTGCCCGATGTCGTCTCACGCTATTTCACGCCCGTTCAGGTCAGGCGCGCACCCACCCGCGAGGCGTGAGATTCTGCCCCTGGAATTAAAAGTCTAATGATGACCATTGTCAATTGTCGTACAAACCCATCTGGTTCACTAATGCCCCTTTAGGGAAGGGAATCACCCATCCTTACCTGGTCACCACCAGAGATGGTGGAACCGTGGTATACACTCTGGAGGGAGTGCCCTGGGAGTCCATCGACTCTGGACGCCATGAAAGTTCATGGGATCAGATTAAACATGGGCAAGGAAATCTCCTGCTGATTACCAAGTACCTTCAGGCCCCCAGCCCCAGCTGATGAATCAGTGCTCCTCCATGTTGAACGTCACTTAGAGGAAGCACTGTGGGTGACAAAGGCTCAGAATGTACTCTGGGTGGGGGACTTTAATGTCCATCACCAAAAGTGGCTCGATAGCACTACTATTGACCGAGCTGGCCGAGTCCTAAATGGCATAGCTGCTTGACTGGGTCTGCAGCAGGTGGTGAGGGAACCAACAAGAGGGAAAAACATACTTGACTTCATCCTCACCAATCTCCCTGCCGCAGAAGCATCTGTCCATGACAGTATTGGTAGGAGTGACCACCGCACAGTCATTGTAGAGACAAAGTCCCATCTTCCCATTGAGGATACCCTCATCGTGTTGTGTGGCACTATCACCATGCTAAATGGGATAAATTTCAAACAGATCTAGCAACTCAAGACTGGGCATCCATGAGATGCTGTGGGTCATCAGCAGCAGCAGAATTGTACTCAACCACAATCTGTAACCTCATGGCCCAGCATATCCCCCACCCAACCCTGGTTCAATGAAGAGTGCAGGAGGGAATGCCAGGAGCAGCACCAGGCATAGCAAAAACTGAGGTGTCAACCTGGTGAAGGTATATCACAGGACTACTTGTGTGCCAAACAGAATAAGCAGTAAGTGATAGACAGAGCTAAGCGATTTCACAACCGACGGATCAGATCTAGGCTCTGCAGTCCTGCCACATCCAGTCGTGAATGGTGGTGGACAATTAAACACTCACTGGAGGAGGATGCTCCACAAATAATCCCATCCTCAATTATGGGGGAGCCCAGCACACCAGTGCAAAAGATAAGGCTGAAGCATTTGCAACAATCTTCAGCCAGAAGTGCTGAGTGAATGATCCATCTCGGCCTCCTCCGGAGGTCCCCATCATCACAGATGCCAGAATTCAGCCAATTCGATTCACTCCATGTGATAGCAAGAAATGGCTGAAGGCACTGGGTACTGCAAAGGCTATGAGTCCTGACAATATTCCGGCAATAGTACTGACGACTTGTGCTCCAGAACTCGCCATGCCCAAAGCCAAGCTGTTCCAGTACAGCTACAACATTGGCATCCACCCGGCTATGTGAAAAATTGCCCAGGTATGTCCTGTATACAAAAAGCAGGATAAATCCAACCCAGCCAATTGCCACCCCATCAGTCTACTCTCGATCATCAGCAAAGTAATGAAAGGGGTCATCAACAGTGCTATCAAGCAGCACTTGTTTAACAATAATCTGCTCACTTACACTCAGTTTGGGTTCCGCAAGGGCCACTCAGCTCCTGATCTCATTACAGCCTTGGTTCAAACCTGGACCAAAGAGCTGAACTCCAAAGATGAGGTGAGAGTGACTGCCCTTGACATCAAGCCACATTTGACCGAGTATGGAACCCTAGCAAAACTGGAGTCAATGGGAACCAGGAGGAAAACTCTCCATTGGTTAGAGTCATACCTAGTACAAAGGAAGGTGGATGTGGTTGTTGGAGGCCAATTATCTCAGTTCCAGGACATCACTGCAGGAGTTCCTCAGGGCAGTGTCCTCGGCCCAGTTATCTTCAGCTGCTTCATCAATGACCTTCCTTCCATCATAAGGTCAGAAGTGGGGATGTTCGCTGATGATTGCAAATGTTCAGCACCATTTGCAGCTCCTCAGATACTGAAGCAGTCCATGTCCAAATGCAGCAAGACCTGGGGCAGGATTTTACGCTGATTGGGCGGGCGCATGCCCAACCTGATCGAACATGAAATCGTGCGAGATGACGTCGGGCGAGCATCCCGATGTCATCCTGCGATTGCACGATATTTTGGTCGGAGGGCACACACAAAAGTCGGAAGTGTGCCCGCTGACAAATAAGAGGGCAATTAAGCCCTTAACAGCGCAATTGTCTGTCATTTTACGTAGCCTATCCAACCTTATGTTTGGCAGACCGGTGAACCGGCCAGGTGGACTTTGCATTTTTCAACAAGCCTCATCCACAGGCGGGAGGAGATTTCTGTGATGATATAAAATATAAATAAATTTCTCTGGACAGCATTTTCATACATTTTCAGGTGACTGATTATAATGCACCGACATTTTTTTTCAGTTTTTGAAACCACAGTCGGTATTCCGTTTCCCAGCTGATCGCGCCTGCACACCGAGCTGAAAATTCAGGCCCTGGACAATATCCAGGCTTGGGCTGACAAGTGGCAAGTAACATTCGTGCCACACAAGTGCCAGCCAATGACCATCTCCAACAAGAGAGAATCTAACCATTGCCTCTTGACATTCAATGGCATTACCATCACTGAATCCCCCACTACTAATACCCTGGGGATTACCATTGACCGGAAACTGAACTGGACTAGCCATATAAATACTGTGGCTACAAGAGCAGATCAGAGGCTGGGAATCCTGTGGTGAGTAACTCACCTCTTGACTCCCCAAAGCCTGTCCACCATCTACAAGGCACAAGTCAGGAGTGTGATGGAATACTCCCCACTTGTCTGGATGAGTGCAGCTCCCACAACACTCAAGAAGCTTGACACCATCCAGGACAAAACAGCCGCTTGATTGGCACCACATCCACAAATGTTCACCCCATCCACCACTGACACACAGTAGCAGCAGTGTGTACCATCTACAAGATGCGCAGCAGGAATTCACTAAGGCTCCCTAAACAGCACCTTCCAAATCCACAACCTCTACCGTCTAGAAGGACAAGCAGATAGATGGGAACACCACCACCTGAAAATTCCCCTCCAAGCCACTCACCATCCTGCCTTGGAAATATATGGCCATTCCTTCACTGTCGCTGGGTCAAAATCCTGGAACTCCCTTCCTAACAGCACTGTGGGTGTACCTACACCACATGGACTGCAGCGGTTCAAGAAGGCTGCTCACCACCATCTTCTCAAGGGCAAGTAGGTATGGGCAATAAATGCTGGCCCAGCCAGTGACATGCCCATGAATGAATAAAAAATCTTATCTCTTTAAGTTCATAAAAACATAATTGGAGCAGGACAAGGAAATTCGGCCTTTGAACCTGCTCTGTCATTTAATAAGATCAGAATAGAACAGGCGAATGAGAGCCTGCTTGCCATGGAAATGGCATGTTTTCTGGGAGTGAATAAATAATGAGGTGGGCTTGGGACGATACAGTATGAAAACCTGCCATTATGATCAGCGGGTAGGACTCCATTTTACCCGCCTGCTACTGCATTTAGTGCAATTCTGGGAAAATTCAGGCCCTTGTTTTTTTCATTCCGGTCATGGGCAGCTGGTATTTAGATTACATCTTTGTTTTCTATTTTTTTGACCTTGAATACTTAAAATAAGTTGTCTTTTCTTTATCCTTATTCTTACTGCATTCAGTGACCCTTGGTCTACAGGCCAGGATGATGAGTAACTCTATGGTGGTCACCCAGTATGGTCTTCAGAATGTAAGCCTGATTGGTGGATGTAACATTTGAAGGGTGACGGATGGGAAGATGCCAACAACAGATGTGTAAGCAAATTGGATATTGTGAAGTCTGTGCGGCCTTGCAGTGCCCGTGAGGAGAATTGATAAGAAGTGATATTTGTTTTGGGAAAGGACTGTACCAGGCCTCGGAAAACTGGAATGGCGCCAGAAATTTGGCTTAAGGGACCGTTGCTTCGAGGGCTTGCTGCTGCAGCCGTAGTGGAATAGTCACCACTGAAGGCAGGAGGAAGGGCCAGGGAGGGAGTGACTGACCGCAGTGTCCATGTGTAGGTCACTCAGTGGCTTGGTAATGTATGTTCCAAGGAGATGGTAAAGTATGGACCAATTAGGGAGCTGTCATGGAACAGAGCAAATTGGGGTTATTCTTTGTGCTTTAGAAAAAAACCTCTTTCTTCTTTTCTTCTGATATATATAAAGTGCTTTTTCCTTTCAATAAAGTTATTGTTCTTTCTTTTTACTTATTTTTCTTTTATATATATTAATATATTATCAAATATAATTGTCATATCATTATTATTATTATAATCATTATTAAATATTCAATAAAATTGTTATTTTAACACATTACTTGTCATGGTCACTCATTCTTGTTACGCCCAGAGTACAGCTCCAAACCTCAGTGAGACTCCGAAAGGGACTCTCAGGCTCCTACCTACAGGTCTCTTGCCAAAGTCATCACAGACAACAAGGCACAGCAGTCAGCAGGCTGACTCCACCTCTGCTGTGAATGTTGGGGAAGCAACTAAACATAGTGGTCGGGTAAGAAAAAATGAGAAATACTGAAAGCACAAAGGTGGCATTGGGTGTTCACAATCTGTGTATACTTTGCACACATGTAAACATATTTTGTTACTGTCAACTTCTCATCTAGCGTATGCCGTTTGTATCTGTTGCAATGCTCTGAGGTCATACAAGTGTTACAGATGCTCCCCTACGTATATGTGCTTCAGGTCTATTGTGTCTCACACCATCTCATTACAATGCCTGGCCATTTTCTGCACAGCAACAACATGAGCAAAGCCTCTGCCTTAAAGAACATAGTGTTTGGGAGATGCATCTCTGAGACCTGTGTCAGAGGTTCGTATCATGTGGCCTCGTGAGTTTAGATGCTGCAGTCTGTTTTAGTCTCCTGGTGCTTCTGCACTGAAGAGTGCTCAGTGTTGATCACTGAGGATTGAATGACCACCCACATTGCAGTCAATCTCAGTTGGCACATCTTTCAATGGCCTCTATTTAATGCCCATCAGGCATGAGTGTGAGTTACTGATCCAACAACAGTCCGGGTTCTTACACGCTCCTGGTGGCCTGCAGCATTATGTCATGTACACGTAGACATCACCCCTGTAGTAGTGCCCACTTTTCCACCTGCATGATGCAGAGCAATGGACCTCACTGACATGTGTGAGTCTTGAGATTCCTGCTAGAGGCCAATGCCTTTTGCGAGATTGAAGCTGAAGTGTGTCAAAGCCCCAGATGACGGACTGTGGCATGGGAGGATGCCGCTCTTGACCTGAAGGTCTGGTTGGCGTGCCTTGCCATTACCCTGTGCCAGCTCTCCGATGGCCAGTCGACATGCTAATGTGATCGTTACAATGCCAAGAGTGTGCCTTGTTTCCATGTGAATATCTGAGACTGCTGGAACTAAAACGTGGAGGCCTCATATGGGATCAGAATGAAGCTCGACTACATCTGATGTCTGCTCTTTATTATCACCAATTTAACTTGTTAATGCCTAAATGCAGTGTCTGCATTTTCTGACCCACAGATGCCAAGGTTGGGCTGAATGGTAACATGGGAGATGCCAGATGATTGCAGGGTCATGAGTGCTTGATAGTGATCAAACGGGACTGCTAATGAAGCTACAACAGTCCACAGAAAGTTGGCCTGACTCACAGGCTTGTGACAGATAACTGCGCCCTAAGGAACGATCTCATGTTGGGGACTCAGTATGATGATAAGGCTTGAACACTAATCTTGCATGAGCGATTGCTTGTGGAGAGATGCTGCAGTGGATGGTGATTAGACATTAGGCATCAAGGCAGGAACCACTAAGTGATGATTGCCCTCCTTGAGGCACCTTGCAACACTCCAGGCACACAGCCACGGGTGCAGTGAGGATTGCAGAGCTGCTCCTACCTCTTGAAGGTTGCTGTAGGCAGTGAAATGTTAGCGAGGTTCTTGAAGAGACTCCACCATGCCTTGTCTGCTTGCAGTGCACACATAATAGGACAGCCACATGCTTCAAAGGCTGCCTAACATTCCAAGGATGAGGACATTGTGACATGAGATAGTAAGTACTCATTCAGAGATTGATGTGTGTCATTGTGATGCTGAGAATAGCAATGCAGGTGTTATGGTCGAGCCAGAACGAAGGGCAAGGGTGAAAGAGGCTCGTATGAGCTACTCGTCATCATCATCCTGGAATATTGTTGCTATAAGAATCTCACGGGCATGTCTGCTGCGTGTGGACCCTGCTATGGCTTCCTCCTCTGGAGCTCAACTTCCTCACCCTCATTGAGGTCACCTGCTTGACATCCTCCTCATCGGAGGAGAGGTGCAGCTCCTCCAGCTCTTGTTCTGCCAGGTCATCCCTACTTTGGAGCACCAGGTTGTGTAGAGCACAGCAAACCACGATGATGCGTGAGACCCTCTGGGGAGAGCATTGGAGTGCACTGCCTGGCGGTTCCAGACATTGGAAACACATCTTCAAGGTGCCAATGGCCTGCTCAGTTAAGGAGCGTGTTGAAGAATGAGACACATCGTTCTTCTCATTCATCTAAATATAAATGCAAAATACAAATTTCAAATCTCAAATCCACTTAAGAATAAAAATAGGGTATCTAAATTCACATTAACTATTAGCTATGCCTCTATGGTGGCGTAATGGTATTGTCACTCCATTGGTAATCCAGAGGCCCAGGGTAATGTTCTGGGGTTTGGATCCCACTGTAGCAAATGGTGGAATTTGAATTCAATAAATATCTGGAATTAAAAGATGAGCATGAAACCATTGTCAATTGTCATTAAAAACCCATCTGGACTATTAATGTGAAGTTTGTCATCCTCACCTGGTCTGGCCTGCATGTGACTCCAGACCCACAGAAATGTAGTTGACTCTTAAAAATGCCCTCAGAACAAGGGCAATAAATGCTGGCCTAGCCAGTGATGCCCACATGAATGAATGAAAGAAAATACTCACAATCAAACTATAAAGTCTCAGCCATGAGAAAGCCTTTCTTAAGATTTCAACTCAATGATGTTGCTGCAGCAACTGACTGACTTGTTTGTAATGTAAAGAAAATTTTCTGAATGGTGTGACTATTGTCTATTTTACTGTTAGGCCTCTTTGGGCAGAATCGTCCCAGATTTGCACTTGGTAGACGGTAGCGGGCTGGTAAAACACTTCACCCGCTGGCTGCAATGACGGCCTTCACGCTGTATTGTCCCAAACCCGCATTAATTATGCATTCCTGGAATATACACTTGTTTCAGTGGCGTGCTGTGATTCGCCTGTCACACCATCACCTCGCCGCTTCACCACGCCAGCCATGCTTCCAGCCCAGGGCTGCAGCAAAAGAGACATGGCCCCCAAAGGCAAGATGCCTGCAGCCCTTGAGTGCCTTTAGGATGCCACGGAGGCCCGCTGTGATGTTCTCTACCCCAGCTCTTGTCGCAGGAGGGGCAGCTACATTACCTCTCCAGCTTGGTAGGCAGTGGCAGTGGTGGTCAGTGCCAATGCTGCACAGAAGAGGTTGGCCATCCAATGCAGATAGAGGGTGAATGATCTCATCCATGCCAACAGGATAAGGCGACCATCTCATCGCTTTAAACTCACCCACTCACAAGCCCATCACACATTCACTGGCATCTCACTCACTGCCAGCTCAAGGGACATCACCACTCACTCTCTCACACACACCCTCACATCTTGGTCTGGCCTCATTTCCTCTGGAGACTGCCTCCTCAGCCCTCACCATCTTGAGGCCACTTGCACAGATCAACACGTGCCCCCACACACACACCCTGAGATACCATCTTTCCCCAGTACAGCCCTCGCCCTGCAGCCTCTTCCCTTGCCTGAGGCCACTTCCCCCGTTTCCCCAAGCAAGCCCAGCCCTGCAGCCATTGAAAAGCCACCCCCAGCATATGGCTGGTCTGGTAGGTACAGACCTGCCTGTGACCCCCCCTAAAAGTGATGTGGAACAGTCCGTGAAGCCTCGCACTGATGATGCGAGTACTGCCTGAAGCGTGGTAGGCAAATAAACCTTGAAATCCCGAGCGAAGTGCAGCTCACCAGGTGCACACCTTATACGTGCTGTTGTGAAACACGTTGCTGTGTTTTCCCGCCAATGTGGGCAGACGATCCAGCAGGGTGGGGGGGGGAGATGAGTCCGGCGGGCTGGCCTTATAAGGATATGCTGATGAGGTTCCTGATGTCCGATGGCGGGGAACGCGGCCGCCATTGCTGGGCGGGGTAGACAATCGCAAACTGGTTTCCTGACGTTGTGGAACCAATCTTTGGCCTTCTCGCCATATTGTCCGTTCATGCCCCTAAACATGCCTGACACCAGTGGGCACAGAAAATCACAACCAAATTGTCCTGAGCAATTCTTCAAGAATCAAAACAACATGTGACAGGTGCAATTTAATCAGCTTAAGCATTGGCTCCCTGTCTGGTAAAGTTTGCTTTCAAAGCCTCTATCTATCCCTCTGCATCTGTGAAAATAATGTGAAATGTATTTCTCATAGAGGAGATTTTTAGCTGTATATTATTCGAGTTAATTTTTTTAACCCTTTCATAGACTGAACCAAATCCTTAACATAGGAAACAGGACTTAGGGACAGGAGTAGACCATTTGGCCCTTTAGTCTGCCCTGTCATTCGATAAGATCATGGCTGATCTGATTGTGATCTTAGCTCCACTTTCCCGTTTGCCCCCCCCATAACCCTCTACTCCCTTGTCTATCAAAAATCTGTCTAACTCTGCCTTGAATAAATATAGTGACCCAGCACCCACTGCTTTCTGGGGAAGAGAATTCCAAAGTCGAACCGTTAAAGAAAATAAATTTCTCCTCATCTTTGTCTTAAACGGCAGACCCCTTATTTTTAAACTGTGTCCCCTGATTCTCATCTTTCTAACAAATTGAAACATCCTCCCAGTATCTACCCTTTCAAATCCCCTCAGCATCTCATATGTTTCAATAAGATCACTTCAATAAGATCACTATATCCAATGGATGTAGACCCAGCCTGCTCAACCTTTCTCTATAAGATAAAACCTCCATCCCAGGAATAAGTTGAGTGAATGTTATCTTAACTGCTTCTAATGCAATTATATCTTTTTTCAAATAAAGAGACCAAAACTGTACACTGTACTCCAGATGTGGTTTCACCAATGCTCTGTACAGCTGCAGTAAAACTTCCCTATTTTTATATTCCATTCCCCTCGCAATATATGTCAACATTCTATTTGCCTTCCTAATCACTTGCTGTGCCTGCATACTAACCTTTTGAGATTCATGTACCAGGACACCCAGATCCCTCTGTACCTCAGAGTTCTGCAATCTCTCTCCATTTGAATGATATGCTGCTTTTCTATTCTTCCTGTCAAAGTAGACAAGTTCACATTTTCCTACATTGCTGTACAATGTGCACATTGAGTATATTTAAGTGGGTGAGGTTTGTGCAGAGCCACTACCACTCCCATCCGAGGCAGCTAACACTACACTGGGCAACATGTTCCGCAAGTGCAGCGGCTGAAAGGATACAAGCTTTAATTTTGGAGTTGTCCTTCTCCTAAATGCACTGATAAACAAGCTGGAGAGCCTCATCTGCTTTCTACATTGTCATCCAATCTATTGGCACATTCTATGTTCTTTCACACTGTTGGCCAACAAAGATTTTACTTCTCGGCCCATAAATGAGGGAGGGGTTAAATCAAGGTTTTTCTTCTTTTAGTAGGCTTCCAATCAAGGGTGAAGAGTCCCATCTTCCCCAAACTATCTGGCTCTGAGGCACCAGATGCTCATCTTCATGTCCTTACCCTCAGTTCTAAACAGGGATTGGCATATAGAGCTTGGCAATAGGAGTTTGATTAGGAGAGTCTGTTTGCGATATTGACCATATGACTATTTGGGGGATGAAGAGCATCTCAGCTCTCTACACCATCCCAGTCCTTCCTAACCCTTTGACACCTAAGTAAGTGAGTAGTTAATGAGTATTGAAGAAAGAGTGCAGAGGGAGAGAGTGGCAGGCCCACTGAGTTTAAAAAAAGCATGAAGTGGGAGAGAGAGTGTGTGGTGGACCAGTCTCAACAGTCAGGTGTAGGCTTTGCCAATCGATCTGAATTGGAACGCAAAGTCAACTCACACTCCAAAGGTATCAATGATCAACTCATGGCTCTTTGAACAAGTTTTGCTAGAAAACAGTATTTCAACACATGTCAGTGCCTGTGCACCAACCGTGACACACACACAGATGAGGTCAAAGAAGCATTCCACGATGATCTCAGCAGGACAAACTCTTCATCTTTGGTGATATCAATGCCCTTGTTGGTACAGGTTATAATACATGGAGGCGAGTACTGGGACACCACAGCATTGATAGAGCCTGGGAAGAGTGTCCTGCAATCAGCATCGCGGTGAAGCAGTCTGGGAAGAGTGTCCTGCAGTCAGCATTGCAGTGAAGCAGTCTGGGAAGAGTGTCCTGCAGTCAGCATTGCAGTGAAGCAGTCTGGGAAGAGTGTCCTGCAGTCAGCATCGCAGTGAAGCAGTCTGGGATGAGTGTCCCGCAGTCAGTTCTTGTTGAAAATAACAAGAATGACATCACAAGACAGCGTGAGAGAGCGGTGGAGAGATTAGAACCAGCGCGAATGTGGGGAAGCTTCAAAAAGTGACGTCAGCACAAAGGTGAGAGCTGATTGGTGAGTAGTGGTTAAGTGTTTTTCTCCAGTTTTTTTCTCCAGTTTATAATAGATTAAGCTAAGGAAAGGTAAGGGTTCTAGTTTTTATTTATAGTACATAAATAATTTAACATTTTTTTACTGCATTTAACTTAAAGTAAGGGTTTTTTTTTCAACTAGAGGCATGGCAGGGCTGCTCAGTCCCGTGTTATGTACCGGCTGCAACATCTGGGAAGTCCTAAATGCTCCTTGCGCTCTGACCGACCACACGTGCAGGAAGTGCCACAAGCTGCAGCTACTTGAGCTCCGAGTTTCGGAGCTTGAGCAGCAGCTGGAGGCACTGAGGTGTGTCCGCGAGGCTGAGGATTTTGTGGATAGCACGCTTTTAGACGTGGTCACACCACAGTTACGGAACTGCAGACAGAGAGGGAATGGGTGACCATCGGTCAGAAGAAAGGTGTCAGGCAGGTAGTCAGGAAATCCCCAGGGTGCATCTCGCTCGACAGCCATATTTCTGTGTTGGAAAACGGTGAGAGTGACGGTTCCTCTGGGGAGTGCAGCCACGCTCATGGCACTGTGAGTGGCTCAGCTGCATGGGGGGAGGAAAATGAAGGGATAGGAGAATCAACAGAAAAGGGAACAGACAGGCATTTCTGTGGCCGTAGACGTGACTCCAGGGTGGTATGTTGCCTCCCTGGTGCCAGGGTCAAGGATGTCACAGAACAGCTGCAGGGCATTCTAAAGGGGGAGGGAAAACAGACAAAGATCATGGTACATATTGGTACCAATGACATAGGCAGAAAGAGGGATGAGGTCCTGCAAGCAGAATTTAGGGAGCTAGGAAGCAGGTTAAAAAACAGAACCTCAAAGATTGTAATCTCTGGATTACTTCCGGTGCCACACGCTAGTGAGCATAGAAATAGGAGGTTAGTCCAAATGAATGTGTGGCTGGAGAGATGGTGCAGGAGGGAGGGCTTTAGATTTCTGGGACATTGGGACCAATTCTGGGGGCAGTGGGCCCTGTACAAGGCAGATGGGTTGCACCTGAATTGAAATGAGACCAACATCCTTGCAGAGAGATTTGCCGGTGTTGTTGGGGAAGGTTTGAACTAACTTGGCAAGGGGATGGGATCCTGAGAGGAGGTTCAGCAGGGGGAGATGTACTGCCAAAATTAAAAGAGAGAGCAAGTGAGTCTGGAAGGCATAGGAATTATAGGCTGGTTAAGGCACAAGGGAGCTTGGCAAGGTTGGATGGTATTTATTTTAATGCAAGGAGTCTGACGAATAAGGCTGATGAGTTGAGAGCACAAATTAACACATGGAAGTATGATGTCATTGCTGTCACAGAGACATGGTTGAGAGAGGGGCAGGATTGGCAGCTCAATATTGCAGGATATAGGGTCTTCTGGCGAGACAGGGAAGGAGGTATAAGAGGAGCGGGTATCACGATGTTGGTCAAGGAATCAATTACAGCAGTAAGGAGGGATGACATGTTAGAAGGCTCCTCAAATGAAGCCATATAGGTAGAACTTAAAAACAAAAAAGGAGCAATCACATTGCTGGGAGTGTACTATAGGCCCCCAAACAGTCAGAGAGAAATAGAAGAGCAGACATGTAGGCAAATTTCAGAGAAGTGTAAACATAATAGGGCAATAATAGTGAGGGATTTCAACTTCCCCGACATTAACTGGGTTAGTCATAGTGTGATAGGTTTAGAGGGAGTGGAATTCTTAAAATGCATCCAGGAGAGCTTTTTCAGCCAGTACAAAGAATGTCCTATAAGAGAGGGAGCGGTCCTGGACTTACTTTTAGGGAATGAAGCCGGGCAAGTGGTAGAGGTATCAATGGTGGAGCATTTTGCATATAGTGATCGTAACTCAGTTAAATTCAAGGTTGTTATGGAAAAGGACAAGGACAAGGCCAAAAATCAGAGTTCTAAATTGCGGGAAGGCCAATTTTAATAAGATCAGATATGATTTGGCCAGATTGGACTACGAGCAGCTACTTTTAGGTAAATCTGTGTCAGAGCAGCAGGACTCATTCAAGAAGGAAATAGGGAGAATACAGGGCCAATGTATTCCAGTAAGGACAAAGGGTGGGACCAAAAAATCCAGGGAACCCAGGATGTCAAGGGATATAAAGGATTTGGAAAGAGAAAAAGGGAGGCTTATGGCAGATACCAAGGGCTCAAAACAACGGAAGACTGAGGGGAGTATAGGATATGTAGGAGGGAACATAAAAAGGAAATTAGGAGAACAAAAAAGGGGCATGAAAAAACATTGGCAGGTAAAATAAAGGAAAATCCAAAGTGATTTTACAAGTCTATTAAGAGTAAGAGGATAACTAGGGAAATATCCTGCAATATTGAGCTACCAATCCTGCCCCTCTCTCATTAAGGAATAGAGTGGTAATATGTGTGTGGAGCCGGAAGACGTAGGTAGGGTTCTAAATGAATACCTTGTGTCGGTGTTCACAAGTGAGAGGGACGACGTGGGTATGGAAATCAGGCAGAAGGACTGTGATATAATTAAAGAAATTAGCGTAGAGAGGGAGGAGGTTCTAAGTGGTCTGGCAAGCTTAAAAGTAGATAAATCTCCAGGCCGGAATGAAATGTATCCCAGGATGTTGAGTGAGGCAAGGGAGGAGATAGCAGGGGTGCTGGCTATAATGTTCAATACCTCTCTGTACACAGGAGAGGTGCCAGAGGACTGGAGGACAGCCAATGTGGTACCATTATTCAAGAAGGGAGGAAGGGATAAACCAGGGAACTACAGGCCAGTCAGTCTAACTTCAGTGGTGAGGAAACTAGTGGAAGCAATTCTGAGGGGCAGAATTAATCTACGCTTGGAGAGAAAGGGATTAATCAAGGACAGTCAACATGGTTTTGTTAAGGGGAGGTCATGTCTGACCAATTTGATTGAATTTTT